>NW_025814867.1:94575672-95060672 GCF_022079265.1 Lynx rufus
TGCACATCCTCAGTGGAGAGATGCTAGCATTTCAGGAGAAGGGATTGAGGATAGGCTAGGAGATTGCCCTTGGTTCCTGGGAGCCTGCTCACTTTTGGGGAAATGACTCAGGCCTTTTGATACTCGGTGCTTTAGTCTGAGTTCCAACAGGATATATATGCATGACCTTGAGGAGGACACTTTATCTAAGTTCAAACGTTGTCATCTGCAAAAGGAGATCAACATCTTCACTTTCTTGCTTCCAGAGAACTGTTTTCAGACTCGAAGTAGGTAGCTTGAAGAAAGTTCTTGGTAATCTGTAGTAAGTTGTAGTGTGATATGTAATAAGCTATAATGTTGCTGATACCTTACTCGGTATCGCTACTGTGGGTCTACGCCCCTCTAAAGGGGACTTGGGGTTGAAGAGGCATGGAGTTCCTATCTACTGGTTAGTTCTTACTCTCTGTGCCTCTCCTAAGAAGTTGGTGGGTTGGCTGGCAAGGGCTAATACACAGCCTCTGTTTGTCACATCACATCCATGTCACCTCTCAGCTGCCACCACTAAAGACTTTGTGACGAAACATGCTGGAAAGGATACATGGCAATTAGTCTTTACCCCACTCGCCTCTCATGCTTGCTTTCCAATGTCAAACACAAGGTTTTCTTTGGTTTTATTCCCACCCCTGCCCCCACCAACTTGAGATATTTTGAATTTAGTTGAGGAAACACCAATTAATCCCCCAGCAGGAGGAGCATTCTTGGAACTAAATTCCTGAAAGCCATCAGGACCAGATATTTGAGAGTCTGACAAGGCTTCATTAAGTGGATGCTCAACATTTTATTGTTCTGACACTGCCCTATGTATTAGGATAAATACTAGTCAGCCTTCGGCACTAAAAATCTGCCCTCTGTGACTCAGGACAAATGGGTTAGTGTTTTGTGTTCAGCACTTCAATGTGGGTAGTAGTCAGGAGGTCAGGGTGGCTTCAAGATCTGAGTGAATCCTTTTATCTACATTATTAAAGACAACTAGCCATCTTCCCTACTTCCCTGTTCATTTCTACACACACACACACCTAATTGATCACATGCTTTTGAGTGCTCCTCCTAGATGCCTTTTGAATCTGTCTTTTCTCCCAAAGAAAGTCAGACTTTTTCTTGCCTTATCTGAACCATTGCAATGATCTTTGTGTGACGACCCTCTGGCAGTAGTCTTCCTCCCTCTAGACCATCCTTTCCTCACTACCAGAGTCATCTCCAAGTACATAAGCCATGACTTTGTTATTCCGTTTGTCAGTGCTCTGGTTCCTCCCTGAAGTCCACAGGATTTTGTCCAGATTCCTTAGCATGGACTACAAGGCCTTATTGTTCCACTGAGTAGGTTTGTGTTTCTCAAGTCTGACCCCAAGATCATCTGCTTCAAAGGAGACCAGGACATGTGTTAAAAAAAAAAAAGAATATTAAACAACAACAAAAGAGAAACAGACTCATAAATACAGAGACCAAACTAGTGGTTGTCAGAGGGGAGACAGCAGGTGAGAAGATTAAGAAGTACAGACTTCTAGTTATAAAATGAAAAAGTCATGGGGATGAAAAGTACAGCATAGACAACATAGTCAATCATACTGTAACAACTCTGTGTGGTAACAGTAACTACACTTACCATGGTGAACATTTCATGACCTTTATAATTGCTGAATCACTAAGTTGTACACCTGAAATTAGTATATGTCAACAAGAAAGAGGAAAAGAAAAGAAAAAAGAGAAAAGAAGTTGACCTCCAGTAGGGGGAAAAATGAATATTGTAAGGCTCTACCCTAAAAGTGCTGAATTAAAATTTTGGGGAAGGGGTCTACCAAATCCACATTTTCAACAGTAGTATCAGGTGACTCTTATGTGTAGTAAAATAAGAACCACTGCACTAGATCATTAAAGAATCTCTTGGGGCCAAGAAAGCAACTGTTTCTGTTCCCTATATTTTCCTGGTACTATTTTGAGCTCAGTAAATATTTGTATAATAATAATAGAAAAGATATAAAATGAGCCTAACTCAGAATTCACCAAGGGGGATATTTGTTGACTCACAACAGGATGATGAAACCTGATGATGTGCTGGAAATATTCTGTATTGATCTGGGTTATGGCTTCAGTATTTATTTAAATATGAAAAGTCACTTAAGATTAATGCATTTTTATGAACTTAACTACATATATATGTTATACTTCAATATGAGTGAGAAAATGACTCAGTCATTCAATGAATCAAGACCAACATTTTGCTTCTCCTTTCTGTACTCAAAGTAGGTTTCTCTCCAGTCTTCCTTATCTTGGTTAACAATCTACCTCCCTAGCCACCAAGGTTTAACTCCTCAGCCATTTTTTTTTAATTTTTTTTTCAACGTTTATTTATTGTTGGGACAGAGAGAGAGACAGAGCATGAACGGGGGAGGGCCAGAGAGAGAGGGAGACACAGAATGGGAAACAGGCTCCAGGCTCTGAGCCATCAGCCCAGAGCCTGACGCGGGGCTCGAACTCACGGACCGCGAGATCGTGACCTGGCTGAAGTCGGACGCTTAACCGACTGCGCCACCCAGGCGCCCCTCCTCAGCCATTTTAAAAAATACATTTTATATTCCTAATCTTCACAAAAACACTTTCTAAGTCCATCCTTTTCCTCTACAATGTCTCAAGATCTTCCCTTTTTTGCCCATCTCAATGACACTGTCCCATTCAGGCCCTAATTATTTAGAATTCAGCTCTAATTATGCCATCTCAACCCAATTTAAATTCCAAATGGCTCTGTATTACATAGAAAGTGCTCTTTATATTTGACCTTCATTACCTGATCTTAACCTACTTACACTGCTTATTCTTCTCTCTTGGCCTCAATACCCAATACACCCTATATTTAAATTAATCTTCTTGGATATTATTCCATGTCCTTGTGTCTCTACTAATGCTCTTTCCACTGCCCAGAATACCCTCATTCTGTTTTTATCTTTTAGAAGTCTATATAGCCCAGTTCAAATGCTGCCTTTTCCTTGAAGCTGCCTTTGATCCCCTATCTGGAAAGAACCATCACTCCCAAATGTTCTTAATGTATGAGAGCTTTTTGATTCAAAATAAGTGTGGGTCCTCCAAGCCTCCAAGCCCAGCAAAGAAATCAAGGTGGTTGGGAAGAGCACCCCTGTCCCCTGTGAGACACAGATCTATTACACTATGTGGGAAGATAGGGGATTCAGAATGATTAGTATACATTAGGCACTAAAACAGAGCTGGCTCTCAATCCCCTGCAGCCACACTTCTGGCTGAATGGAAGAGAGACTGGTTCTTGCCCATAGTCAAGATGGCTGCAGTGTCCACCCTATAGACATGAGCTCAAAATCACTGGAGAATTTGAGAGGATAAAGAAAAAGAAAGCTCCTCCATTTTGAAATTTAGTTCATTCGTACATAAATCCAGTAAGAGATATTTGTATGTGCATGGACAAGTAAAAATTTTAACACTCAATATTTGTAAAAAAAATCAATTCAAAAAGCACTTTCATATACCTCTCTTCTAACCCTGTTAAAACCTCTACGAAGGTAGTGTTACTTCCATAACCACTTTTTAAAAAAAATGAATAATATGCCATTTAGAGAGGTTAAGTAATCTGAGATTGTATAGAAAGCGGCACACTCGAGACTCAATGCAGAACCTCTTATAAATGTTATGTTTTGAAGTGAAATGAAATGTTTTCTTAATATTGTGATTTTAAAACATTCAAACTTAAGCTAGAAGTAGAAGGTACATACTTACACATGTACATATGTATACGACATATACATATGTATTTATGGATATATGAATCTTTCTGTAAGCTAAACCTATACTGAGACTGGCATTTTGAGCAAACTGCCTAGGGAATAGAGCATAAGGTTTCTGTGGCTCATTATATGTGCTTGTAAGAGTTAAAGCCATTGTAACTCTTAACTTCATGTAGATCTCTTAAAGTATATGTAAACAGTGGGACTCCATTAATGATCCTAGAATTTCTTGATGCTTTACATATTAAAGGGAAGAAACACAGTGAGGATGTCTTGATCTTATTTTCAAATCAGACTGTTCTTATTTCAGCACTGCTGAATTTTTACTAAATGAGCTGTAGGGCCCTAATTTTGTGTTTCAGGGAAAGCTTAATAACAATAGTAAAAATGGCTAATATTTCTTTTGTATTATGTGCCAGTCATTATAGTTTTTCACTTAATCCTCATAACTACTGTGTGCCATTAACATTGCCATTGTATAAGACAAATGAGGTTCAGAGAAGTTGAGTAATTTCCTCACCATCACATAGTGAGAAGATTATAGGGATAGTATTTGTCTTAGTTTAGGTTCCTCCTCTAGGTAACACAGATTTCAGAGTGATGATTGGAAGGACCAAGAATGAGGGACAGGGGAGAATATATTTGGAAGGGTGAAAACTCAACTTGAGCATCTGATATCAAGATGGTCACTGCCACAGTGAAGTTGGTTACCATCAGGCCTTCCAAAAGAAGAGAACCAGCCAAACAATTCTCAGAACTGCCCACCAAAGGATTGACAGGGGAAAACATATATCCATGGGCTCCTATCACTTTTCATTTAGTATTGCTTCAGGGACCTTTAACCCCTATCCACAGCGTGCACACACAGACATCTACACACACACACACACACACACACACACACACACACACTTCTGGACTATTCTAGTTTCATGCTACTGAGTTCCAACTAGATTTCCATACTTGAACATTGGAGAAGGCCCAAGTCAAAGAGAAAAGGTAGAGGACAAATCAAAGCACACATAGAATTTGTTTATCAAACCAGAGTTGGAATCAGAGATAAGGTTAAGAGGATGTAAGTTCAGACACAGGACACATGTAATATAGTTCACATCTTTCACTGCTAAGAACTGGTCATGCCTTACATTAAAACCTAAATCTTGACTTCCTCAAGGTGATAGCTAATTTGAAAAAGACTTAATATTTACCTGAAACTAATAATGTTATATTTCAATTATACCTCAATAAATTATTTTTCAAAGACAATATTCAGTGGTTAATGGAATAAGGTACTTCCTACTGGTCTCAAGGACATAATTGGCATTTATCTTTTCTTCTTCCACCACTCTTTCCAGAATTCCCTGTCCTTCATTAGCATTTCAGCAAGTGTAGGTTGTTTGCCCAGTAGAGTGACCCAGATCTTCATACCTAAGGGGCCTGAGCCTTACTGGGCTGTGTTTGCTGCAACTGTGCATTCACCATTATTACCAGGCCTGAAAGCACCAGAAAATGTTCCAATGAATATGTCCCAGACATATTCCTTCATGTTCGCATTCCGGAGGAGCAAACTTTGTTCCCCATGATAATCAGGATCAATTTTTCATAACTATAGTAACTACTTTCTTGGCTTCTGGCCCCTGATACCAGGTGGTACTCACAGCATTTCTTTAGTGGAACCCAGTAAGGGTTGTGGATTTGTATCTCTTCTGGAAACCAGGACTTTTAATCCATCAGACCCTAATGTTTTAGGAATGAAAATGGTAATTCCTCAAAGGGATTATTAAAAATTGTGGTGATAAGTGCCAATCTTACACCCTTTGGTTTTAAAATCCAGGTATTTGTTCTAGATATTGGGGGATGAGTCATCATCTGATGATTAATGTGTGTTTAGTTACTTTAGTTTACTTTATTTGCCTCCTCCTCAAGGACATAGTTATCAAAATATATAAGATATTGACTCTGAGATGAGCCTTTAATAGGCCATTATATTATTCTACTACTCTAACTACTTGCAGGTATGTTGGCAAGATGAGTTTGTACCCACTGTCACACCCCATTAATCACCTGTCCACCATTAACCCCCTAACTGGTATTTTGGTCCCCTTGTTGAGATGTTAGATTAGACCTTGTTTCCAAAAACCCTCAAAAGTGTTTGGGGATACTACTTTCCCTAATACACAGTTTACTCTGGCAAATGACTATATCCTTTTGGCAGAAGGATTAGGTGACTATTTGTCATAGTGGCATATCAGAGTCCTTCTTCAAGGGGACCCAATCTCCCTTTTAATCAATGGGTGCTGGCTTGGATTTAGGAACTTGGTAAAGGCTTTGTTGAGGATTAAGCTGCACATGCACAGATGTAATGTGGGTGTACTGCATTGTTTGAGACTATTAAATCTTCCATAGAAGATGGGATAATTGATGGTTGATGAAACCTATAAATGTTGAACATAGATAGTAAGTAAGCTGGGATTTTATGATACACAGATAAAGCTCCTAGACTGTGTTAAATATAGATGAGTAAACAAGAAGCCAGTAAGGTATAGGCAAAATTTATGAGACATAAAAAATATAGATTATAAATGAGTAACCTATAAAGCACTTCAAAGATAGGTGTAATAAATAGTCAAGATGATACAACAAATATGGGTCCTACTTAGGGATAGAAGAGCAAGTCTTGATTATGCCTCCTCTGGATTAACAACACCATGTGTAGTCTATGGAAGAAATGCAAATAAAACCCATGGTTGTTCAACAGGCTAATTGACAGCTTCCTGCTAGGGCCAGGTATACTTGCCTCTGCATCTTTCTGATAGAGCATGCATGAGTCATTTGTCCAAGATCTCTCTGTGACCTCCTTGCTCTGACTTCAACTCTGGATCTTATTATAACCACACCATCAGCAGAAAGGCTGATGCAGCTAAGACAGAGACAGGATAAGTGAACATTACATAACCCAGGACTCGAGTACTATGGTCCTTCTGTCCACTTGTAACCTATCCTAAAAATGTTAAGTTACCCCACTTCTATCCTCTTTCTTATTGCTGTGTGTTCAAAAATAATTTAACAAACGTTTAAAATGTGTTCTATGAGTCCCTCTGTTCTCTGACCTTTGGGTTAAATAACTCGGTAGTGTATTTAGAGGCTACCTTGCATGCAGGTAGTTTTCCACAATGCAGCAGGTTAAGACTACTGGAGTCTTACTAGAGAATAGCACCTACAGGGCACAGAGAACAGAGATCATATTGATGAAGATCAGGTGTGCCAGGGGACATTGGAATTTCAGACCAGCCAGAGTGGAAAGACCTCCTTAACAACTACAGCATCCAGTTGAGACACTAGAAAGTTTATTTCAGGAATAAAAACTACACTTTAGAGTAACAAAAATCTTAGACCCACCTTAGCAAAGCCCAAGAACTCTTTCATGATATAAGGATAACACAGCTTTAAGAATAGATAAAACACTTGATCAGATGTACACAAACTAAGATATGCAAATGACCAATGAGCACATGAAAACGGTTCAGTCTTCCAGAGCATTTATTATTAGAGAAATGCAAATTAAAACCACATGAAGATACCATGTCATACTTGTTAGGATAGTTAAAACTAAGAACTTTAAAAGTTAGTAAGACTGATCATACCAAGTTGGTAAAGATGAGGAGCAACTAGAACTCTCCTACATTCTTGGTGGGAATGTAAAATGATACAGCTACTTTGGAAAACAGAGTGTCTTATAAAAAATATCATATACCTATTTCCATATAATCCACTAATCCACTCAAGTATTTTAGCCAAGAAAAATGAAAATATACTTATACATTAACTTGACAGGAATGTTAATAGCAGCTTGTTAAATTAGTTCAGAACTAGAAACAACCCAAATGTCCACCAGCAAGTGAATTTATAAACAAATTGTGGTATATTTCAAAAGTGAGAAATAGCAATGAAAAGGCATAAGTTACTGTTACATGTGATGACATGTTTGAAACACAAAGATATTATGCTGAGTGAAAAAAGAGAAAAGCCAACATATGAAGCTATATATCATATAATTTCATTCATATGAAGTTCTAGAATAGGGAAAAGTGATCTATAGTTGCCTGAAGTGGAGGGTGGGGATAATTTACTGCAAAGGGCACAAGGGAACTTTTTTCAGTGATGAAAACATTTTTTATAATGATTAGGGTGGACAGTGGTGTCAGGATTTATCAACACTCCTGGAACTGTACACTTAAAATGTGTGCTTTATTGTATGTAAATTGTACCTCAATAAAGTTGATTAAAACTTTCACGGCAATTCCCATATCTGACTTCAATTACTGTAGACTATCAGAATATTAGAGCTTTAAGGAACCATTCCAGCAGTGTATTAGAATTAGCTCTAGGTGTTCAGGCTAGAATATTAAATTCTGTGTCATGGGAGAGTGCGTCTATGTGAATAATGTCTCTTCGTCTAGTCTTATATTCTGCCCTCAATCCAAGGGGAACTCTCATGATTCGTTGTACATATAAGCCAAAATCTGCAATTCTTTTGGAGAGTTAGCTGTTACCTTCCAGAGAAGAGACTCTGCTTCCTTGCTTGAGTTTTGAAGAGATCTGAATCCGGATATCAATTTGTGGGAAGGAGTAGAGGTGTGATAGATCATGAGGAAGGCAAACAGAATCTTATAAGGCATTTACCTCAGGTGAGTTCTTTACATGGTCTTCAGGTAAGGGGAGGCTGCTGTCCTCCCCACAGCGGGTAGGGCTTTACTTCTGCTGGCATAGAGGATTAGGAGAATTTGGGAGTTGTGCCTTCTTAAATTTGTCAATCCAAATATTCCTCTACCAGGTATCGGGCTCACATCTCTCCTCTATCAGGACTCCTTGGCACTGGAGTTGCACTGAGTCTGCATATTAGTCTCCTTTTAAATTCTCTCTCTTAAATAAATCTAGGATCTGATCTCCAACACAGGCTGTCCTGTTACAACAGGAGAAACATATTTCTTTAAATTCTTCTGTGGAGGCCTTTATGGCTTTCATAGCTCACTCTCAGTTGATGGTTGGCTTACCAGACCAATCCTTCCTTATTAGTGTTTCCAATGCAGCCAACAGAACTCTGCCTTATAATGACCAGTGCTGTCTATTCTGTTCAATAGCTTACATTACCTCAGACTTCACTTTCCATCTGTGTATCATGCCAACACACCATAGGTGACATCTAATTATGATGTTACAGCGTCCCTGGTGCTCTCACCACTCCCTGGGTCAGTCACCAGCAGTTGGTTAGTGATTGGATTTAGAGAATCTCATCCTGAAGGTCTACCAACCTCTAGGGCTACTTCTAGTATCAGTTTTCTTGGCCTGTATTCTACCCATCTACCCCTGTCCCCCCAAAATAGTGGAGTGTAAAACAAAGACTTATGAACTGGTAGTTTTTTTGGGAGGTTGTATCATGGAATAGAGGTAACTGCACAGAATTTAATAGGGAAGGACACAAAGCCAATATAAGAGATCATTACTGAGTTTGTTACCATCATGGAAACAAGAGTTCAGTCCTGCTGAGATCTTCATATGAAATGCCTCACAAAATCATGAATCCAAGGATTGACAGTGAAGTGTATTCATCCATTGGCTCCCATCCCAGATTGGTTGAGCATTATCCCAGAGCTAATCCAGTTTATGCAGCTGTACATGAGTTGTGCTGAGAAAGCTCCATTCCAGGCCCATTCATGCTTTGGCATTGAAGTCATAGGGCAAGAAGCAAAGACGCATGGCATGTCATAGAGGTGAAATGCTACAAATGCAAAATGAGTCAGAGCCTACATGAAAAAGTATGTTGCAGCTGTGGCTAAAATAAATGGTGAGACCATAAAGATATGCAATGGGGCACAAGAAATATAGAGGATCATAGACTGACTTTACAGCCCAGATGTTAGATTATCTTCTAAAATATCTCCAGTGAACCAAGACAAAAATTTTACCCCCAAAACTCTAGTATCTCCAAATCTCTTCTTTATTTTTGGTGAATTTAAAACCATAATATTTGTAATATCACTAAATGTGTGATAGAGCTTTCCAAGGTTTTGCTGATAGAAATCCAGGATATTTTCCAAGAATCTTTCTTTAAGCTGCTGTGTAGAAAATTCAGTATAAAACAACTTTAAAAATAACCGATAATTAGCACACAGTGAGGGTCATACAAATATACTGACACAAAACCCATGCTTTCTAAGGCTTTTATGGGAACATAATTCTTTCAAAACCTTTCACAGCCAGAGTTAATTTACAAGCATTATTCTCTTAGGTTTTTGAGACATGGCCTATGGACCTGAAGAATAATGTGGCAGAACTAATGTTTGTGTTTTGGCAAGACTTTATTTATTTATTTTTTTAGAAATGCTTAAAGTGAATCACCCCTTTCAAGCTCAGGGGGATGTAATTAATGAGTACAGAGAAGATGGCAAAACCTCCCCCAGCATGGGAATCAAATAATTTTGATATGGAGAAACAAGCTCTTACAGAGCTGGAAAAGGCCAGAACTACACTAAAACCGGGGTCTTCAGACTCTTGAGACTCTCAGTCCAATTTTCTTCTGATAATCTGAAGGATTTAGCAATCAGAAGATGTCAGTTTAAGTCCAACTCTACCTCTCACTCAGCACAGGAACTTAAGCATCCAGTTGTCTTATTTAACTTTAAGCTCTTTATTTGTAATATGGGGATAATTAAGACATCAATTCCTATCTCATGAGGCTGCTGAAAGGGTTAAAGTATCTAATATTTATAAAACCCTGTGCAAATGTTTGCTGTTGTGGTTATAGTGGTTACCAGATCAGCTTTAGAATAATGGTGTTTTTTTATTTCTGGACCTTCTTGCCTTCATGTTCAATGGTCCCCCCCATAATCCATAATTTTCCTGTCCAGCTGACTTCCAGTTATTAGGGTTACATGCTCCCCTCCTACAACAGCCATTATTACTTGCTCTCCTGTGCAGCTGTCTTTTATAAATGAAGCTGATTAACAAAGATGTAAATACATGATTCTGATTTTCCAGTGTTAATCTCCCTCCCCCAAGAAGTATTTAGCTACAAAGAACTGAAGATCAGAACTGAAAGGACCATATGAAGATCAGATAATTTCCTTTTTTCTATAAATGAGGGTATGTAAGCCCAGAGTTGATGAGACTTGCCTAGGGAAACAGACTAGTTTGTAGAAGAGCCATTTCTCAAAAATAACTCTCCTGACTCGCTCTCCAGTGGGATTTACTTGAAGCAAAGGGGCATTTTGGGAGGCTGGTCTGGGTGGCTGGTTTCCACAGTTGCCTTGTCTGCAAAAAGCCAAGTCACTGGCACTTTGCACGAAAGCAAACCTTAAAACTCCCCAAACCCATAAGAATTTTCACTAAATCTTTTGAGGCAGGATTCATCCACCTCAGCATTATTGACATTTTAAGCTAGAAAATTCTCTGTGGAGGGAGTTGTCTTATGCATTGTAGGGTATTTAGCAGCATCCCTGGCCTTTACCCACTAGATGGCAATAGCACCTCCTCCTGTTGGGACAACCCAAATTGTCTCCAGACATTTCCAGATTCCCTTGGGGATTCACGTATCTAGGTCAGTGTCCCAGTCAAGCTATCTAGATTAGTGGAAATGGCAGCCAGAGTTCAGGGAAATTTAGAATGGGCAGCAGAAGAGGGAGATGATGGGGGCACCTGGGTGGCTTAGTCAGTTGAGCGTCCGACTTCAGCTCAGGTCATGAACTTACAGCTCATGAGTTCCAGCCCTGCCGTGGACTCTGTGCTGACAGCTCGGAGCCTGGAGCCTGCTTGGGACTCTGTGTGTGTGTCTCTCTCTGCCCCTAACCCACTCACATTCTGTCTCTGTCTCTCTCAAAAATAAATAAACATTAAAAAAAAAAAAGAGGGAGATGATGATTATGTTATGGCCTCAGGACCAACTATGGCAGTGGAGCTATAATTTGTCCTGCTAATTCTCCTCTCATAGTATTTCCAGAAATTGTCACCAACAGGAATCCTGAAGAAACTCTGACTGTATAAAGTGAACCTACTGTGATACACAGTGAATCTCAATAGGTCCACTATGGTGGACCATAGTGGATGAGTTGACCACCACACCCAGATTCCCTTTACTGGCTGGTGTACCCTCCCTCACCTGCTATGATTGGCTGCTAACAGTCTACAACTGCCAGAGTATTGCCCTCAGCTCAGTGTAAGTCAGCTTGCCTGGTAGAGTACACTTCTATTCCATTGGCTTTAGGACAGACAAAATTTGTTGTTAGTCAAACTAAGTGACACAAGTATAAAAGGTCAGCCCTCCCCATCCCCCAGTGCCTTACCTCAGGATGAGATTCTGTTGTGTAATTTTTGTGTCAGAACTTCTCTCTTGGATAAAATTGAAGCAAGTCTCAACTGAGACCACAGTCTTGTATAGTTTTTTCCCACTCTACCTTAGTTTCTTCACTCCTCTTGAGAGCACCCTCCAAAAAACTCCTATATATATCTATATGTATCTATATAGATATATATATCTGATATATATATCTATATGTATCTATATAGATATATATATCTGATATATATACTTCATCCTGATTTTTTGTCTTGTGTAAGTTTGATGATTTGTATTTATATGGATTTTGTCCATTTCCTTTATATTTTCATATATTTTGGTATAAAGTTATTCACATTTCCTCATCTTTTTGGTGTTTTCATCTTTCCTCATCTGAAACATGTATTTGTGGTCACCCTTTTTAATTCTTTATATTATACATTTGTGTACTTCTTTGTATTGCTATGGTTACATAAATTTTAATAGTCATTTTATTTTTTTTTAATTTTTTTTTCAATGTTTATTTATTTTTGGGACAGAGAGAGACAGAGCATGAACGGGGGAGGGGCAGAGAGAGAGGGAGACACAGAATCGGAAACAGGCTCCAGGCTCTGAGCCATCAGCCCAGAGCCCGGCGCGGGGCTCGAACTCGCGGACCGTGAGATCGTGACCTGGCTGAAGTCGGACACTTAACCGACTGCGCCACCCAGGCGCCCCTTAATAGCCATTTTAAATAATATATTGGAATTTTCTCTTTGCTTTTCTCTTTCATTTCTATTTCATGCATTTCCATTCTTCTCTTCATTGTTTCCTTTTTTTCCCCAATTTATTTAGGAATTTTTTACTATTCCTTTTTAACTTTTTGAGTGGGATGCTTAGCTCATTGATTTCAGCCTTTCTTATTTTCTAATATATGACTTTTTTAGCCTAATGTGTTGTTTAAAAATGATTTTTGAAACTTTCAACATTTAGGAACTTACTAACTATATCTGTTACTCATATCTAACTTTGCTCCTTTGACATTTATTGAGGGATTTTTTTTTTGAGATGTATTAAGTTATGACTCAGTGTATTGCCTAATTGTGGTAAATGTTATAGGTGCACTTCAGAATAATATATATTCTACAGTTGATCAGTGTATTAGGTCAATTTAGATTCAGTGGTTCAAATTAAACAAAATTTGTGGTGGTGTTATTAGATCTTCTTTATCTTTACTGATATTTTGCCTGCTTTTTCTATCAATTATCCACAGTGTTTATGGGTTTGTGTGTTTCTCCTCTCTGTTCTATGAACTTTGGCATTATAATGTTGAGATTATGTTATTAGGTGCATACAAATTTATAATGATTAAATATTCCCAGTGAATTTACTTTTACTTTCAAGAAATATGGATTTTTTAAGTCTCTTATTGCCTTCAATTCTACTTTGTAGACTTTATTTATTTATTTATTTATTTATTTATTTATTTACTTATTTTACAGTTTATTTTGAGAAAGAGAGCACGTACTCATGTGGGTGGAAGAGGGGAAGAGAGAAAGAGAGAGAAGGAGAGAGAGAGGGAATCCCAAGCACAGAATCCACACTACCAGTGCAGAGCCTGACACAGGGTTCATCAAACCCACAAATGGTGAGATCATGACCTGAGCTGAAATCAAGAGTCAGACACTTAACCAACTGAGCAACATAGGCAGCCCCTACTTTGTAGACTATTTTTATAGTTATGGCAGTTTTATCTTGATTAATGTGTGAACATTATACAATTAAACAAATTTACATTTTTTTAATGTTTAAGTTATTTATTTGAGAGAGAGAGCACACACTTGAGCAGGGGAAGGGCAGAGAGTGAAGGAGAGAGAATCCCAAGCAGCATCCACACTGTCATTTAGAGCCCTACATGGAATTCGAACTCACGAACCATGAGATCATGAGTCAGATCTAACCAACTGAGCCATCCAGGTGCCCCTATAATTAAGCAAATTTATTATTTTTTTTAATATATGAAATTTATTGTCAAATTGGTTTCCATACAACACCCAGTGTTCATCCCAAAAGGTGCCCTCCTCAATACCCATCACCCACCCTCCCCTCCCCTCCACCCCCCATCAACCCTCAGTTTGTTCTCAGTTTTTAAGAGTCTCTTATGCTTTGGCTCTCTCCCACTCTAACCTCTTTTTTTTTTTCCTTCCCCTCCCCCATGGGTTTCTGTTAAGTTTCTCAGGATCCACTTAAGAGTGAAACCATATGGTATCTGTCTTTCTCTGTATGGTTTATTTCACTCAGCATCACACTCTCCAGTTTCATCCATGTTGCTACAAAGGGCCATATTTCATTCTTTCTCATTGCCATGTAGTACTCCATTGTGTATATAAACCACAATTTCTTTATCCATTCATCAGTTTAGGCTCTTTCCATAATTTGGCTATTGTTGAGAGTGCTGCTATAAACATTGGGGTACAAGTGGCCCTATGCATCAGTACTCCTGTATCCCTGGGGTAAATTCCTAGCAGTGCTACTGCTGGGTCATAGGGTAGGTCTATTTTTAATTTTTTGAGGAACCTCCACACTGTTTTCCAGAGTGGCTGCACCAATTTGCATTCCCACCAACAGTGCAAGAGGGTTCCCATTTCTCCACATCCTCTCCAGCATCTATAGTCTCCTGATTTGTTCATTTTGGCCACTCTGACTGGTGTGAGGTGATATCTGAGTGTGGTTTTGATTTGTATTTCCCAGAGGAGGAGGGACGTTGAACATCTTTTCATGTGCCTGTTGGCCATCCGGATGTCTTCTTTAGAGAAGTGTCTATTCATGTTTTCTGCCCATTTCTGCACTGGGTTATTTGTTTTTCGGGTGTGGAGTTTGGTGAGCTCTTTATAGATTTTGGATACTAGCCCTTTGTTCTATATGTCATTTGCAAATATCTTTTCCCATTCCGTTGGTTGCCTTTTAGTTTTGTTGATTGTTTCCTTTGCTGTGCAGAAGCTTTTTATCTTCATGAGGTCCCAGTAGTTCATTTTTGCTTTTAATTCCCTTGCCTTTGGGGATGTGTCAAGTAAGAAATTGCTGTGGCTGAGGTCAGAGAGGTCTTTTCCTGCTTTCTCCTCTAGGGTTTTGATGGTTTCCTGTCTCACATTCAGGTCCTTTATCCATTTTAAGTTTATTTTTGTGAATGGTGTGAGAAAGTGGTCTGGTTTCATTCTTCTGCATGTTGCTGTCCAGTTCTCCCAGCACCATTTTTTAAAGAGACTGTCTTTTTTCCATTGGATGTTCTTTCCTGCTTTGTCAAAGATTAGTTGGCCATATATTTGTGGGTCTAGTTCTGGGGTTTCTATTCTATTCCATTGGTCTATGTGTCTGTTTTTGTGCCAATACCATGCTGTCTTGACTTTAGCTTTGTAGTAGAGGCTAAAGTCTGGGATTGTGATGCCTCCTGCTTTGGTCTTCTTCTTCAAAATTACTTTGGCTATTCGGGGCCTTTTGTGGTTCCATATGAATTTTAGGATTGCTTGTTCTAGCTTCAAGAAGAATGCTGGTGCAATGTTGATTGGGATTGCATTGAATGTGTAGATAGCTTTGGGTAGTATGCAAATTTAAAAGATATGTAATGGGGTCACTTAGGTGGCTCATCGATTAGCGACTGACTTCAACTCATGTCATGATACCGGGTATGTGGGTTCGAGCCCTGCTTCAGGCTCTGGGCTGACATTTCGGAGCCTGGAACCTGCTTCGGATTCTGTTTCTCCCTCTCTCTCTGCCGTCCCGCCCCCTGCCCCCGCCGCTTGCACTCTCTCTCTCTCTCTCAAAAATTAATATACATTAAAAAAATTTTAGAAACAGGTATGGACTGGAAAAGAAAATGCTTTCTTTTTTTTTTTTTTTACAGAAGAATGCCAACTACTAAATGAAGAAAGAATGGAAATTTTAATGTTTTTTTGTTTGTTTTTTGTGGGTTTTTTTGTTTTTTGTTGTTTTTTTTTTTCTTTTTAAAGAGAGAGAGAGTGCGTGTGTGTGTGTGTGTGTGGCCGGAAGGGCAGGGGGGTTGGGGGGGAGAGAGAGAATCTTAAGCAGGGTTCATGCTCAGCACAGACATGGGGGGCTTGAAATGGGGCTCTATCCTATGACCCTGGGATCATGACCTGACCCCAGATCAGGGGTCAGATACTCGATGGACTGAGCCACCCTGGTGCCCTGTTAATGGAAACCTTAAAAGTCACCATTTTACAAACAGCATGGTAGTGACTGAATAAAGAAAGAATCGTCAATGGATGCTGAAATCATTGGATGAAATTTTGTTGGAGAATAAGGTATTTATAGAGCTTCTAACTATTACCTCACATTAGTTACTAATTGTGAAGTCAGGAAGTACACTTACAGTAGAAAAATATAATGGGCATCATCTTAACCAAATAATCTTAACATCACTAATAATGGGATAATCTGATAAATTGTGCATATTTATGTGATGCCCTAGATGGGACACAGCATCACCTATGAAGTATTTCTTACAAATATTTTTAACATAAATGTTGAAATGAGGAAAACATCCACCAAATCAAAATTCTGAGGCATTCTCCAAAATGCTGAAGAACTATTCTAGAATAAAAACACTAATGGTGCATGACAGATAACTGAAGTTCTTGGTGGAACTTGTGAGCTATAAATTTACCTTCAACTACAGAGTTTTCTGTATCCCACAACTTTTAGTACAGAAAAAAGTGCTTACAATGTGGCTAAATTAACTTGATTAATGTAAGTGAAGCACATATTGTACTATTTTTTCAACTTCTGGGGAGGTTTGGCCTTAATTTTTTTTAGTGAAGCATAGTTGTCACACAGTGTTTCAGGTGTACAACATAGTGATTTGACAAGTCTATACATTATGCTATGCTTACCTCAAGTGTAGCTACCATCTGTTACTATACAATGTTATTACAATACCATTGATTATATTCCCCATGCTTTTTTTCTCCTTTCATCTCCATGACTTACTCATTTCATAACTGAAAGCCTGTATCTCCCACTCTCCTTCACTCTTTTTGCCTATTCCCTTACTCTCTTCCCCTCTGGCAACCATCAGTTTGTTCTCTGTATTTATGAATCTGTTTCTGCTTTTTTGTTTGTTTATTAATTTGTTTTATTTTTTATGTTTCACATGTAAGTGAAATCATATGGTATTTGTCTTTCTGTCTGATTCATTTCACTTAGCATAATACCCTATCTAGATCTGTCCATGTTTTCGCAAATGGCAAGATCTTATTCTTTTTTACGGCTAAGTAATATTCCAGCGTGTGTGTGTGTGTGTGTGTGTGTGTGTGTGTGTATACACCAGATCTTTGTCTATTCATCTATCAGTGGACACTTGGAGTGCTTCCATATCTTGGTTCTTGTGAATAATGCTCCAATAAACATAAGGATCCATATATATTTTTGAGTTGGTGTTTTTACTTTTTTTGGATAAATACACAGTGGTGGAATTACTGGATCATCTGCTATTTCTATTTTTAACTATTTGAGGAAACTCCATGTTATTTTCCACATCGATTGCACCAATTTACATTCCCACCAGAAGTGTATGAGGGTTTCTTTTTCTTTACATCCTCTCCAATACTTGTTGTTTCTTGTCTTCTTTTATTTTAGCCATTCTGACAGGTAATATCTCATTAATTAGTAACTTGTCCCCATATAATTATCCCCTTTTAATTATTGATGTTGAGAATCTTGAGGTTTGACATTTTTTAAAAAAATAAACATTGATGGTAAAAATGGAAATAGATTTCAGACACTGGAAACATCCCAAATATCTGCTAACAATATAATGGATAAATTAATTGTGGTATATGGTTTAATGATACAATATATAAAAATAAATTATAGGCATAAGTATCAACATGGATGAATCACAAAAACATGAAAAAATGTCACAAAACAGTGTGCATGCACATCATGAGTCTACTAACATAAAATTCCAAAATAAGCTGTATACTGTATCTTTACATGATAAAACTAAAGAAAAAAAGCAGAGCAATACTGAGCAGAGGGCATGTAACACACTTATTCGGGGATATATAGAAAACATCTAAGGTACAAGTATTAATTCTAGTTCTCAAACAAGGTGGTGAGTATATGTATATGGGTGTTCGTGCTATTTTTATTCTAAACTATTTACCTATTTGATACATTTTTTAATGTAGGGATATATTTCATAACACTCTATAAAAATTCAGGAATTGAATGAAATTTAGGGAATGTAACAATTTGAAAAGAAAACGTGACTTATGGGTTTCTACCATAAAGGAACTTTTCTTAAAAAGAGGAATTCTTGGGGCGCCTAGGTAGCTTAGTCCGTTGGCATCTGACTGCTTATTTTGGCTCAGGTCGGGATCTCACAGTTTGTGGGTTCGAGCCCTGCAACGGGCTCTGTACTCACAGTGCAAACCCTGCTTTGGATCCTCTGTCTCCCTCTCTCTGGCCCTCTCCCTCTCATGCTTGCTCTCTCTCAAAAATAATTACGGGTTAAAAAAAAAAAAGGAATCTTTATGTTCTTCATTTTCCCCATATTTAGATGGGGACTGGCTGGGACAGAGATTGGGAGAAAGGAAGCAGGATTAGGGAGTCACTTTTCTTCCCCTTAAACTCTTTGTGGCTGTATCCATGGTGAATGAACGTTCTCTAGAAATCACTATTCCTCCAGTTCTGCACCTCATTCATTTCCTCCCTGTCCTACCAAATCTGGCACTGAGTCTCTTAAGCCAAGTTTTCCATACTTTGTATATGACCCTGATGGAGAAATGGGACTTGATTCACACCACAACTGTCCTTGGGTTTACTTTAAAATGTCACTAAAGCTCCTTTTATTTTTTATTGATTAACTTTTTTCCCTACTTAAATTATTTACCATAGGAAAGATTAGTTAATCTAAGCACCTCTCTAAATTCTGCATGAAGGAAATATTACAGAAAATTTCTTTTTCAGTAATGTGTATTTAGATCAGAAAATTAAAAATAAAGCAGTATTAATAAAGTGAAGTCATTTCTTATTAATACATGCAGGCTTTTGTATGCAATTTAAAAGATTCAAGGGTAGATTAACTTTTGGAATTCATTTGAATCTTTAGTTTAAGGTGTTATCTATCATTAAAGGAAGTTTGTCTCAGTTATTTAAGGATGGACTTCAGATACTTTCAAATTTCTTTCATGAACAGGGAAAATGGAAGTATAATTAACTCTAAGGTGGTTTAAATGCTACCTGAATCTACCAGATCTAAATTTAAGAGAACTGTAGGAAGAGGTATGTTGATTCTTTAGAACTGAAAGGCCTGTCCTGTACAGCAATTCTCAGCTCCAGAACTGGCCTAGCAATTTCTAGGAGAGGGTTCTCTGACCTATATCATTCCTGTATTTCAGTATTCTTAGAGATGGTTCCACCATTCCTACAATGGTAAGGCCTTCAGTTTAACCAAGAATAGCATCTCTTACACTTTCAAAAGCATATCAAATGTGAAGGAATAATCATTAAGCCTTTTATTTTTATGGAATCTTCAGAGATTTGTGGGGAAAGGCAACATGCAGTTCTTTGTAAATGTCAGATCTCTTTACAGAAATGCGAAGGAGGCACTGCAGGCTGTCATCTGTTCTTCGTGCTGCCTACTGACCCTCATTGGGAGCTACCAATTCCCAAAGATTCTGTGGCCGCTAGAATAAATAGCTCTCTCAGGCACAGAGCAAAATGTTAGACAACATACAACAGAACAGAACCACTTTAATTATACTATGCAATGTGTTTCATAAATAAGTAGAGATCTGAAGGGTTAGACATTGAAGGACAGTTCCAGCTGGCAGGCAGTGGAGGAGAATGTTCCAAAACGACTGTGGCAAATGACATAAAAAGCATGGGGGGAAAAAGGTAGGTTTCAGGCACATGGAGGGGGAAAAAAAAGATGATGCAGTTTCTGAAATGCAAAAGAAAAATGTATGTGAATGTTAAAAATAAAAGTCTGATTGTGTTGTGTCCAGGTGCATTCGAGTAGCTTAGAGGATGGGTCTCAAAATGGAATGATGTAGCAGATGTGGCTATGTTTCCATAAGCAACTGCTTTGTCTTCGGAATTGTCCAATAGGCTACAGACACAGTCCTAGACAAACAGCCACCCAATATGTTTTCCCAAGAACTATTTTTTTAAGTCCATTTATTTATTTTGAGAGAGAGAGAGAGAGCAGAGGAAAGGCAGAGAGAGAAAGAGAGGGGAAAAGAGAGAGAATCCTAAGCAGGCTCTGCATTTTTAGCACGGAGCCAAACACAGGGCTTGGACTCACAAACCATGAGATCATGACCTGAGCCCAAACCAAAAGTTGGATGCTTAACCAACTGAGCCACCCAGGTGCCCCTCCCAGAACTACTGTTAATGATAGGTTATTTCACTAACAAAAGGTCCTGCTTTGCACAGAAATATAGATGGTCCCCTGGGATGTAGACCAAACTATTCATTTATGGCATAATGAGCAAAGTAGTTTTAAATTTTTTTTTTCAACGTTTATTTATTTTTGGGACAGAGAGAGACAGAGCATGAACGGGGGAGGGGCAGAGAGAGAGGGAGACACAGCATCGGAAACAGGCTCCAGGCTCTGAGCCATCAGCCCAGAGCCCGACGCGGGGCTCGAACTCACGGACTGCGAGATCGTGACCTGGCTGAAGTCGGACGCTTAACCGACTGCGCCACCCAGGCGCCCCGAACAAAGTAGTTTTAATCTCACAAAACCCAATAGTAGCTCTGAGGCTTACTGGATATATTGACATTGGGCAAGTTATTTAGGTTCAATGAGCTCCAGATTTACCATTACTAATTATTACACTCATCAAAAATTTTAACTTGTGGAACCAGATTGTAATCAGCAGCACAGAATTTGCATTATGCCAAATTTGTAGGTTGTGGTGTCTTTTTATTAGTGTTTTTTAGTTTTGTAGTTGCCAATTGAATTACTACATTTTAACATGTCAAATGTCATATTAACCTCCAGCCTTCTCCCTTGATTTAGAAGCACTCCCTGATTTGATCAATTTATCAACATTTTTTTCAACTCTAGCAACTCCAAAGCAACTATTCTTACTTAGCCCTTCTTCCTGCATTCTAAGCCTAGTGGTTAGTCTGTTTTTCATGAACTATTTCTATCAGTTTTATTCTCCTTTGTATTCTTAAATTTGTGAGGTTTCAAATCTCAGAAGTAGTTCAGATTAACCTCCAGTCTTTTATGTATAGAAGTTTTCAAGATTATCTCTTCTAATTGGTTCTCTAGTCTCTGCAGGAACATGGAACTCTTTCCACCCACATAGACCTAACTGATAGAAACTTCAGTCTTACACTGAACCTTGGGAGATGGTGTGATGTGTTGAGCCATCACTTTCCTGGGAGATACTGATCTGTCAATGTCTGACCTTGAAAAAAAGGTAGTGAGCATCGATGCCTAAGCCTTTATTGCAAGTTGTCTTTGTGTTATTTTTTGATTAGTATTTTTCAAACTATGTGCTGTGAGTTTTTAGTGATTTTCAGAATGTGAGCTCTCAACCAGTGGGACTGACATCATCTGGGAAGTAGTTAGAAATCCTAATAGTCTGCCCCCCACTGATCCTGAAACAGAAATTTGGTGATGGAATCTAAAAATCTGTGTTTTGGAAAATCTCCCAGGTGATTTTAATGCACACTAAAGTTTGAAAACCACTGTCTTAATACTTTGTAAAATGAATTTAGAGGACTTCCATTCAAAAAAAATTATAGAATAGTGAAAAGACTACAATAAACTTTCTGTTATGAAGTTAAGAAACATAGTTCAAATAATTCTTGAATGAAAAAAAAGATACACAATACAGACAACTTATAAAACTCATTTTAAAATGGAAAACATACTTGTATAATTATGTATTTTTAAAAATTATGTAGTTATCATAAACAAGTTTAATATATAAAAATAGATTTTGAAAAAATATTTGGTACCCATTTCACAGATAAAGTTTGTATGAAAAAAGTTCTTACAAATCTTCATAGAAAAATGGGCAAAATATATGAACATCTTCATAGAAAAATGGGCAAAATATATGAACAAGAAAATCTCAAAAAAAAAAAGACAATTCAAGTGACCAGAAACATATATAAAAAATTTAATCTCTGAGGGCACGTGGGTGGCTCAGTTGGATGAGTGACTCTTGGTTTCAGCTCAGGTCATGATCTCACAGTTTGTGAGTTCAAGCCCCTCACTGGGCTCTGTGCTGACCGTGCAAAGCCTGCATGCGATTCTCTGTCTCCCTCTCTCTCTGCCCCTCCTCCGCTTGTGCTCTCTCTCTCTCTCAAAAATAAATAAATGTCACAATTTTTTTAAATGTTATCTCTGTAATAGGAGGGTAATTTAAGTCAAAGCTTTATTGAGATATCACATTTTATTCACCACTTACAAAGAATAAAAAGAGTGACAATACCTATTGCTCACAGGGATGTTATAAATGTGAATTCTCATACGTTACTGAGAAAATATTAATTATTACAACAATTTTAGAATGCTGATAAAGCCATTAAAAATGAAAATACAGGGGCACTTGGTGGCTCATCCAGTTAAGTGTCTGACTTTGGCTCAGGTCATGATCTCATGGTTGGCAAGTTCAAGTCCTGCATTGGGCTCTGTGCTGACAGCTTAGAGCCTGAAGCCTGCTTCAGATTCTGTGTCTCCTTTTCTCTCTACCTCTCCTCTGCTTGCACTCTGTATGTCTCTGTCTCTCAAAAATGAATACACGTTAAATTTTTTTAAATGAAAATACATATACACATCAAACGAACATATTTCCCCAGTGAACCTGTTCTTTATATATAAAAGACCAAGTTCAAAAAGACTGTATGAATAAAGATGTTTATTGCAGCATTGTTGTAATGACAAAAAAAGAGAGAGAAGGCAAGTATCTATCAATAGGGGAATAACTGAATAAAATGAGGTTTGTCTTTTTAACATGGAATTTCATGTGGCTGCACCTATACTAGTTGACTTGGATGGACTGAAGGATTTTTATCTTATGTTGTTAGTTGAATATATTGATAATAAGAATAGTAGTAGTAGAAAACTAGCAATAACTAACATTTCTTGAATCTTTTCATACTTCAGTGCTTACACTAAATCCTCTGGTTGGTCTTCTCAATTTCCCTGTGAAATAAGTTTCTTTTTAAACATGAGAAAGATGAGGCATAGAGAATTTAGTTTAGAGTCACCAAGATAATTAAGATGTGGGTCTAGGATAGTCTCAGTCTGGCCCCAGAATTTACATTCCTTTTTTTGAAGTTTTAATTTAAATTTCAGTTAGTTAACTTAACTTGGAATATTAGTTTCAGGTGTACAATTTAGTATTTCAACAGTTCCATACATCGTGCTGTGCTTATCACAAGTGCACTCCTCAATCCCCACCACCTACTTAACCCATCCCCCTAACCCCTTCTCTTCTGGTAACCATCTCTATAGTTAATTCTTGGTTTGTCTCTCTCTCTCTCTCTCTCTCTCTCTCTCTCTCTCTGTCTCTCTCTCACTCTCTCTTTCCCTTTGCTTGCATTTTTTTCTTTAATTCCACATATGAGTGAAATCATACGATATTTGTCTTTCCCAGACTGACTTATTTTGCTTAGCATTGTACTCTCTAGCTCCATCCACGTTGTTGCAAATATCAAGATTTCATTCTTTTTTATGGCTGAGTAATATTCCATTGTATATATAATAGAATGTATGTAGTATATATCTATTCATCAGTCGATAGACACTTGGGCTGTTTCCATACTTTCACTGTTGTAAATAATGCTGCTATATTAATTTGAGGTGCATGTATCCCTTTGAATTCGTATTTTTGTATTCTTTGGGTAAATACCTAGCAGTGAAATTGCTGGATCATAGGGTAGTTCTATCTTTACCTTTTTGAGGAGACTCCATACTTTTTTCTGGAGTGACTCTACCAGTTTGCATTCCCACCACCAGTACAAGAGGGTTACCTTTTCTCATATTGTCACCACCACTTGTTTCTTGTGTTGTTGATGTTAGCTATTCTGACAGGCGTGAGGCAATACCTCATTATACTTTTAATTTGCATTTCCCTAATGATAAGTGATGTTGAGCATCCTTTCGTGTGTCTGCTGGCCATTTGTATGTCTTCTTTGGAAAAATGTCTATTTATGCCTTTTTCCCATGTTTTAATTGGATCATTAGTTTTTTGGGGTGTTGATTTTTACAAGTTCTGTGTATATTTTGGGTACTAACCTTTTATCAGATATGTCATTTGCAAATATCTTCTCCCACTCTGTAGGTTGCCTTTTAGTTTTGTTGATTGTTTCCTGTGTTGTGCAGAAGTTTTTTATTTTGATGAAGTCCCAATAGTTTATTTTTGCTTTTGTTTCCCTTGCCTCCAGAGACTTAACAACGGAGTCTACTGCCTGTGTAAGCTAGACATAGGCAAGCATATAATAGCATTCTATTTTTTGTAAAATTACATATATAATTGTATACGCATGTATGTAATTGTGTGTATATATAATATTAGAGACCAAAATTATGCACAACTTTGAAATGTTGGCTTTGAAGAATGGAGAGAGGTTGTGTTAGTAAAAATAGGAGACCATTGAGCAGAGAGAAGTAAGCCAAAAAAACCCAAAACAAGACAAAAAAACAAGAAACTACATTTAAACAGGGTATATATAATAAAAAGCAGCTAGTTTGATATGATCCTATCCATATAAAATTCTATAGTAGAGTGTGAGGTGTGAGTATTTTTGTATGTATATATATACCCCAAAATATACCCAATATATGTACATCAACACAGAAATGCATGAAACAATCTTTACCAAAATAGTCATTTTAGTTGTAATAATTAGTTTTACTTTCCCCTTTATATTGTTTTCAAAAATGTTTCATAAGGAAGCTTTTTGTGTTTTTAATAACAGGATTATTACTGTTAATAACTAGAGTTCAAAACAGCCCCACTCCTTAAATGTGGTCTATGCATAGTGATCTTCTTCTAATGAATACAGTGTAGAAAGGGAGAAAAAATAATACCTGCCAGAAACCTGACACTTTCTGATAATCACACCTGGTGACCAAGTGTAATAGGAACAGTGATGAGTCCTATTAATATTATGTACCCTTCATATGATGTGGTGAGAAGCAAACTTTGGTCAGTCTTGTTTAAAACACAGCACTACAGTTTAATCAGGAGAAAGAAACACGAGACAACTCCCGATTGAGAGATATTATACAAAACACTGTATCAATCTGCCTCAAAATTAAGATCATCAAAACCAAAGAAAGTCTGAGAAATTATATAGCCAAGAGGATTCTAAAAAGAGATGACTACTAAATTTAATGTAGTATACATATGGGATTGTAGAAGAGAAAAAAAATTAGGAAAAATACTTAGAGAATCTGAATGAAATATAGACCTTAGGTAATAATAATGCATCGACATTCATTCATTACTTGTAACAAATGTATTATACTAATGTAAGATGTTAATAATAGGGAACTGGGTGTGGGGTATATAGAAACCTTCTGTATTATCCTTTTCAAGAATTCTATAAATCTATGCAACTACATATAATGGTTCTGTACAACTATCCAGAAAAGCAAATAAAACCACAAAGCAAAGCAAATACATGACAGGCATTCTTTTAGATGCTGTAGTTACTGCAGGGTACAAACAGACCAATTCCTGCTAGGATCTTAAATACTAAAATAATAGATGATCAATGGCTCCATCCTTCATCCCAACAAAAACAGAAACTTATTTTAGTTACAAGCCCACAAGCTCTGCTACATCATCCACATTTTTGTTGAGCAATTTAGTTTAACCTTGTTTTGAAACCCAACAAAATTAGTTTTTTTCTTTTGTTTCAATCATAGTCAATGCTTATTTATATTTACTAAACTAACTTATTTATTTGTTCACTGTTGCTTTTCTTATATAATTCCTTATTCAAGGCTCAATTTCCCTTTTGCTAAAATTAAACCTCTCAGTGATAGTTTGTGAGTAGGTTACACTCTTATTCTTTGAAAATATTTTTATCTTGTACTCATGATTTTATGATATATTTTGTGGATATAGAATTCTAGATGGACAGTTATTTCCTTCAGAAATTTGAAGCTATTATTATATCAATGTCTGGATTCTAGAAAATTACATTTTCTCACATTCTTCAACAAGTTCTTTTTATCTTTGATATTCCACAGAGATCAAGAAAAAGAGTGTCATGAGACACACACAGTGAAATCAGCAGGTGCCAGATCTTGCAAGGTGTTATAGGTCAAACTATGGATTTGGACAACTGTCTTAAAGGTACTGAAAAATTTTTACAAGATGTCATGTTCTAGATTCAAGTTTTAAATGAAGACACTTAACACTTTGCGAGGAATTCATTAAATGATGGCAAGCTTTTGACTTTTTCCTTAACACTCTCAGTATAAGATGTGCCAAATTAATTTTTCTAAATCAAATTAAATCTTGGCTATAAAATCACTTTCCAAGGTTGGTAATAAGTATAATGTTGGTTACCTTCTCTTACCTGAGATTGTATGTGGCCCCTGGGGTTCTGTGCCTGTAAAATAGCTCTAGCTTGTACCTGGATGTTTTGCAGAACATCTTCTCCCATCCTCCCCTTGCTACTATTTCACCAGAAGCAGGATCCAACTTCTGGACCTGAACTCCTACTTCTGTCGGCACAGGCCATTAAAATTTGTGTTGGCCCATTGGAAATTCCATTCCTTTGCCAATCTTGTCCTTAGGAGTTCTCTAACCAATGTCAAAGCTAGGACTAATCCTCAGAAGCATGTATGCAGCTCTCAGATTATCTAGATAAATTTGGGGTCTTTTTTTGGTTTTGTTTTTGTTTTGTTTTTTGTTTTCATTTTTTATTTTCAATTGAACTAGACCTTAGAAAACAAAGGTTTGTTTCAAATATGCCTTTAAGGAGCTCCTGGGTGGCTCAGTCCACAAGCATCCAACTCTTGATTTCAGCTCAGGTCATGATCTCACGGTTCGTGAGATGGAGCCCTGTGTCAGGCTCTGTGCTGACTGTGTGGAGCCTGCTTGAGACTCTCTCTCTGCCTTTCTCTCCCACCCTCTCTATCTCAAAAATAAAATTTTTAAACATTTTAGGGGCGCCTGGGTGGCGCAGTCGGTTAAGCGTCCGACTTTAGCCAGGTCACGATCTCGCGGTCCGTGAGTTCGAGCCCCGCGTCAGGCTCTGGGCTGATGGCTCAGAGCCTGGAGCCTGTTTCCGATTCTGTGTCTCCCTCTCTCTCTGCCCCTCCCCCGTTCATGCTCTGTCTCTCTCTGTCCCAAAAATAAATAAACGTTGAAAAAAAAAATTTAAAAAAAAAATTTTTTTAACATTTTAAAAATTAAAAAAAATAAGATATGTCTTTAAGATATCACTTCTCAACTTTTCCTTTGGGACCTAAAATATTAAACAGTATTACCTTTCGGATACCAGTGTGAATGAAACAAGAACACATAGTTTATGTATTAAGGACAAACTACTTTGTTGGAAAGAGTTGGGGAAAAGTACTTTCTAAGAACTGCATAGGAAGGTTTTCGATGTGTATTCAGGTTGTGCTTATTGCAAATGTTTTCTTCCCAGCCTGTAACTTGTCTTTTAATTTGCCTACTGGTGTCTTTCAAAGAGCAGACATTTTAAATTTTGATGAAGTCCAGTTTATCATTTTTATTCTTTTATGGTTTACCATTTTGTGTAATCTATAAGAAATCTTTGTTTTCCCAAGGTTATGAAGGTGTTTAGTTACATTTTCTTTTACAGGTTTCATAGCTTTAGTCTTTGTATTTAGGACTATGATTCATTTCAAGTTACTTTTTGTGTAAGGTGTAAGGTAAACATCGTGGTTTATTTTTTCCATATGGTAAGCAATGATTTCATTAACATTTGATGAAAAAGCTGTTACAAAAGGTAGTATGGCACCTTTGTTAAAAAGCAATTGGTCATATAGGTGTGGGTTCATGTCAAGACTATCTCTTTTCCATTGATGTACATATTTATTTTTATGCTGATACTACACTTTCTTAATTACTGTGGTTTTATGGCAGTCTTATAAACAGGTAATATAAGTCCTTGAAATTGTTTTGTTCTGTTCAAAACTTATTTTGGCTATTCTAGGTCATTGTATTTCCCTTTTTCTCCCAAGATTTTATTTAAATTCAAGTTAGCTAACATATAGTATAGTATTGGTTTCAGATACAGAATTTAGTGATTTATCACTTAATATAACACTCAGTGCTCAGGTTGATAGATTTCCAAACAGCTATTAGAAACATTTGGTTAATTTCTTTAAAAAATGCTTTCTGGGAATTTATTGGAATTACAATAAATGTAGACATCAATTTGAAAAGAATTGATATCTTAACAATATTTAGTCTTCTGACCCATGGATGTGATAAATCTCTCCACTTCTTAAGGTCTTTAATTTCTTTCAGCAAGGCAGCTTATATTTACAGGTCCTGAATGTATTTTACTAAAATTGTCCCAATGTACTTCATGTTTTGGATGTGATCACAAGTGGTCATTTTAAATTTAATTCGCTGATTATTTGTGGCTGTTATGTAGGAAACAGCTGATTTCTGTGAAATGACTTCATTTTTTGTTTTTGCCTAACTTATTATTATTGTTTTTGCCATATTAAGTTTTGCCTAACTTAATAGTTAGTATTAACAGCTCTTTAAAAAAAAATCTTTTGTGTTTTCTACATGCATGATTATGTCACCTGTGAATAAAGACAATTTTATTTCTTTCTTCTCCAACTTTCTGACTTGCATGTTTGTTTTCTTGTTTCATTTTACTGATGGGGAGCTCTAGTTTGATATTGAATAGAGATGGTGAGTAAGGTAATGATTGTGAAAATGCTATTCTATAAAAATGTTATTATTGTCTACTATTCCCTTTACATGTCAGCAGAAATGGTAGCAGTTAATAAATATAGGAGGGCTCCTCATGGTATAGCAGACATGCATTCCTGAAGACAACATAATTCAGTTATTATTTTAAAAATCATTTCTAATTTGGCCAAGTCACTCCTTAGTTTCATAGTTTTGAGTGACTTATTAATACTTCCAATTAAATGAAGAAAACTGTACTTGCCTCATAACATGTTCTAGCCATGACTCTTTTGGATGCAAGTTACAAAAAGTCCAACTCAGCTAGTTCAGGTTAAAAACAATAAATGAAATTTATTTGCTTTTGAAAAAATTTGTGGCACATTTGGCTTCCAGCCATGTCTCAGATGTGCTCAGCAGATTCTCTACATGTCATAGTCCCATGGACTCCAGACTAACATATTCCTTAAAGAAACAGAGAGCGCCTCTTTCCTGATAATTCTAGTAAAAGTTCCAAGAAGTGATTTCACGTATCCAGGAGATGTCATGTCATGGTCAACCATGTCTTCGTCATGGAACCAGAAGGCAAACTGAGTCCCACTTGAACTACTCTCTCTCTAAGAGAGAGAGAGGGTTGTTCACCAAGAGAAGATGAAGTTATTATTATCAAAAGAAAGGAGACAGGGTTGTAGGAAAGCAAGTAAACAAAATCAAGAAAAATAGATCACTACTAAACAAATTTAGTCAGTGGTAGCATGGTATCACCAACTATCACCATAGCATATCTCTGATTCTTCGCATCTGTAGAAGGATTTGTAATACTTATTTATAATACCTCTATTTCTCTCATATGTTCCATGCAATGTGGCATAATGTATACTCTTCACAAGGACTATATTTAGCTTTTTGGAGAAGAACCTTGGGTTCAAAATTTCTTGTCTTTATCTTTCACATCTGCATCACATTCTGATGATCTCTAAATATTTGACATTTCTCTTGAATGCCCTCTGCCTCTAAGGAACACTTTTTCCATCTCTCCATAACCCAATCTATGTAGGCTTGCCACAAAAAAACAGTGATGGGACCAAGCAATTCTTTGAGCTGCTACTACCATGGGGGTGACAAATGATGCTGATGATTATATATTGTGGCATAGTTTTAGATCACTGACTCTAAGAAGAGGGACTTTTCCTCCAAAATAGGTACAAAACATGAATTTTATCACCACAGATCGCAAAAAAATACCACATATGGCAAAAGAGAGCATAAATTCAAAATTTTCAATATTCATAGCAAAAGGGAGCATTTATCTCACATTCATTTTTTTTGCAGAGCATGTTGAAGTAAAGCAAAGCCTTCTGTAAAATAATTTAATAAATAGTCCTCAAATTTTACTTACTTTTAAAGTTTATTTATTTATTTTAAGAGAGAGACAGTGTGAGTTGGGGAGAGGCAGAAAGAGAGGGGGAGAGAGAGAATCCCAAGCAGGCTCCATGCTACCAGCACAGAACCCGACATGCGGCTCAATACCACCACTGTGAGATCATGACCTGAGCCGAAATCAAGACTCAGATGCTTAACCTACTGAGCCACCCAGGTGCCCCTCAAATTTTACTTTTTAAGGATTGAAGAGATAAGTGGTAATTGGGGCTCAGGATTAAGGAATGGACTGCTGCAGGCTGTCAGCTGGACCATGCTGTTTCTTCAACTATACCATTTAAGGGCCATTCTCAGTTTCTTAATGCAGGAATGAAAACAATTTCAGAAAGCGTTCTATACTCCTACCCTCCATGTATGTGAGGAATGTTATAGTTCTCATTTCAGATTATGGGGTTAGGCATTTTCAGCAAATCTCTTCTTGTCTCCAAATATCTGCGTTAAAAAAAAAGCACTCTTACTGTTTTTGTATATAAATATCGGGACCATATTTGATATTCAGAGAAGATATTCTAGTGTTATGAATAGGCAAAACCAGAAAAACTGCATTATTTTCAGCATTCCTTCATGTCTTATTTCTTCCGAGTTACTTTTGAGATTCCATCTATATTTCTCTACAGCAGCAATAGTGGATATGGTAGGAAGTACTCTAGTGCTTTATTTTCAGAATTTTCTTCACATTATGGTCAAATCTCCTTCTTTATCAGATATTGTATATGCAACAGAATGAAAAATAAAAAGTAAAAATAAGGGTGGCATGACAACTTATGCTCAGAAAAGTTGGGTCAATGCAAATCTGGATTTCTTCTCTGGATAGATGATCTCATTACTAAGAGTTGTTTATATGAGCCATGAGTTTTAACCCTGAAGATGTGTCTTAACGTCGAAACCCAACTAAGACAAGTTAGTTAGCTATATCACCTTCCGAACATCCCTACTTCCATGTCAGAGTTTAAAAAAGAAAAAGGAAGCAAACCTTTATCTAATTGCCTATGACCCTGATTGAGAAATAGTTTGAAGAAGAGTTGGTTGATTTTCATTAGAATTAACATGAGCATTTTTTCCTAGGGGCCTACAATTTCATGATCTCTTTTAAAATTATCTGGCCTATCAGGGTACCCCATGCTCTCTTCCCTCTTTTCTTTTACACTAACATTCCAAAGGCTTGACTTTCTCATCAACATGAACAAGAGCTTCAGGGATTTAAATGTTCTTGGGGCGCCTGGGTGGCGCAGTCGGTTAAGCGTCCGACTTCAGCCAGGTCACGATCTCGCCGTCCATGAGTTCGAGCCCCGCGTTGGGCTCTGGGCTGATGGCTCAGAGCCTGGAGCCTGTTTCCGATTCTGTGTCTCCCTCTCTCTCTGCCCCTCCCCTCCCCTGTTCATGCTCTGTCTCTCTCTGTCCCCAAAATAAATAAACGTTGAAAAAAAAATTTTTAAATGTTCTCACCGTGAGGATATACTGAGTCATGGACTGTGAAATAATCTTCCTTCTTCAATAAGGCTTTAGGTCATTTATGGAACAAATTTTTTTCTTTTACCCCTTAATTTAATTTATTTCATTTTTACCCAGTCATTTCTACAAGCATTTTAAGATTGCATTTTTTTAAATAAAGAATATTTAAAAAGTCTGAAGTCACTTGACAATTTTGAGTCTACGTTTTCCTAGTACGTAAAATTAAGATACAGGAGCATCTGACTTACTAACAAGGTGGTATAGTAAATGCAAGGTAGACCATTTGCTTGGAGCTTGGGATGCCTTTTCTTTATGTCATAGTGGTGCTTACGTTCCAAAACAAGTATACAAAATTGTATTTAAGGGATGCCTGGATGGCTCAGTTAGTTAAGCATCCAACTCTTGGTTTTGGCTCAGGTTATGATCTCACAGTTCGTGAGTTTGAGCCCTCCAGCAGTCTCCTTGCTGACAGTGCAGAGCCTGCTTGAGAGCCTCTCTCTTTCCCTCTCTCTGCCCCTCACCCACTTGTACATGCGCACTCTCTCTCTCTCTCAAAAAAAAATAACCTTAGAAAAATTATAAAAAGCAAAATCATATTTAACCTTTGATTTATCTGAAATATAACTATAGAACTAAACTTTATATATAAAATGTTTTCTGAGAAAAAAAACCCTGGGTTCTATTTTAAGATGGCAGGGACACTTCTCATCCATAAGGCAGTGGAAATGACTCACTTCTTTTTCCTAATCATCTATTTAATGGGTAGGATAATAAGAGTCCACCAAGAAGAAATTTTATGAGTTTGTGAGTTGTATTTATGATTGTAGTAAGTGAACAAACAGAATGAAAATCAACAACTTTCTCTGGGAAGCTCTGCAAGTTGCTTCCCAAAAACAGATTCACTTGAGTCTGGCTCTTTTTTATAAATGCCTCACGGGTGGGGGTGGGTGGGGCAAGGAGCTTTGTGCTTAGTCCACTGGTAGTATTTATAACCATAGTGTTTGTTTATTTATCTCTCCTAGTATGCTGAACGTTTTAGAGCAAGACTATATTTAGTTTACAATGGTATCTACAGTTCCAACAGAATCTGGCATGTAGAAATGCAAAGTAAGTGTTAGTTAATCAATGTACTGGAAATGGAGAGGAACATATAAGTAGGATGGCGAGCATGGGAGTTGAAGAATTTCAGTGACAAAAGCTCATGAAACTTAGGAACTATAAAGGCATGGGGGCTCATGGGAAACTTATTTATCCTTAACTATCTGCCTGATTGTCTCCTCTCCCTTCTGTGACCACCCTTGCTCATCTTTATAACATGTAAGTTTCCTTCCAAACAGAATAGAGTGACACAGTTACCATTCAAGTTTCTATGCCTGAAGCTATCACAGACATTTTGAGAGAGCTTTTTTTGTATGTGTTTATCCTTTAGTATTTTTATTTAGATTATGAAGGGCAAAACTATTCTGTACCTCCAGGCTGAATCTCTCCATACACTAAAGATGGATAGAAGAATTATTTGCATTTCAGTGGGAAACTGAAGACCAGCCTTTCTGAGCATTTCTTGCAGAAACTAGACTAGGGATGGTGGTTCAAGAGTGAAAGAAAGTAGAATCTAGAGGAAAATAAAGAGTAAGGTTAGGACCCAGATATAAATAAAATAGTGTTCCCTAGTTCAAGTGGCTGTGTGTGTGTGTGTGTGTGTGTGTGTGTGTGTGTGTGTGTGTTTAGGCACAGACTGTGGAAGACGAAAGGAATGATTACATCATTAGAAAATATCCCAAGTAGAACCAATGTATAAAGAAGAGAAATAGCATGGCCAGTATACGTAGAGCAGACTATTGCTACTGGAATATAATTTTGGAGGAAAGAACTCATGAGAAAAGAAATCATGATAGGCAGAGATCAGCTCATGGGGTGTCTTTTATGTCACAATGAGTAGCTTGAATATTATATTGTAGATATTTTAAGGAAGGGTAAATGGATCAGTTGGGTGGCAGATGGACCTGAAGGGAAAAGGAATAGCAGTCAGGAGAGGTGTTTAGTAATTAACGTTACAGCAGTGATAGCAAAGACGAAGATGGTAGGAGTTGGATTGGTGTACTATTTAGAGATGAAATCTGTATAATTTAATGACTGGGTTTGGTGAGCCAAGGGAGGAGTTGTCTGAAGAGAACTTCATGCAGTAGTGACTGACAACGTATATTAGGAGAGAGGAGATAACTTCCTTTCAGATCCTTAGAAGGAGTGTCATTGTTACCACCCATTGAGATTCAGGTCCTTTATTTATTTATTTTTTTAATGGAGAAAAGTTAGCAACTGTCCTTGTTAAAGTATGTTTTCAGTGGTGGTTTTTGGAGTCTGCCCAGAGCAAAATCGTGTACTTGATATATTGGCCAGTATTTAACATAGAATACATCAATATTTCCAATCACAATAAATATGCTATAAAGACAAGCTCAATGCTTATCTTAATTGGCTAACAGATAATCAGGTTCATGGTGCTGTTTAATCCATTAGCATTAACAAGGTAGAGGTAGGTTTTATCAATACTGGCACTTGTTCAGATCTGTAGGCCCAGGAAAATAAGAATTTACAATCACAACTAACACTTCTTCGCTAATAGCAGTGTTAACCCTAATTGTTTCAAACTCTAAAATTTTGTTGTATCATACTGTAAAATTTACTGCCCATACTTCACTATGTTAATTCCCTGTAAGGTGTAATGTAAAGATTCTATGTAAATTTCCTGTAAGATGTCCTTCATCTGCATCCCACAAGTTTTCATATGTTATAATTTCATTATTATTTAGTTGGGACTATTCTCTAATTTGGGCATAATTTATTCTTTGGGCCCTATATTATCTAGATGCGTGTCATTCAATTTCTGATGTGATTTCCCTAGACAGAATCTTACAGCTATTGATCTCTAATTTAATATTGTTATAGTACTGGAACATACTCTATATATTATTGGCTCATGTAAATTTATAGAGACTTGTGTTGTGGCTCAGGATATGATCTAGCTTGATAAATGTACCATGTTAACTTAAAAAGAATGTGTATTTTGGAGTTAATTATATTGTATAAATATAAATTCAATCAAAATGATTGATAGTATTTCTTTGATCTTCTATGTACTGACTGATATTTGTCTAGTATTCCATGAGTTGGTGAGATAAGATGCTAAAATCTTCACTTATGATTGTGGAATTAACTAGTCTTCTTTCAATTCTGTCACTTTTTAAATTTTTTTTTCAACGTTTTTTTTTATTTTATTTTTGGGACAGAGACAGAGCATGAACGGGGGAGGGGCAGAGAGAGAGGGAGACACAGAATCGGAAACAGGCTCCAGGCTCTGAGCCATCAGCCCAGAGCCTGACGCGGGGCTCGAACTCACGGACCGCGAGATCGTGACCTGAGCTGAAGTTGGACGCTTAACCGACTGCGCCACCCAGGCGCCCCTAAATTCTGTCACTTTTTGATTTATGTAATTTGAAGTCGTTATAAGGTGTATCTGTGTTTCTGATTATTGTCTTCCTGATGGGAATTAGTTCTTTAATAATTACTCTTTTCTGTCTCCGGTAATAATTTTAAAGTCTATTTTATCTTACTCCAGCCTGCTTGTAATTGTAGTTTGTATACTATATATATTTCCCATTCCATTTTCTTTCAACCTATCTGTGCATTATTTTTAAAGTCTATCTCTTTAGACAGCATATAGTTAGGTTTGTTTCTTGTCAATTATAATCATTTCTGCCTTCTGATTAAAGTGTTTCGCCCAGTAACATTTAATGTGATTAATGATTTTTTTTTTTTTGTGATACTGTTTTTTGTTTTTTCATCATGGTAAGTGTACTCTTTAATCCTCATCACCTGTTTCACCCATCCCCTCACACACCACCCCTCTGGTAACCATCAGTTTGTTCTCTATAGTTAAGAGTCTGTTTCTTGGTTTGTCTTTCTCTATCTCTTTTTCCTTTGCTCATTTGTTTTATTTCTTAAATTCCACATATGAGTGAAATCGTATGGTATGTGTCTTTCTTTGACTAACTTACTTTGCTACATTTTACTCATCAGCTCTATCCATGTTGTTGCAAATGGCAAGATTTCATTCTTTTTTATGGCTAAATAATATTCCATTGTGTGTATGTACCACATCTTCTTTGTTCATTTATCTATTGATGAACACTTGGGCTGCTTTTATAATTTGGCTATTGTAGATAATGCTGCTGTATTCATCAAGGTGCATGTATCCCTTTGAATTAGTGTTTTTGAATTTGGGGGGTAAATACCCAACAGCGCAATTCCTGGATCATAGGGTAGTTCTATTTTTAAGTTTTTGAGGAACCTCCATACTGTTTTCCACAGTGGCTGCACTGGTTTGCATTCTCCCCAACAAAGCCAGAAGTTTCCTTTTCCTCCACATCCTCATCAACATTTGTTGTTTCTTGTGTTTTTGATTTGTCACCATTCTGACAGGTGTGAGGTGATAGCTCACTGTGGTTTTGATTTGCACTTCTCTGATGATGAGTGATGTTGAGCATCTTTTATGTGTCTGTTGGCCATCTGGATGTCTTCTTTGGAGAAATGTCTGTTTATGTCTTCTGCATATTTTTAATTGGATTATTTGTTTTTCAGATATTGAGTTGTATCAGTTCTTTATATTTCTTGGATACTAACCGTTTATCAGATATGTCATTTGCAAATATCTTCTCCCAGTGATTTTTGTTTTACTACCATTTTATTATTTGTTTCTGTTCCTCTCCCCTTTTGTGAAACCATCCTTTTCTAACTTTTTGGATTATTTATTTTTTATTTTGTTAGTTTTTATTTTTGAAAGACAGAGAGAGACAGAGCATGAGTGGGGGAAGGGCAGAAAGAGAGGGAGACACAAAATCCCAAGCAGGCTTTAGTCTCTGAGCTGTCAGTACAGAGCCCAACATGGGTCTCAAACACATGAACCCTGAGATGATGACCTGAGCTGAAGTTGGGTGTTTAACTGACTGAGCCACCCAGACACCCCTCTTTTAGATTATTTAAATAAATCTTTATAATTTCATTTTAATTTAGCTATTGGCTTTTTAGCTATACTTCTGAATATTTTCTAGCAGTTGCTCTGTGGATACATATTTAACTTTTGATAGTCTACTGTATATTATATTGCACTACTTCGTATAAAATGTAGACACCCTGGGACTCTTTATTTACCCCACCCCCCAACCCTGTCTGCCTATCATACATATTATATCTATGTACATTATAAAGTGCACAACAAAATCATAAGTTTTTCTCTAGTCATATATGTCTTAAACAAATTAGGAGGAAAAATTTTTTAATGTTTATACATATTTACCATTTTACCATTTCCAGTGCTCTTCACCCCTTCTTGAATATCTGAGTTTTTATTTGGAACCATTCTCATTCAGCTTGAACAATTTCACAAAGCATTTTTTTGTAATGAGTGTTTGACAAATTCTCTTGTTTTTTTCATTATTTGAAATTGTGCTACATTGATCTTTTTTCCAGCACGTTTAAAGACCTAATCCCTTTGTCTCTAGCCTCCCTAATTTCTGATAAGTTAACAGTTATGTAAATTGTTCTCCTACTGAATAAAATATGCCATATTCCCCTGCTGTTTTCAAAATGTTCTCTTTATCTTTGGTCTCAACAGGTTAACTACATGCCTAAGTACAGTTTTTTATTCATATTTATCTGACTTGAAGCTTCATAAGCTTCTTCAAACTACAAATGTATATCTTGTATCAAACTGAGAACATTTTGGCATTATTCTCAAATATTTTTTTTGCCTGTTCTTCATTTCCTCTTACATTTTATTTAACCTATTTATTCAATTTATTGATCTATTTTCAACTTCAGTGACTTTTTCCTTTTAATTTTTAGTCTGTTCTTAAGTCCAACCAGTGACTTTTCCATTCAGAAACTGCATTTTTCAGTTCTGGAACTTTCTTTTTCATATTTCCCATTTGTCTCCAGGGGTTTCTCTTTTTTTTCATTCATTATGAGCATAGTCTCCTATCTCTCATTGAGTATAGTTATGAGAGCTGCTTTGAAGTCCTTGATTACTATAACATTTTGATTATTTTTTTTAACATTTACTTATTTATTTGGAGAGAGAGACAGAGGACACAAGTGAGGGAGGGGCAGAGAGAGAGGGAGAGAAAATGCCACGGAGGCTCCTAGGGTCAGCATGGAGCCTGATGTAGGGCTCACTCCATCCCGCTAACCATGAGATCATGACCTGAACTGAAATCAAGAGTAGGACACTCAACAGACTAAGCCACCCAGGCGCCCCACATTTTGGTTATCTTAACATTGCCCTTTAGTGGTTATTTTTCCATTTTAAAAGAGGTTGTTTTTTTTTTTCTTTTTTCTTTTTCTTTTCTTTTCTTTTTTTTTTTTTTTTTTTGGCTTTGTTATATTTCAAGTAATTTTGGATTATATCCTGGATATTGTGAATGTCATGTTATGGTGACTTGGATTCAGATATATAACTGAAAAGGGTATGCATATTTTTTTTTTTGCAGATAGTTAGCTTGGTTCACCTCATACTGATAACTCTGACTCTTAGATGGAAACTCAAATCTCAGTTTAATTCTTTGTTGCTTTGTTTTCTGCATTAGCTGGGTTGCTTACAGCCTGTAGTGTCTCCTACACATGTATAATTCAGCAGTCAGCCAGAGATCTGCTAAGAGTTTATACACAAAATGTGACCCCAGGATTCTCTGTTTTTTTGTGGCTCCTGCCTCCCCCGACATACCTCATGTTCCGGCAGCTGGTGTTGCCCCAGACTCTGTTCTCTCTTTCTTCAGGCCAAAAATGTTGTGGCTTAGATATTCCATAGCTGTTCTACATGAGGATGTGAGTATTGTCTGCACTGAGGCTAAAAGCCAAAATAAATAAAACTAACCCTGTGGTGATCCCTTCTGCCAAGTTTTAATTCCTCTCCAGAATCTGTGTCCTAATTTTTACTCTCCAAACCATTAGATAACTGTTTTTGTATTTTGTTCTGCGTTTGTAATTGTTTTCTCTGGGACAGTTAATATGGTTAGGAGTTTATTGGTCCTACCAGATATAGTATAGGAAACTGGTTTAGAGTTAGAGTCCTGAAATTCAGGCTCCCCCTAAGACCAATTAAATGAGAATCTTCATTATAGCGTAATCCCTCCATGAGTTGCATATGTGTTTGTACCAGTTGTCCATTTATTGCCTTTTGGATAAAAATTCACCTTTAATAATATGCTTTGTAATAATGGAGATTGATCCTCTACATGTATCTCCTATGAGGAGACCAAGATGTCAAACTTTGAGAGTAGTGGGTGCTAGAGGGACATTGCAAGAGAAAGAACATTATCTTTCTCATTCCAGGGTGTTTCTGTCTTTGTTTCTTCTTGCTTCTACTGAATTACTCCCAGGGTGCATGTAGGTAGGGACATCCAGTGCCACTCTGCCCAAATCATGTGCTCAGAGTACACAGTGCCTTGGGGAACTGGTAGCACTGACCCAGGCCTAGTGATCTTCTCACTGTGGCATTCCTGAAAAGGACACTGTGTCTTAGGCCTTTTACTACTATCCTTGCAAGTGGGTTTCTATAGTCTTTGACTCCCTCTGAGCATCTACCCACCAGCCTCACTGTACATGCAGTGCAGAAGAGTGTTTCCTACTTGCCTGGCAATGGTAGACCAGCTTGATGGAGGCAACCAAATAAAGTTCTCTACAATACAGTCAAATGCAATTTCACGTTCTGCAGCCAGGTCTGAGTCGTAGCTGTGAGGGGGAGGCCTGGTTTCCAAATTTCTCTTTTGAACACTGTTGCCTCAAATACAGGTTATTCTATACAGTTCTCTTCATAGTTATTTTATGTTATGGTTAACAATTCTTTAATCTTCCTGCGTTCAGATTTCAGTGATATTTATGTGCTTGGATTACACCTTGAATGATAAAGGGTATATATCATGAGTGTTTCTAGAAAATAGACTTGCAAAGACGGGAGTGGGGATTGTTTGGTTGTGTCCTTGGGCTTGAGCAGTGCTGAACTTGTGGGAAATAGATGATAGTAGTCCATGACAATAAAAGGAAGTCAATTCAATGAAAAAGATATATAATGGAGAAAAATTTTTAAAGACAAAAGTTGAAATTAATAAAATTAATAATATCCAGTCAATACTAACTAAGTAAAAAACCTAGACAAAATACAAATTAGTTTTAATTACTTATATCTGTCTGGGATGTTTTCTGGTGCTAATCAATTCCCTGATCTTCTGTGGAAACCAACTCAATGTCCAAAATTCAATTCTGACTACCTAGATTTAGCATGAGACTCCATGGCATAGTCTCAAAAGACTCTCCTCATTCCAGATACCAGTTGAAAATATTGGCTCTCCCATATTTCTGATTGACCACCCATAAATTAGGGGTTCCCATGACTTTCTCTTCAGGTGCAATAATTTGCTAGAACAGGTCACAGAACTCAGAAAGCCACTTTACTATGTTTACCAGTATATTATAAAGAATACAAATGAATAGGCAAATAAAGAGGTACATTGGGAAAGATTTAGAAGGGTCCCTGGTACAGGAGCTTCTGTCACTGTGGAGTTGGGGTGTTCTACCCTCCTTTCATGTGGATATGTTCACTAAGTCAGAATCTCTCCACAGTTTCGCTTTCAAGAGTTTTTATAGAGCTCAGTCTTCAGCACCCCACCTCGTCTCCCTAGCGGTTGAGGCGTGGAGCTAAAAGTTCCAACTTTCTGGGATGCCTGGGTGGCTCAGTCAGTTAAGCATCTGACTTCAGCTTAGGTAAGCATATGACTTCAGCTCAGGTCATAATCTTGTGATTTGTGGATTTGGGCCCTGCATCAGGCTCTTGCTGACAGCTGGGAGCCTGGAGCCTGCTTCAGATTCTGTGTCTCCCTCTCTCTCTCTGTCCCTCCTCCACTCATGCCCTCTGTCTTTCTCTAAATAAATGAATACACATTTAAAAAAATGTCCCAACTGTCTAATCATTTGGTCTTTCTGAAGACCAGCCACACCCTAAAGCATTCTAGGGAATCCCACTCTAAGTCATGTCATTGACATAAACACAGGTTTGATGTAAGGGGCTCATAATGAATAACAAAAGACACTCAGGAAATTCCAAGACTTTTAAGAGCTCTGTGCCGGAAACTGGGGAAATAGACCAAATATATTTTTGTATTATATCACAATCTGAAATTAAAAAGTTTATACAAGTTGATATATATTAATTACCCACATATATAAATTTCCCACAAAAATTTAATGGAAATAAATAGGATATCTTTGTGGCAGAAGAAAAGAATGTTATCAAGGTCAAAATCTGGATCTACAGAAAGGAATAAAAGCATCAGCAATGAGAAATGTTTGAATAAGTACAAAAGACTTGTTTTTTTATTTTTTTTTCAATTTCTATAAAATATAATTAAGTATCTGAAGTATACAAATGACAGTGTATCATGGTGTGGTAGCAAATGTAAAAGTAAAATGATAGAAGAAGGACTACAAAGGTCCAGAGATGTACAGAAGTATCCAGTTTTAGATGCCTAGATCCTCCCTCCCAAGACTCCCAGGTGTCTTATTTTATTGTACAATCAGCTCTAAGTTCAGAATCTTGTCACTTAATTCAGGTCCAGGTTTGGATACTGCTTCGTGGATATAGTTTCTTAACTGTTGTTCCTGGAATACCGTTCTTGTCAGTCTATGTAACGAAGACCTATGTAATGAAGACAAAAACTTGACTGCCTCACAAAAACCCAGTATATATAGGGGAACAGGCATAGAATAACTGCTAAGCCATACCTGTTTAAAAATTAAAATACAGGAGGAAGGAAGTTATTTTGCTTGTGAGAGGAGAGTAAAAATTTTGGTTAGAGGTTGGACTGTGATTGCTTTAAAAATAGGTCCACAGAGTGTTTTATACTCCTCCCTTTAAGAGACAGAGCCTTATTCCCTTGATATTGAGCATGGGATAGACTTAGTGAATAGAATATAGTAGAATATGGTATGTCATGTCATGTATGAGATTAGATTGTGAAAAGATTGCAGCTTCCACCTGGCATGGACTTTCTCACTTTCAGATCACTTGCTCTGGGGGAAGCCAGAAGCCTTGTCATAAGTTCACTCATGCAGACTAGGGAGAGTATCACATGGTGAGGAGCAGACAGCCAGCAAAGAATTAAAGCCTGTCAACAACCACATGAGAGAGCTTGGAGATGTGTTCTCTCTGAGTTGAGCCTTCAAGTGAGACTACAGATCCAACTCTTTCATTGGAAGACCTTGACACAAGGCCACCTAGAGAGAGCACTCATGTATTCCTAACCCACAGATACTGAGATAATAAATGTTTGTTGTTTTCAAGCTACTGTGTTTTTTGGTACTTTGTTACACAGTATTAGAGATATAGTACAAATCTCATATTAGAAAAGTGGAAAAGTCTCAGATAAATAGTGTATGCCTCCATCTTTAGAAACTGGAAAGTGATGGAAAATTAACACAAAATAAGCAGAATACAGTAAATAATAAAGAGTATAAGTTAAAGTATATTCAGAAAGATAATAAAGAAATAAGTGGAGTCAAAAGTTGATTCTTTGATATCAAAAATCTTTTCAATAAAAGCAAAGGAAAACTCTAGTAAGACTGATTATAAGATGAAAGGAGACATTCCAATGAGAAGAATGAAGGAGGTGGCATTCTTGGCATATTGTACAATTGACCCTTAAACATCACAGGGGTTAAAAGTGCCCATCTTCTGTGCAGTTGAAATCCAGGATCAACATTTGACTCCCCAAAAACTTAACTACTAATAGTCTACTGTGACTGGAAGCCTCACAGATAATAAAGTCAATTGACACATAGATTGCATATTATATGTATTATGTAATGTATTCTTACAATAATCTATGTAAAATAAAATTTTATTCAGAAAATCTTAAAGATAAAACATTTATGTTATTTTTTTTAATGTCTATTTATTTATTTTGAGAGAGAGAAAGAGAGAACATGTGCACATGAGCAAAGGAGGGACACAGAAAGAGGGAGAGAGAGAATTCCAAGCAGGCTTTATGATCAGCATGGAGCCCGATGCAGGGCTCGATCCCATGACCATGAGGTCATGACCTGAGCTGAAATCAGGAGTTGGACACTTAACCAACCGAGCCAACCATGCGCCCTGAGAAAATACATTTATAGTACTTTACTGTATTTATCAGAAAGACAAATTTAAATATAAGTTAATTCCTGCATTTCAAAGCCATGCTGCTCAAAGGTCAACTGTAGTCCCTTTAAATCCTTTTTTTCTTTAAGTTTTTATTTAAATTCCATTTAGTAAACATACAGTGTAATATTAGTTTCAGGTGTACAGTATAGTGATTCAACAATTTTGTACATCACCCAGTGCTCATCACAAGTGCATTCCTTAATCCCCATCACTTAATTAACCCATCCCCCCATCCACCACCCTTCTGGTAATGATCAGTTTGTTCTCTATAGTTTATCATTTGTTTCTTGGTTTCTCTCTCTCTCTTTCTCTCTCTCTCTCTCTCTCTCTCTCTCTCTCTGTCTTTTTCCCTTTGCTCATTTGTTTCTTAAATTCTACATATGAGTGAAATCATATGGTATTTTTTCTTTCCCTATTTCACTTAGCTTAATACTCTCTAATTCCATCCACATCATTACAAATGACAAGATTTAGTTCTTTTTATGGCTGAGTCATATTCCATTGTATTTATACATATCACATCTCCTTTCTCCATTCATCAGTTGGTGGACACTTAGGCTATTTCCATATCCTTTTTAATTTCTATAATGTTGGTAATGATTTCCACTGTTTTATTCTTGATTTTAATAATTTGAATATTCTGTTTTCTGAAGTCTTGTCCTATTTGGAGTTTATAGAACATCTTGAATGTATAAATTAATGTTTTTCAGCAAGTTTGGGAAGTTTTTAGATATTATTATTTTAAATATTATTTCTACCCCTTTCTTTTCTCTGAAACATTCATTCATTATGCATTTATTAGTACAACGTGATGGTATCTAAGTGGTACTATTAATTTTTCTTATTTTTTTGTTCTATATTCTAGATCATACCAATTATTATTATTCACTCTTCAAGTTGGCTGATAATTTCTTCTGCCAATTTGCATCTACTCTAAAGGCCCTGTAGTGATTTTCTTCATTTTAGTTATTGTGTTTGTCAATTCCAGAACTTCTTATTTCATCCTTTTTTGCTAATTTCTCTTTATTGATGTTCTGTCTTATTGATGACGGGAATCATTGTCATACCTTTAATTCTTCAGACAAGCTTTCCTCTAGTTCTTTGAACACACTTTTACTACCTGATTTAAGTCTATGTCTAGTAATTCTAAAATCTGGGTTTCCTCATGGATAGTTTTTACTGATTTAACTTCTTCCTGTATATGGGCAATAATTTCATGTTTCTTATATTTTGTCATCGTCATTGCAAACTTAATTTTTGGGATAACGTCATATGGCAACTCCGGAAATTTTATTGTCCTTCTCCCTTAGGTTTGTTACTGTTGTTTTTGCTATTTGTCTAGTGACTTTTCTTGACTAATTCTCTGACGTCTATATTCCCTATAGTGTGCTACCACTGAAATTACTGCTTGATTACCTTAGTGGTCAACATTGATTGGTCAGATATTTCTTTAAATGCCTTGAACCAGTGAATCTTTCATTTTTTACAAAGGGATTCTGTATGTGGGTTAGAACATGCCTTCAGTGTAGAGGCTGTTCACAACCCTGCCTTATCCTTCACTTGTATCCTTCATTTGTATGGTATTTGAAATTCAGCCACATCTGAGGGATTGGAGCCCTCTCAGGTCTTTTTTGAACATGTTCATAGCCTTGCACTTGCACACAGACTTCCACAGCTACAGAAGTATGTGAGATTTACAAAGCTTCCTCTGGACATTTGTTCCTCAAATCTCCCTTGTAACTATTTGCCAGGCTCTTATTTACCTCAATTGGTATTATAGACTTAAGAGGATGAAATAATAAACAATTGCCATTCTTTTTCAACAAAGTCCATGAGGATAGAGACTTTATAATGCAATGAGCTCTGAGCAGGTAATTACTATGTCTTATAAATCAGGCTTTTCTAGATAGCTGTGATACAAATCTAATAGTGACAATATCCTGGCAAAGGAACTTTTTGAAGAAATGAAATCCTTGTCTCCTCTTTCTGGTTGTTATAAGACTCCTGGTTTTCATTGCTTTCGTGGTTATGAGGCTATTTGTTTTCAAAGTAGCCATGAAGTCTTTAAATTAGATTTATAATGAATATCTGTGGAGAGTGGGATGGGAATAGGCCAAGCATAAAAGTCAAAACCCTACTTTTTTACAAAGTTATAGAAGTTTTTATTTTGTTTTCTTATCAGACACTCCTCTCATTTTCACCAAGCTGTGGTTAATTTTCAGAGTCCTGACAAAAATTTTTTCTAGAATTTTTATTGGTTTTATGCAGGAAAAGATTCACAGAGTTTCTCAATGTGTCATTTGGGAAGCCCTATTCCTCCATCTAAATTTTTAAAATAGAAATGAGAAAATTGATTTTAAAGTTCATTTAGAAATGCAGAGGACATTGACTAGCCAAAAAAATTGAGAAAGAACAACAGAACTGGAGGATTAACAATGCCTGAATGTGCAATTTATAATAAAACAATAGTGATGAAGGTTTTGTGGGATTGAAACAGACACATAGATTAATGAAACAGAATGGAGAGTTAAGAAATAAGCCCATACACATATGGACATCTGACTTTTGGCAAGGTTGCAAAGGCAGTTCAGTACAGAAAGGATAGTCTTTCAACATTGGCTATTCATGTGCGATACAAACAAACAACTTTGATCTATATCTCACCCCCTGTTTAAAAAAAAAAAAACTAACACATAAAAGATCTTGAACCTAAATGTGAAATCTAAAACTTCTAAAAAAAAATCTGGGAAAAACTTTTGTGATTTGGTGTTTAGAGAAGGATTGTGTGTGTGTGTGTGTGTGTGTGTGTGTGTGTGTGTGTTGATACCAAAAGCAAATGTATAAGAGATTGGAAAATTGAGCTTCATAACAATTAGGAACTTTGTTGTTGAACCATACTGTTAAAGTAATGGAAAGATAAGGCACAGACTGGAAGAAAATATTTGAAATCATATGTATGTATATATTTATATATAAACTTTTATATACATAAATGTGTGCATATGTTTATACATATATATAATACATACATATAATGTAATACCACTACATTATTTGAATGGCTTAAAAAAAAAAGACCAACCATACCGTTTATTGGCAAGTATTTGGAGAAATGAAGAAACTGGAATGCTCACACACTGCTGGTCAGAATGTAAGAGTACCACTACTTTGGAAAATAGTTCAGCAGGTTTTGTTTTTGTTTTTTTAATTTAAACATACACCTATCATATGATCTAGTCATTTCACTCCAAGATATTTAATCAAGGGTAATGAAAGAATATGTCTTTACATAGACTTGTACATGAATATTCATTGCAGCTTTATTTATAATAGCCTAAAATTGGAAATAATTAAGTTTCAATTAGCAGGTTAATGGATATAATGTAATAGCATTCAGTAATAAAAAGAAACTATTGATACATAGTACCAAATGTATGACTATCTAAAAAATTACATTTAATGAAAGAAGCTAGATCAAAAACAAGATTGCATACTATATGGTTCTATTAATACTAAATTCTAGAAAATTCAAACACATATATATGGAAGGAAAGCAGATCAATGCTTCTATAGGACAGTGTGGAGGAAAAGTCAGTGAGAGAGGCAGAAGGATGGATTACAAAAGGATGTAAGAAAAATTGTGGGAGTGATGTATAGTGTCATTACCTTAACTGGGGTGACTATTACATTGGAGTACATGTCAACACTTCTCAATTTGTATACTTTAAATTTGTACGATTTGTTATGTGTCAATTACACTCCCAGTAAAGTTGTTAAAAAATAATTGCAGTCATTTTGATAAATGAAATATATATTTTTTTAGGTAACTAATAAAACAATATCTTTGGATTAAAAAAAAAGTGGACAGTATCATTAGCCATCTTGAAAATGAAATTTTAAGCCACGATTATGGGGGGGGGCAAGTCCTGGGCTCTGGGAATTACAGCCTACAAGTTCTGCAGATGCTCTCCTCAGTGAAGCTGAGGAGGAATTACAGTGAAAGAATAACTGGGAAATAGCTTTAAAAAATAACTTAAAGTCTCTAGGAATTGTTCTAAGTGCACAGAACAAATAAAGAAGTATTTACTCAAGAAAATCTACTAAATATCAGTAAGCAGAGCAAAACTCTGTGGCATTTAGATACAAACTGCTCCCCACACCCCCCCCCCCGCCCCCGTCAGCTAAGCACCACGAGAGCTCCATTTAAGAGGGTTTGGGCTGCAGTCGGAACGCCATCTTTCTCCAGCTCCCAGGCAAGGGCCATGGTATCTACCCACGAAGGAAAGGTCATCAGCATTTCTCATCTATACCAGCTCTGTGTTGCAGAACTAAATTGTAGGCAAAAGTAACCTAGAAAGCAGCTATGAGCTCCCTTCCTCCACTCAGCCCCCATTCTTAGGACAGAGATTCTACTCCAGAGTACTGGGCCCTCAACAGACTTTGACCAAGTTTGCTTCTCAGGTGGAGGTTTCATGACCAAAGAGGCAAACCGTAAAGACCAGAGGCCTTTGCCCTCCTCCAACACCGTGTTTGTAAAATAGGAATGTTACTCAGAGAAATGGCCAGCTGCACATCCCAGCTCTGGAGCAGTGGCCCAAAGATTTTACTTCGGGAGAGAGATTGTACCTAAGAGAGCTCTGAAAATCCTCCAATAGAAATATCTTTATGTGGAACAGAGTGCAGGGATGTTTAAGCATAAGGTACTCTCAAAAACAGTGAAGGTTTTTTTAGTAAACAATCTAGAGGAGGCTGGTAACTCCACGAGAGCCACAACTAAATGGTATGACAGCTGGTTTACTAGAGAGAATTATAGAAAGACACAGCTAAAAGTGTCCCTCCTAGGGTCAGAACTAACCTCAAAGAATTGCCTCAAAAATTATCCCCATAAAGGAGCTCAGATTTAATTGGGTCAGATGGTAGAGCATTTTATGCCCCAGGGCATTATTGAAAACAATAGCACAATCAGCTGGCAAGTAGTGGAGACTAACAGCTGGGCACCATACCATCAGAGGCAAACAGTTTAAGAGATCAGGAAAAAGACAGTCGAAGAGAACTCTGTCAAAACCCTGCCGTCATCCCAGGTTGTGCATATGTCCAAGCCTGCTTCCTCTGAAGAGTCACATCAGAGGCTCCACAGCACAGGACAAATAGACTTAAATCTAGCCAAGTCACTAAACATATAAAAATCAAACAGCAAACCATGGGAGTTTGTTGTATCCAGAATTACCATAACATACTATTTAAAATGTACAGTTTTCAACAAGAAATTCTGAGATATGGGAATAAACAGGAAAAGTGATGATCAAGAAAATAAAAATAGGTGAAAAATCTGCCTATGAAAGAGCACAGATGTCGAACTTCTCAGGCAAAAACTTTAAAGCAGCCATTTTAAATATGTTTAAAGAACTAAGGAAATTGTGTTTGAAGAAGTAAAAGAGAACGTATAATGGCAGTGTCTCATTAATAGTAGGTATCAATAAAGAGATAGAAACTACACACAAGAAAGTATTACAAATGAAAATTCTGGAGTTGAAAAGTATAATAAATCGTGATAGAAAGAATTCACTAGAGGAGATCCACAGACTTAACATGGAAGAAGAAGGCAGGGAAATTTGAAGATAGATCAGTAGAAATTACATAATCCAAGAAACAGAGAAGAAGTAGTGATCAAAAATTAACAGAGCCTCAGAAAATTGTGGAACACCATTAAGTACACAGACATATGTGCAGATAGAGTACCAGAAGAGGAGAAAAGAAAAAAAGAGCAGAAAAAAATATTTGAATAAATAATGTCTGAAAACTTCCTGAATTTGAAGATAAATATTAACTTACACATCCAAGAGCCTCAACAAACTCCACGTAGCATATAGATTAAAAAGATCCACATGGAGGTACTTTACAGCAAAAATGTTGAAAGACTAAGACAAAGAGAAAATGTTGTAAGAGACAACCTGTCATATACACAAGCCTCTAATAAGGTTGACAGATTTCTTATCTGAAATGATGGAGAAGGGAGCAGGATGACATTTTCCCAGGACCGAAAGTGAAACAATGATAATGCCGTCAGTGAACCCCGTCAACCAAAAATATTTATATCCAGAGCAATTCTCTTTCAAAAATAAAGCTGAAATTAAGACGTTACTAGATAAAGAAAAACAAAGTGTGTTTCTAGAAGATTCAGATACAAGAAATACTAAAAGGAAGTTCTTCAGGCTGAAAGCAGGTGACCCCAGGCTTTAATTTGAATCTGCACAAAAGACAAAGAACATCAACAAAGGCAATTTATGTAATTATATGAGAGTATAAATGTTATTTTTCTCTTTTCTTAATTAATTAAAAAAGAAATTGTGTAAGACTGTATATAATATATATAAGTGAACAAATTATATAAATTATATTTTTGAACTTAAAACATTTAGAAATATTTTACAATAATAGCATAAAGGAGGTGAAGGGGGGAGGGAGCCAAGCTGTAATGGAGTAAGGAAATGCCACCAGATGGTAATTTGAATCCATAGGAACAAATAAAGCAAATCAGAAAAGGCAAATGAGAAGTTTAATATAATAAACACTATAAATACATACTTGCTTTTCTTTCTTCTCTCAGCTTTTTAAAAATACATAAAATTATATAAAGTAATAATTATAACAATGTAATGTTGTGTTAGTAACATATAGATGTAATATGTATAACAATAATGGCACAAAAACAGGAGAATATAGCTATGTAGCATTATTCTTTTTACTGTAATGAAGTTAGTTCACATTTGAAAATTAGTAGAAAGAATTAACTTTAAATTATTACTGGTTATTTTTTTATATATAAATAAAGCCAAATCCTTCATTAGCTATTAGTAAAGGCATTACATAAGAGAAGAAGAAATGTGTGCTAGTCTCTCCCTGACTGGAGGGCACCATACCATAATACTTTTTTCTGAGGAGAAATATTTTATACTTTCTTTGGTAGGTGATATCAAATTTCAAAAGTGAAGAGATAGGCCATGTTTCTTTTTTTTTTTCTTTTTTTCTTCTTGCAGTTTATTTGTTCTACCAGCTGACTGAAATAGGATGAAACATAAAGAAAATGTTTTACACCAGGAGCAAAGCTGAAGAAACATTGACTCCGAGCTTGGCTGAAAATGGGATGGTTTAAAGCAAATTGCTGAAGGTGCTTTAGACTCAAAGTCAAATAGTTAAGTAAATAGGTCCTTGAATTTCAGTTTGAAGGGCAATATATGACTTCCTCAAAAAGGAAGAATGAGTATAGGTCAATAGATAGGAATTAGTTTATTAAAAAATGTATGATTTTTTTCTTTAAATATTTATTTTGAGAGAGAGAGAGTGCTCATACTCATGTAAGTATACATGAGATGGGGAGGATCAGAGAGAGAGAGAGAGAGAGAGAGGGAGAGAGAGAATCCAAAATAGGCCACTGTGGGGCTCTCCAACCCACAAACCCTGAGATTAGGACCTGAGCCAAAACTAAGAGTTGGACGCTTAACCGACTGAGCCACCTAGGTGCCCCTAAATATTTTTTTTATTGTTGTAGGAACACTTAAGATCTACCCCCTTGACAAAGTTTTAAATGCAGAATGTACTTAAATAATGATAGTATTTTTAACTATAGGCACAGTGTTACACAGCAGATCTCTAGGTACGTACTCATCTTGCATAACTGAAACTATATACCCATTAAACAGCGACTCCTCATTTATTGGTTCACTCTAAAATACTTCTCCAAAAGTGTTGTTTGCTTTGAGGTTTGTTACACATCACTTGGGTTTGGCTATTTGAACAGAAGACAGTATATTTGAACCTTAAAGTAGTTGGCAATCCATGCCCATACATACTTCAGTATTTGCAATAGCTGGAGAGAAGCTATATTCTTGAGGAAAACTATGCACTACAGAGATGCTGCTACCAAGTAACATAATGTGAAAATAATAGGTAAGTTGTTAGAAAGTCAAATCACCGCACTGACCCTGAATTTAAGAAACAATAGGCACAGACACTTGCGTTTCTTTTTCTAGACTTCATGATGAGGTATCATTTTTTTCATCTATACCTGCAATTTGTTATTACCGTTTATCTAATTTTTTTCAAAGAGAGCTCCACTTTCCTATGTCATAGATGTCCATGCTTGTAATATTTAGATTTTCTGTATCTGGAACAACACCTAAATCCAGGTGAGAGTGAGGGTTAACTGCGTCAGAATGGTGATAATAGAAAATGGTGGGAAATTTGGTCTTTGCTGTCACACAATACCCTGGTTATTCTCTTCTTTTTGTTACAGAGTCTCATTCATGAGATTTATATTCTTCTTTCTAGCCATTAAAAATTTTAATCTAATATTCATTTATTAAATAATATAAAGGAATGAAACTAAATAATTTGAATAGATTTGTTCAGTATCACTTTGTGATTACTTGGGTTGCATAAACTTTAGAGACTGATTTTTCCTTTTGACAAACACCATTTGAAAATTAGCTGACAATGTCAGTCTTAGAAATACTGAGTCATAAAGTTTTCAGGAAAGTGTTTTCTAGTTGGGGTTGGCTGAAATCCTTGGGTTTGTGTCATTAATATCTTATTTCGAGCTTGTATGTTGACTGGCCCAAGTGTTTATAAGTAAATCAGATCCACAGGTAAAGAGTAACCACTGCAAATCTGATTTACACACTTGGAAGTGCTTTATTGTAAATCGTGATACTTTTTCTTCTCCTAAAGCCAAAGGGCATCGAAGCTGGTATATTTCTCTCATTCTGGGCAGATGGGAGGGCGTCCTTCCTCACCGAGGCAGGTGTATGTTCCACTCATGTGCTTGGAGTAGAGATAGAGCTACAATATAATATTCCAGTTGATATCGTGCAGTGAGGCTTGGATTTGGGGGTAGGTATACCCTTAAGAAATAATTACTATAGGTATAAAAATAGCTGGGTTTGATTCTTGACTGTATTATTTGTGAACTGAGTTTGAACAAGTTACTTGGCATTTTAGGTCTGTTTACTCATCCGTTAAAGTCGATAATACTTATCTCATAGGTTTATTCTGAAGAATAAATAAGATAAATACATATGAAAATTTGACTACATGGGTGTTTAACAAAAGTTTGCTAATACTATATTTCTTTTTAAAAACTTATATGCAACTTATTAGCATTATTACATTGGGGAATTACATCGACATGTCAGATGCTCAGTTTGCTTATATGCAAAATTGAGGTAGTGTTATTAAATCATTCTGAGAACTTTTAATTAAAAAATATTTCTGTAAATGAAAAAAAGCAACTGTTTTTTATGGAGGAAATAAAAGAAAAATGTACAATATGAGTTAAAGTAATAGAAAAGAATGATCAAATAATAATGAAAGAAAAAGTTAAGTCAGAAAAATAAAAGCTAAGCCAAATTGGTGTAGCTGTAAAGAGTAATGAAATATACTACTGACTTCTGATCTAGCTGAAAAGACAAGATGAAAATATGAAATAATTAGAGACAGTATAAAATCATATTTAAGTACTAGATATGTATATGTGGGGGGAGAGTGAATAAGTTAAATATTTTTTAAAACTCCATTTTTTAAATGTAAAGTTGCTATTGTACAAAAAGCTCTAAGACAAGGATTAAGATATAGCTTCTCACTGAAAATGAAGGTACTAGTAATTGGAGGAGAGGATTGAAGTGACTGGTATACACACACACACACACACACACACACACACACACACACACAATGGAATAATATTCAGATCTGAGAAAGAAGAAACTTCTGCAATTTGTGACAACATGGATTGACCTTGAGGGCATTATGCTAAGGGAAATAAGTCAGAGTTAGACAAATACTGTACAATCTCACTTTTATGTGAAACCAAAACAACAACAACAACAACACTGAACTCACAGAAATAGAGAACAGAATGGCGGTTGCCAGGGACTCCGAGGGTGGAGGAAATAGAGAGATATTGGTCGGCAGATACACATTTCTAGTTATAAGATGAGTAAGTTCTGGGGATCTGATGTACAGCATGGTAGACACTTAACGGTATTGTATGGTATACTTGAAAATTGCTACAAGAGTAGATATTAAGTGTTCTTGTCACAATAGAGGTTATTATGTAAAGTGATGGAGGTGTTAACTAACTACCACAGTAATCATTTCATAATATATAAATGCATCAAATCATCATCTTGTACATCTTAAACATACACAAGTAAAGCTCAGGGTGGGGGGAATGTAGATTCCTGTTCACACTGTCAGGTCTCTTAAATCATCTCAATTTCTCATAGTGGCACCTGAGAATCAATATCATAATCACTTGGGATTCTTATTAGTAATAAACATAAGAACTCTGCTCTAGGTCTATGTGGAAGGCACATCCCTCAAATTTTCTTTAAATAAGTCAACTGAGATATACTTACCTATGGCTGTATATGGGTTAGTTGAACTATGGCCAAAGACTGGAAGAAAGAAAAGATTTAATTTATTCCATTTTATTCCATTTTACTCATAAGTAAATTTTACTCATCTGTCATGAGGGGTCAGGACAAGGAGCACATCGGGACTCTTGGCACTTCTGGTGGATGAAATGATTCTCAAGATTATGGACCCTATGGTTTTGGACTAAGTCATGAGCATCCAAATGGCTATAGGTGGCATTTCTCTGATTCTCAACCCCCAGTGCTAGCAGCATGCCTGAGCTTCCCTCAGTTTCTTGATTTTGTGAAAGCATCCCTACCCTGAAGTATACACTGACTAAATTGGCTGAATTCAAGAACCTATCCCCCCATTGATTCTTAGAGTGTGCCTGTCACCTCCTGTAGGAGCCATGTAAAATTCTCCTATAATTAGCAATGTTATCATAAAAGTACTCAAAAAATGTAGGCATTAACAGTAACATATACTGGGTGCTAACCATGTGTCATTCTAGGTACTCTCACACAGTCCTCTCAGCAACCATGTGGAGCTAATGTTACACCCATTATGTAGATGGGGAAACTAAGGCTAGAGAGGAGAGGCGACTTGGCCCAAGTCACTTAACTGATTAGTGGCAGCAAAATCCAAGTAGTCTGGTTCTCCAGCCAGCACTTTGAATCAACATACCAGATTGCCTCTTCAATAAAGTATAAATAAATATAGTTTAAAATTACATAGGGACGCTTGGGGCTCAGTCAGTTAAGCCTCTGACTCTTGATTTTGGCTCAGGTCATGATCTCATGGTTCACGAGTTTGAGCCCCATGTCAGGTTCTGCGCTGACAGTACGGAGCCTGCTTGGGATTCTCTCTCTCCCTCTCTCTCTGCTCTTCCCATGTGTTCTCTCTCTCTCGAAACAAACAAACTTTTAAAAAAACTTTTAAAAATTACATAAAATTGCAACGAGGAAGGGCTCTCTCTGTGTGGCACCTAAGAAGAAACAATATGAGAATATATAGATAGTGTGGAAATAACAAAGATGACCCAAATGAAAAAAAAAAAACAAAAGCTATTTACTCTAAGCTGGTTATAGAGCAGGAATCAGCCACTGTCACCTATGTTTTGTAGGAGATTCAAAGGCAGACAGAGGAGTGGAAAAGCTTTATGGGGGGGGGGGTAAGCTGCAGATGTGTCCTCATTGGAGGCTGTTGGCCTGGGGAAGCTGTGAGCAGGCCATCTGGATGGGGGACATCCTATATGATTGGTTAGGAGTGCATATTTGGCTTGTGGTTGGTACTAAGTTGGAGCAAAAATTAGGGAAGCCGTCAGTTATTAATCAGATTGTGGGCATTTGGGGCCAATTGATACAGAAGTTACTGTTTGGTTTACTGGATTGCCACTAGAGATACCAATGTGGCTTCCTGGAAGTCTGATTTATAGAAAGCTGACTTCCTGGTTGTTTATTGTAGGTAAGGGTTAGTTTCCTGGTAAGGTTACTAGAGGCTTTGGATCAGAGTTTTATTTTTATATGTGTTCCGGCCATTGTTCGTTTTTATATTCAGGCTCTCAATTGATTTGAAAACAGAATGTAAAACCTCCCTATCTATGGGGAAAAAACAGAATAAACAAAGTTGAGATGAGGACTAAGCTAACTACAAAATATATGGGAAAAGGTATGAACACATGTTAATATACATATACAAAGAGTTTTAACAAATTATGAAGAAATTATTAAACATCTCAGTGGAAACAATAATCAGAGCTATAACAGGTATTTCACAAAAGAAATGTTTAACTTAAGAGAAATGCAAATAAAATGAGATTTTAAATTTTAGCCTATTACATTGACAAATATTAAAATGACTGACAAAACTGAGTGACAGCAAGCGTTGGAATGAACAGACATTCTGATACATTACTAATGGCAGTCTAAATTGGTCCAACTTTCCTGAAAGGCAATTTGGCAAGTGTATCAAATGTCTTAAACATATGCCTTCCCTTTGGGTCAGCAATACTCTTCTAGGAATTCATCCTAAGAAATGAGGCAAATGCACAAATTTGAAGGGAGAAGGATGAATTCAAAACACCCTGTGATTCCAAAAGTAATGAATTCATTAAGTAAATCATGACATATTACATGTAGTCCTTAAAAATGGCAATACAGAAAAAAATTGTGATGCAGAAATATATAAAGAAATGTAGACAGTTATATATTAGTTGCTAAATTAGCATAATCTATTTGAGAAAATGATATGGAAGAATAACCATCTAAAAGCTAATAGTTGTTGTCTTTGAACAGCCATGGTTTGTGAAAATGTTTTAGTATTATTATTTTTGTTTACCAGTGATTTCTGACTTTCAACAATGGATAAGTTTATGAGTATTGCTGAGGAATAGCATTCATGCTCTTAGTGTACAGAACTAAAACAAAAAAAGCATATAGGGTTTATAATCTCTCTACCTGAAAAATACCTATTGGCATTTTTAAAAACTTATCCATGTATATTATTAGAATATTCAAATAATTGTTTAAAAAGTTTATAATGAGGGACGCCTGGATGGCTCAGTCAGTTGAGCTTCCAACTCTTGATTTCAGCTCAGGTCATGATGCCAGGGTCATGGGATCGAGACGCATGTAGGGCTCTGCGCTGAGCATAGAGCTTGATTAAGATCCTCTTTCTCTGTGTCTCTCTCTCTCTCTCTCTCTCTCTCTCTCTCTCTCCTTCCCCCCCTCTCTCTCTCTGACCCTCTCCCCTGCTCTCTCTCTCTCTCTCAAAGAAAAAAAAGTTCCTAATGAGAGTCAGGGCTTTCCTCTCTGTTCCCCGGTCCCTCTTCCCCAAATTATTATTTTTAACAAAATTTTATGTATTGTTTGATCACATTTTTAGGGAGAAAACATCCATACATCAAAAAAGAGAGAAATTAACTAATGATTCTAGCCTGGTGTTAGTTGGCTCAGGAAATAAATCCTACCTTCTGTCTCTCTTTAGCTCTTATCTGAATTCCCAAGTTTCCAACTCATTGGCTTCATACGAGGATGATCTAAATTATATCTTATAATCTGTTTTAGAATATATAGCTTTTTATAAGTCTTTGAGTTCAAATATCCGTCTTTTCTTTCTACTCAAATTAAAGGTGCATTTAAAGAGGCTCAGCATTTCCTGTACACTGACTGTTCATTTTGTTGTAGTCCCGATGCACAGTTGCAACGTTCCACAGATTATCCACGATGCTAAAAATTCTTCCCACACTTGCATTTGACACAGGAATTGAAATAGAAAACTGAACCCATTTAAACAAATTTAGAGCTGTAGTTTCAGTGCTAAAAACAAGTTTTGATTTTTTTAGTGTTGTTTCCTCAAGAGAAATGATCATCTCATGTCCAAAGCACAGACTTTCTCATAAAGAGAATTTGGAGTGGGCTCTTATTTTCATGATGAAAACATTCAGATGTGAATTACTTCATCAAAAGAAGGAGATGGCTCATGATCAGGCAAACACAAAGCACCCGGAGCAGTACATGGTAGATTTTTAAAAAGAAATTTTCTCTCCCTATATGTGAGAGCTCTTGTATTCATATTTATTTCTTCACAGGTAAACTTACTGACTACACAAACTGATAAATAGTTATTTTGCAATGCGTATAAAGCTCCTGCCGAAAAACTTAATACTGAAATTATTTTCTCCAGGAATTTTAGAACTAAATTAAAGAAAAAAAAATTGTTTGACTGATGAAAGCTTTTGTTTAATAAAATTCCCTAATACTCTTTACCTTAAAAGACGGTTGCAAATATAAGAGCTAAACAGGGATCCAAGAACTGCAGGTTTATAGGAGAAAAGTTCTATAACTTTGCAGGTTTATAGGAGAAAAGTTGCATATGGCCTCAGGGCCTGGGCGCAGACTGGGAGGTTTAGCCTCCTATGCTGCATTATAAAGAGGCACCATTGTATTAATCAAATGCTCAGAGACTCAAGGACAATCAGCACACTTATACAAAGTACCCTTGACTTTAACTAGAAAATCTGAACCTCAGCTCCACAATACTCTGTAACTCTTGCCATATACTGCCCTGTCTGTCACCGTTGTGCACTGGATTCTGGATACATATGCTGTCTAGAGTGAGTTGTTTTCAAGTGAGGAAGTGCTTTCCCTAGCTTACAAAGGACAGACATCTTGCACAATATACAGATAACACATTGAAGTGGGACTTATTAGGACCTTTACTTCCACTACTAGGACTCCAGTTTCATTAGAAATAACCTCCACCAGGACTTTTTTAGCCTCAAATATGTCACCCCTATGACTGTTCCTCATTCTGATGGTCTTCTGAAACAGATCTGGAGTACTGAATTATGGAAACCAGTCTTTTGAAGCCTACAACCTCATGAATATATAAAAGATATTCCATCCACACCACCTTGTCTTCAACGGACTACTAAGTCACCATGATACCAGTTTATATCTTGATTTGACAGCACCACAAAAGCCTTTGCAATCCCCGTGTTCCATCTGTTATTCTCTTATTGATGAGAGTAGCTATCCATCCAAAGCTGGAAGACTACTTTTCCTATACTTCCTACTAATGAAACATCTCTCCATAATTTCAATCAGATACAATCTTTCACTGTCTTCTGGCAAATTGGCCTTTTCAAAATAATCATGGCTGCCATTATAGTAGCTGAGTTGAATGGAGCATATACTGAACAACCCAGGGGACACCACTTGCATGGTAATATGACTGTCGCCCTTGGGGTTGAGCAAAATGGTTCTCTCACTGAACACTAAGGAGTGTCACATCTAACCAAGACATAAAATAGTCACAGTTCCACTTAGATGTCTGTCATTTCCCTATTTGTGGAACTTCTCACTGTGGTATAATTGGTTATTTTACTTCTTTGCCTCCTCAACTATACCATGAACTTCCTGAAGGTAGGGATTACTTATATTCTATCATCAAGTAGATAGCAAAGCACCTAGCACATTTTAAGACTGTTGAAAAAATATACTCAAAGACATTCAGCGATGCCAAATAGCAAGAAAAGGAGGTAACTCCGGGGGTGGGTGAGACTCAAATGGTAGGTGTCATGTAATTCTTGCCTTAGCAAAAGTCATGTGTTTATGTCAGTATCTATACATATATATTTTAGAATTGTTACAGATTAAAGAGGCCATCAAAGCTTAAAATTTCAAATCCAGCCACCCCTTCCATGTGTGCTCACCACATTTTCCATAGCTTGTTTAGATGCTTAGCACCCTGAAGATGCCATTCTATCTTTTACCCATCCATTTACCCCAGTGAGCCAGAAGTAGAGCAATACATAATGAATATCATAATGGGCACTAGTAACACAACAGCTAGCACTACTACTTAGATCTGCTGTATGGGTATATGGCAAAGGATCATGCATATGAACTTGATTTTCACGTAGAAATGCACCTGGGACTGAAAAGGTCATTGCTGGGGAAATCTAGAGACATGCCATTCTTTCCCTAAGAACTATGAATATACCCTCAGGAAGGTGAAAGAGGAGGGAATAAGGTACATATATTAGTAAAACCCAAACTATTCAAAGAAAAAATTTATACTCAACCTATACTGTTAAGTCCTTAGGACCAATTTCATCTACAACTTTAAGAATAATAAAAGTCACTAAAGCTGCATATTAGTCAAGTTCAGAAATTAGCCCAAACTTTAAAAAAAATTAAGTTTATTTTTTTTATTTTTGAGAGGATGACAGAGAGAGTGAGCAGGGGAGGGGCAGAGAGAGAGGGAGAGAAAGAATCCCAATCAGACTCTGCATGGTCAGCATGGATCTATATATGGGACTCAAACTTACAAACCATGAGATTATGACCTGAGCTGAAACCAAGAGCCAGATGCTTAATCAACTGAGCCACCCAGGTGTCCCCAAACTTTTTTTTTTTAATGTTTATTCTTGACTCTCTGAGACAGAGTACGAGTGGGGGAGGGGTGGAGAGAGAGGGAAAAACAGAATCTGAAGCAGGTTCCAGACTCCATGCTGTCAGCACAGAGCCTGACACTGAGCTGCAACCTATGAACTGTGAGATCATGACCAGAGCTGAAGTTGGATGCTTACCCAACTGAGTCACCCAAGCACCCCATTAATTAGCCCAAACTTCGACATTAAAACCTCCTAGGTCCATGTTTTTTGTTTTTTTGTTTGTTTGTTAGTTTAATGACGGGAATCAGACAGTCAGCCCTGAATTATCAGATCACCAATATTTTGTCTATTTTCGATAGACCTCTACCAGGATGTAAATACCACAAGTTCAGGGACTATGCTTATTAATTTATTCATTCTATTATTCATTCATTCAAGGCTATATTGTTTAACTTCCATATTCCAAGCCATTCTACTAGATTTAAATATCCATTGATATGTGAAATGGGCATAGTTCCTACCCACATAGAACTTATGACCCTGTAACCCAATTCGAATACAGGTAATGAACAAATAAATATACAGTTACAGATTTCAAGTGCTACAAAGAAAAATAATGTAGTGTCATGGATAACTGCAAGACTAGACTTCTATACCTGACAAAACGTCAATTAAAAAAAAGGTGAAATAAAGACATGTTTACTAAAATAAATACTAGAAAAATTTATCACCAAAAGACTGTCAGTTATTGAAAAAATCCAGAAAATAATCTTCAGGTCAAAGGAAAGTGAGCATCAGAGAAAATGGTAGATGAGTGGGCAATGTAAATGAACACCAAGTCTATAAATCAAGAGCAATAATGTCTGTTGTAGTAAATACATAAATAGAAAAATGACTTTATAATTTCAGATAACAAAAAAAATCATAGAACCATAATTTATAAGTTGGAATGAGTGGCATTAATGGGGGTGAAAGTTCTGACATCCTAATATTTTCAAAGAAGAAAGTAAAATAATAAATAATTACAAACTCTAGTAGGTTAACTATGCATGTTATCATTTCAAATATTATGAGAGGGGAAACAGAAGATCTACATTTTATATGAATAATGAGTGAAAACATTATTAAAAGTATTCAATAATCTTAAATAACAAAGAAAAGATATAAAAACAGAGACCACAAACAAAATGTATAAAATAATATGGTAGAAACAAATCCAGATATATTAGTAATTATGCTGAGTACAAATGGACTAAATGCTCTAGTTAAAAAAAAATAAACTGGGAACAAAAGTCTATACTGTTTATAAGAAATGTATTTAAAATACATGGCTATAGAAAATGTTGAAAGCCATTAGATGGAAGAAAAACATGCTATTAAATCCTGATAAAAGAAAAGTTGATATAAATCTATTAATAAGCAACAAAAGAGACTTAAGGCAAATACAATTAGTGGAATTAAAAAGAATTACTTCAAAATGATTAAAGATTCAATGAGCAGAATGATATAGCAATTTATATTAGCGAAGTCTCGAATTATTCAAAGCAAAATTTGACAGAAATACAATGAGAAATTGATAGATCTCCAAAGTCAGAAAGTTCAACCTGCCTCTCTTAGGAGCTGATAGAAAAGCATTTAAAAATATGAGGATATGAAAAATTTGAAAAACATAATTAACAAAGTTGACTCATCAGCTGCAGAATGTACATTAACTTCAATCATGCACAGATCATTTATAAATATTTAACACATATCAAGCCATAAAACATGTCTAAACACAAATCCTTCCAGAAAATTAAAGAGACAACTTCCCAACACATTTTACAAGACCAGCATTATCCAGATAGCAAAATTAGACCAACACATTACAAGAAAACTACAGAAAAATATCCCTCATAAACATACATGTAAATATGTTCAACAAAATTTTAGCAAATCATATCTAACAGTATGCAAAAAAGAAAATATGTTATGACCAATTTGGAATATTCTCAAGAATGCAAAAGTGGTTTAACATTTAAAAATCTATGTAATTTACCTTATTAACAGACCACACACACACACACACAGTAACAACAACAATGAAATAAATAGATCCACAGACATAGAGAAGAGCATTTGACAAAACCCAACAGCCTTTACTAATAGAAGTTTCCCAGAAAACAAGAAATGGAAGAGATATCTTTAATCTGATAAATGTCGTCTGTGAAGAGCTTTCAGCTAACATCATTCTTCATGGTGAAAAGAAAATGAATATTGTCTCTTAAGATCATGAGCAATGTAAGGATATTCATTCCCACCACTGCTATTTAACATTGCACTGGAGGAGGTCCCAGTCAGTCCAGTAAGGTAAGAAAAAGACTAAATGACAACATTATTGGAAAAGAAGTAGTAAAATGATCTTCATTTACAAAACTACAGTAGTTTGTGTAAAATATCTTCTGGAATTTAAAACAAATAAGCCAATAAATCTAATACAGGAGGTTAGCAAGTCTGTAGGATATGAGATGAACATACAAAATCAATTGGTTTTCTGTGTACTAGCAATCAGTAATTGAAATACTGAAAATACCATTTACACTAGCATCAAAAATATTATTTAGAGATAAGAGAAAATATGTACAAGGCCTTTACACTGAAAAATAGGTAATATTGAGAGAAATTAAAGAAGCCTTAAAAGAATGAAGATGCCATCTTTGTAGATTACATGACTCAATATTGTTACCCTGTCATTTATCTTTAAATTGATGTGTAGTTTCAATATACCAATCAAAATCCCAGGAATTTTTGTAGGTTTATATTTGAGCAGACTGATATTACATTCATATTGAAATGTCAAGTTTCCAGAATAGACAAAGCAGCATTATAAACAAAAGAATAAAGTTGGAATACTTTATACTACCTTTTATTAAGAATATAAATTAGCACATTTTGCAAACTTGTATAATGTTATCTAGTACTTTTGTAGTTGGGGAAGAAAACTAGTAAACTTGAAAAAAACCCGCATATTCTGTGACTCAGTCTTTCCACTTTTAAGAGTATTCCTTATAAATCTGTATGTTTATATCCAAAAGAAATAAAATGCAAGAATATTCAAAGCAGTATTTTTCACATTTTCCAAAAACCAAAAAGAGGCCTTTTGTAGTAAAATGGATGAACGAATCACCATATCAATAAACCATAGAATGTTATACAGCAGTGAAAATTAATGAGCTAGTTCTATGTGCAACAATATGGCTGAAACTTACAATCTTAATAGTGAATGGAAAATAGCAAGTTACAGAAAATACATGCGAGCATAATTGCATTTATATAGCATTCAAAACAGGCAAAACTGAAGCATTTTGCTTGGGGATACATAAACAGGAACTAAAACTAAAGGAAAACAAGGAATTACTTATAATCAGTGTCAAGATAATGTTTACCCCAAAGGAGAGGGAATGGTAGGAGGAGACACAGGTGTGAGTTCTGGAATGTTGATAATACTCTTTCACCTGACTTATATCATATTTCCATGAGTGTTGCTTACAGCTGTTTATTAAACAGCAAAACACACATTTTACACACTTGAATAGATGCATGCATATATTATATTTTTAATAACAGAGTTAAGAAAACAAAAACAAAAAAACCCCACAAGTCTTTGTAAAACCTAGCAAGAGGTGTTTGGGTTCCTTTCCTGCGCCAGGAATTGTGGTTCTAAAGCCTAAGTATTAGTCTCTTATGAGATGTCATAGAGCCTAACAGCAAAGGATTGGGTTGGGGGATAGCATATGCATTTTTAAGCTTATTCCAGCATTACTCACATGTGAAAAGTTAGCTTTCTGAAAATCTTCATTCCTGCTTCTTACACTCACCCCTACAATCTAAAAACTAAGGTCTCTAGACTGTGACTCACAAGCGTTAAGAGAAAATGTAGTGCTACTTTGAGCTGGAGGTAAAGACTCATAACTTGAGTGTAACCAGTCATGATGGAACATTTCACCTACTCAGTGGAGCCTGCAGATTGTCCCTTCATGTGAACCGACAGCACCTCAGAGCACTGGATTGGTTCAGCAGTGAAGCAGGGAAAACTGTGTCGAAGTGAAAATAATCTGATACACAAAAATTCTCTAAATCGTTATAATGGTAGAGAAATGTTATGGTTGGTGAAAAAGTAAGTCATTACTGGAGGTAAATGACTGAACTAAAGAAATTTGATTTCCCCTGGATTTTAACTTCATGGGTGGCTGCCTGCAAGAAAACTCAATACATCTTTCAGACTTCTGCCTCTTTGCCAATTTGACTGAAATCAGCGTATAAAATCCAAATGATTTCATTCCACAAGAAACTAGGGAAAATATTGGAAGGGTCTATTTTTAATAAAAATTCAGAATTCCTTGAAGACTGTGGTTTCTTTGTCAAATTAGTTAGTGGAATCATAAATATTTCAGTTTCTTATGCATGCGAAAAGGAATATTTGATCCCCAGCTAAAAGAGGTAAGTTTGAGATAAAGTTTATATAGTGAAACATCACCAGATGATGACATATAAAAGAACTGTGTCTGGTGACTTGAAAAGTGCTAGCTTCTACAATTAGAAAAAGTGATATAAAGGGAAAAACTAAGGGAAGTTTCCAGTATCCATTCTGGTTTTAATTTCAGTTCCAGGCTGGCAAAGTCATGGGTTTGTTGGATCCAGTGAAAAGATTCCTGTCTAGAAAGGATCATGGATCATTGGTGTCTCCATTGGTGCGCTCTGACTCAACATTCTAAAGGCACAGTCAGGATATTAGGTGAGATCTAGGCATGACTCCCTGACCTTTCTTCCAATGGGAAAGCAGTCCACAATTACAGACTGGAAATGAAATGTGTGGAGAACTGCTCAATTAAAGAGTAAACTCCTTGAGGCCGTGGACCATTCCTTTCTTTCTTTCCACTGTTTCCTAACCAGACTTACACTTTCTAATACAGTGTTCCTGTGAATTATCCACTCAACAGTTATCAATTTGCTAACAAATAGGCAACTTGCTTATTGTGGGAGAAAGCAACAATATGGGATATAAGGGCTCTTTCCTGCAGTTTTTTTTTTTTTTGAAAGAGAGAGGGTGCAAAATGAGCAAGGGGCAGAGAGAGAGTCCTACGATGGGCAGAGAGGGAGAGAGAGAGAGAGAGAGAGAAACTGGGCTCACCTGAAGCGGGTCTCAGGCTCATCCCAAGTGGGACCCGAGTTCATCTGATGCAGGGCTCAAACTCATGAACCGTGAGGTCATTGCCTAAGCTGAAGTCAGATGCTTAACCAACTGAGCCACCCAGGCTCCCCCTTTTTTCCTGCAGTTATTACATAGCTGACTCTATATAGATGTGAGAAGCTAGTGCTTCCATTTCAAACCATAAAAAAAGATATCTTGCATATATTAGGCTTTACCTTAATCTAGGCAGGTGATCATGAAAAAATTACTACCAAGACTGCTTTAGTCCCCTATAAATACTGAATGGTTTTCGCATCTTCCTATAACACTTGGCCCAGATTTAAGAGAGTCAAGAAGAAAAACAGCACGTGGGGGGAAATCTGTTAGAGTACTTTTGCTATATCCCAACTTCAGTCGACATAAATAAAAAAGCCCTTTACTGGCTTATCTAACTGCAATCTCAGAAATAGAACGGGCTTGGGGATGACCATAAGCTCGTGACTCTGGCTCTGTTTCTGTGCAATTTCCCTGGCTGTGTCCCCTTCTAAGTAATGATTACATCTTTATGCTGCTTCTCTCATCAAGAAAAATGCCTGTAGTGGTTCCTGGCTTCACAACCACATGCCACAATGTCCTGAGGAAGAAAGAAAATGTTCTTATCAAATACTTCCAAGCAAGTGTTTCAAGATCCATCTTGACTGGGTTGTTTGTATTACTTGTTCATCTCAGGACCAGTGATTGTGGATGGAGGGATGGAGTGGGTTAATTAACACAAGTCAAGAAGGCTTAGCCCTTAAGTTGGGCGGAGTTAGTTTTCCTCACGATTTCCTAAATGGGTAAGAGCAGAAGCCTGAACCAAAATTTAGATTTAGGTATCTAGGAAAGAAAAACATTATTTTGGTCAGGCAACAACAACAACAAAAAAGATAGAATAAGAAGGAAGGAAAGAAAGAAAGAAAAGAAAGAAAAAGAAAGAAAGAAAGAAAGAAAGAAAGAAAGAAAGAAAGAAAGAAAGAAAAGAAAAAGAGAAAGACAGGAAAGGAAGGAAGGAAGGAAGAAGGAAGGAGGGAAGGAAAGAAAGAGAGGTGCCTGAGTGGCTCAGTTGGTTAAGCATCAGACTTGATTTCCACTAGGGTCGTGGTCTCACAGTTTGTGGGATCAAGCCTGGCATTGGGCTCTGCACCAACAGCGTGGAGCCTGCGTGGGCTTCTCTCTCTCCCTTTCTCTGTGTCCACTCTCAAAATAAATAAATAAACATTAAAAAAACAAAAAAGGAAACCTCATAGCAATAGTTATCCACTTTGGCTACACATTAGAATCACCTGGAGCATTAGCAAATCTTTATGTCCCGACCAAAACGCTGGGCCAAATAAGTCATGATCTCTGGAGAGAAGGGAGAGGGCAGTAGTTCTTAAGCCTCCACAGTAGATTCCAGTGTGACTCCAATGAGACCATTGCATTGCATGGGGAGAGTTTATTATAGGAAGACAGAACTAATATCTGTCAGCTTCTCTCCTCATGTGGGGATTTTGAAGAGAGATGAGTTGGTTTTATTCCCCAAGCTCTGGCAGCTTAAAGCCACCTGAGCTGACAGTTGTATTTCCCCTTACAAAGTGGCTTACATATAGTGGAATTATGCTTCTCTATCCTCACAATGAAAACACAAAGGTTACAACAGCGGCTAAATCCCACGTGGGAAGCACAGAGAAGGCCATTGTAAGCACTGCTTTTCCAGAGTGACAGAAAATAGAGGGGGATTACAGATGGGTTTAAAATACCATTTCCTTCCCACCACCATTAACTGTATTTGTAGAGTGTGCAACCCTGCGTCCAGCACAGTCAGCTGCAACATGGCTTTGTTCTGTTTTGTTCTCTGATTCTCATCACTGTCCTTTCATCCATTCTCTACTCATTTTCTCACTAGCTTTGCTGCTCTGGATTCTGTGGCTTCCCTGCTGAGAATTTAACAGAAGAATCAAGCTCAATTACAATGGAGAGAAACCAAAACCCCCTCAGACTTTCCTGCTTTTCTTTCTTCTTTTGGGGTGGGGAGAGTTGTTAAGTGGGATAAAAAAATGGAAAATAGATTTTTCGCTCTTGTTTGACTTATAAAACTGCGTGAGCTTCTTTTTGGAAAGTCTTCCTTCTCTTTCAATTCATTTTTAAAGAAAGAATACAACAAAAGAACAAAAGTTTGTGACAAAGGACACAATTTTCCAGAATGCAAGAGTCACTCAGACAGTAATTTTTAAAAGGCCCATACTAGAACATATTGTCATTAGAGCACTAGGAAAAGAGAAGACCCTCAAAACTTCCAGAGAGTTAAAATGTTAAGTCTCAAGCAAAATATAGGGAATCAATGTGGCAATGGACTTCTCAACAGCAACTTTGGTAGCAGGAGGGTAATGTTCTTCCAAGTACCAGAGTAAACACTTTTCAAAATTATCCGTAAGTGTGAGGTATATCATAAGCCAGTGTGGAAGAACATAGAAAAAGTCAAATAGGGGCATCTGGGTGGCTCAGTTGTTTAAGTGGCTGACTCTTGATTTTGGCTCAGATCATGATCCCAGGGTCATGGGATCAAGCCTCTCATTGGGCTCTGTGCTGAGTATGGAACCTGCTTAAGACTCTCTCTCTCTGTGTCTATCTCTCTCTCCCCTCTACCCCCCCCCCACTCTCTCATTCATGCTCTCTCCCTCTGTCAAAAAAAGAAAAGAAAGTCAAATAATTAGAAAGCAGAAAGAAGTTTAGTAGGTACAAAAGTTTAGTAAATACACCTTGTTAATGGGTAAGGAAACCAGATCCCAGGAGTTCCAGGAATTTTCAGAAGTTTAAGGGTGTTTAGTGCTTTACCGTTACCGAACTCAGCTGCTTCCTACTTATTGCTATGTTCTACTTTTCTGATTATCCAGTTACCTTTTCACTCCTCCTTTTATACCTGTTGATTTTTTAATGTGTTTTTTTCTTATATGAATTTCCTGTCTTGTAAACATGCACTCGTTCAAATTCTTGAGAGATGAAACTTGATTTCTTCTACTTGTCTTTTCATGCCAAGGCACATTGTAGGTTGCTGAATAGCTTGTGGATTGATCAGGCTATGACCCCTTATTGTCAACTGAAGATGGTTGGAGCATGTAATACATTTAAAAATGTGGCAAATATAGGGGCACCTGGGTGGTTCAATCAGTTGAGCATCTGACTTTGGCTCAGGTTATGATCTTGCAATTCATGAGTTTGAGCCCCACATCAAGGTCCATGCTGACAGCTCGGAGACTGGAGCCTGTTTCAGATTCTGTGTCTCCCTCTCTCTCTCTCTCTCTGCCCCTCCCCTACTCATGCTCTGTCTGTCTGTCTGTCTGTCTCTCATGCACACTCTCAAAAATAAATAAACACTAAAAATATTTTTAATGTAGCAAATTTGTCTTGTGTTGCAAGGGCTATGAACAAGGCATTTTTACTTTGAGCAGTGATTCTTCATCAGTATCACCTGAGAGCTTATTAAACATCCAAGTCTACTCACTCAGATACTCTGAGGGTGAGTCTCAGCCATCTGTGTTTTCGCAAGCCCTGTGAGTAATTCTGATAGACACTAGTGTTTGAAAACCACGGCCTTAGCAGGGGCAATTGCAATATTATTGAATATTTAGTTTACGTAAGCTCTCTGTATCTAAGATTTTCCAGTGGCAAGAGGCAATAACATTGCCTCTCTTTCTTTTTTTCCTGAAAATGTAATGGAATTTTGTATATTATCTTTTCTTAGCCATGGTTTGTGTGTGTCTAGAAGGCAGGTTTATAAGTAGATTAATGCACATTCTCTGATAAGACAACACCAATATACACAAAACTTCCAGCATATTCTATAATCATTCTAGGTAGCAATAAAAGTTTCCTTGAATATTTCCAGCTATGAGAAACTCATTCCTTTTGTTTTAGCTTTACTGACTCTCCCAGGCATAGATTCATACTCTTCTCACTAGAGCCATGCAGAATGGATTTAGATTTGACTCTCATTTATTGAGAATCTAGTATATGCCTTGTTATCTCTTTAAGATCTCCCAATTACTCTGTGTATTAGGCATATTTACACCCTTGCTGTGTGTAAGCCCTTAAAACATTCGTAGACTCCCTTAACGCATCTCTTTCCAAACAAAACAACCCCATCGTTGTCAGTTGCTTCTTATATGATATGGTTTTAAAGGCTTTCAAAATTCTGGTTGCTTTCCCCAGATGCTCAGTTCCTCCTATTTCAATATTTAAATACTACACATGTAAGCAATGGTCTGACACATATAGCATATTCCTTTATTCTGGACACAGTATTCCTATTAGAGAAGCATAAAATTATCCTCAGTTCCCAGCCATGTAACTGTGGCTCATATAAACTGATGTCATCATAGGTCTCCCCTGACATGATTTTTTTTAACTGAAGTGTATTTTACATCTGTTCCTATTAAATATCATTTTGGTAGTTTTAGTCATCATTCCAATCTGTCATGATTTCTTTGAACTTTGATTCTATCCTCCTTTCTTTTTTATTAGCTATTCCTCCCATATGTCTATCATCTGCAGAGCTTATAATTGTGCTTTTATGTCTTTGTTCAAGTTGTTGGTAAAAATGTTGGGTAGAAAGATTCCCATAATAATGCACGTAATACTAATATTCTATATTTGCATGGTGCTAAAGCACTCACAAAGCATATTCATATACATGATCCCATTTGATACTATAATCCTGGATTGTAGGAAAAGCAACCTTTTTTGCTTTTCCTCTCATATCGTGAATAAAGAAATGATGCTAAGAGAACATAAGTCACGCCACTACTGGTAGAGAGTTAGTAGTATAACTTAAGTGTTTTAAAGGGGCTTTTGTGTAAGGAGGCAACAGTAATCCAAACTTGGGGGGGAGGCTTGAGGAGTCATGGACAACTAGGAGCCAAAACGAAGGTGAAGATGCTGAGCCAGAGCCCAGACAACTATATCTGCAAAACCACGCTGGGCTTGTGAAAAGTTCCAGGAAACTATGATCCTACCTTACATCCTTATGAGGTCCCACAAAAATACTTACAAGTTTCAAATACTACCAAACTGGAACGTGTATTTGCAAAACCGTTCCTTGCTTCCCTGGATGGTCACTGAGATAGAGCCAATTGCTGGGAAAGCATCCAAAGAGCCTGGCTACTGTCCTTTCTGGGGTATGCGATGGAGAGGTTAGAATTTGGAACTTGACTAAATGAAGACGTATCCAGGCAACACAAGCACATGAGGGTTTTGTATGAGAAATACTTTTGTGGGACTTCTTTTCTTTTTCTTCTTCTTCTTTTTTTTTTTTTTTTTTTTTTTTTTTTACTGTTGGTGATGACAAAACTGTGAAGCAGTGGAAAATGGATGGATTGGGCTATGGAGAGGAGGAACCATTGCATACAATATTGGGAAAGGCAGAGAAAAAGCAGCCAAAGATTATAACCAGAAAATTGTATGAGAAATTTCAACATCCTCCTCATATAAAACATATTGCTTGTCACTGACATCTACCAAAATCTATCTACAGCCAGATTCAGGAACAGCATGTCATAAAAGAAGCTCCTCAGTGAAAGAAAGGAATTGTCTCAAACACAGCAAGCTTAGATCTGTGTCTCTTGTGTCAGAGAAGAAGAAACACATAGTGCCAGTTGTGAAATAATACTTGGTGTTCCTACCAATCCTGGTGTATAATTATTTGCTACATTTTGATTTATGGACTCTGCAAATAAAAGTACTAGCTCTAGAGTTATAACAAACAGTTCAGTTACATACGCAGATCATTTACCCTGAAAAATTATCTCAAAAGGTGGCCTGGTTGGTAAAACTATCTAACATTTTATCCTTGATCTGCTTTCTTGTTTCATTGAAGAAGACAGCATTTGCAAACGAACTTATTTTTTACTGTTAGAAATTGCAGATGTCCTCCAACTCTGATCCATTAATTTAGATATACTATACATTTGAATTTACATGTAAGACCAAACATCTCTTTTGTTACCTTTAATATTACTTTGGATAATTATTGCAATGATTCTTCTTGTGATTACACATAACATGTGAAAGAATTATGTCAGAACCTTTCTCAATTCAGTTAATTTTCTGTGCTTTATTTGTATTTGACTTTTTGGGACTTTAAAAGATGATCAGCCTGCATCTGTATAACTTTTATAAATAATTATAATTTATGGTCAAGTCAATATAATAAAACACCCTTTTTCTTAGCAAAAAAAAAAAAAGAGGCTTTTGTTCTAACCAGCTATGAATTTGAATCCCTCTAACTATATTACCATTAAGTCTTTATTCATGCATCTATAATTAGTTTCATGAAGCAGGAAGAACTAACTCATTTTTCTGGAAGAAATAGAGTTAAAACAGGTGGGACACACCAAAGAGGAAAGCCCATGTGCCAGCAGAAGTGATGGCGGAGGTAAATGGAAGCCAGATCGCCTCTGACTCTCCTGATGCAGCACAAGCAAGATGGGTCTGGAGAAGGGAAGTCAGGAAAGCTGATGAGGAGTCTGCTTCAGGGTGGGCAAAGAGACATGGTGGGTATCTCCTCCAGTGAAATATCAGCTGCCATATATTCCTTGCTTGGAAGCTTCATCTGGAGACCTAAGAATGTATCTGACAAGGATTCTTGCTCATTGAAGAAGTCATAGCTGCCCATTAACATAACAGACTGGGTCACATCCCCTCTGATGGGAGCCCTGACTTAGCCCGTTCCCAATCTTCTGAATCATCATTCTGATGCACGACAGTGAGGAGCACGTGTGCTTTAGCTACGCACAGCATAGCCACCTGCTTTCAAAAAATACGAATGGGGACAGGAAAGGGCCTGGGTATTGAAACATAATCCCATCCTTGCCAGCTTAAAATCATGGTGATAACCAAGGTACTGGAGAGACTAAGTGTATGTTGGGTGAAATTATAAAATATTATGAATATTTGACTCTTTTTGACCCATGGGAATTTCGTATGGTTCACCCAATAACTTCTAGTTATATTGTGAAAAGTTTTAAAAGGACCTGAATGCGGAATTCTACCTGAAGTGTTCAATATAGCTTTCTTCCTCTTAAAGGTCTTTTGAAAAAGAAATAATTTTAGCATGATTTTATTATTTCAGATGAACAATGTATTTGTTCACAAATAGGTTACCAAATCTATCAGATCACTAATTAGTGGGAAAATATCAAAGTAAATCCAAACAAACAAATATATATTGAGGATTTTCTATGTTCTGGGCATTATAGTAGGTGCTAGGGATAGAGAGGTGAGGAATATAAAATTCTTAACTCCAGGAGTTCCTAACCAAATTGAGGGGTCAGACAAAAACAAATTATAATATAATAAAATTATTTCAAGATGAAAATATGGAAATAGAGAGGACACTTTGCTGAGCCAGTAAGGGTAATAGAGAAAAGATAAGATGGCAACTGATCCTGAGTTTCAAGGATAGAATGAGTTAGCCAGATAGACAAGAGGGATGAAAGACATTCCAGACCAGAAGAGTAATTTTACAAAGGCCAGAGGTATGGGGAAGGGGGACTGTTGGAAGAGGATGGAAAATTAAACAGAGACACACAATTTAGAAATGTTTTCTTTTACTAATGATATTACCTACTTGTAATGTTAATTCACTGTGTCCTAATGAAAATTTTAAAGATCTTTAATTTTTTTAAGAGGAAACATCAACACTTCAATTATTTCCTTTTGATTTTTTTTGCATATAATTTGTGTTTTAGATGTAAGAAACTAAGATGGTAAATTAAGGAAAAAGAAAAGGAAAGTTGTGCCTTGATTGAGTTATCTAACTTTATTTGCATATCTATGTACATTTTAAAATAGAGCACAATATCAAAACAAACAATAATATCCCTGCCATATTATTCAGAGGTATGATTACACAATTTAAAACTCAATTTTATTGTGCATACATGACGACTGGTTTTTGATTGCTCAGGTTTTTTTTTCCCCAAACTCATAACAATTTCATTCTTCATCTTAAAGTTCTAAGGTTCAACTATATTTGAATTATCCATAAAAGAAATCATAAGTATTTTCTCTGTATGAAAATTTCCCCCACACTTCATAACCTGAAAATGACTAAAGCAATTTGTGCACCAAAAATGGAGGGGGGGACCTCTTTGTTCTCAGACAAGGGCAAAGGAGTTTGAGAATCAAAGGATAATTTCTTGAAAGAGAAGGTTGCACAGGTCAAAACAGAAGGTGATACTGAATGTTGTTTTGAAATGTTAACAATAGCATCCCTTCCTACTTGCCTTTCTGGTTACATGGTCTGAAATAAAACTGTCAGAGGCTAGCATCCCAGGGTCTCTCTGCAGACCCTCTTTAAGAACCATAAAGACCCAGTGTTCTCCATCGACTCGCTTCTCCTTTAGAGTGAGAGAAACACACACGATGAAAGGAAGGTTAAAATCTAAGGCAGACAACAAGGAGGCAGCTGAAAGGGCTTGTTCACCCTGCAGTGTAATGTAAGATGTTGGTTCTGAGGTGGAAGTTATACTTTATCAGAGACCTCTGGTTGCCTAGAAGTTTGCAATCAAAGAGGAGTCGGAGTCTGATGTGGTTGCGAGTAAGTGGTGGTACCTCTGTTGCATCACTCCCCTGTGGTACAAGGCCGTACACAGGCGTATGTATTCAATTGGGAATCCCTGGGAAGTCCCCCAGCAGAAGGCTTCCAGTTGTGTTCTGTAGAGGCAGTCAAGTCCAAAGGGACCCAGGGTTCCAACTGTAAAGACAGTGTGACTGAGACTTGTGGCCTTTTATTGCCACTTCTGTTGTGTCCTTTGCCAGACAGCACCTGGCAAGCCATGTCAGCATACACAGAGTGTTTAACCAAAACACTATGTTGGAACAAAGGTGACTCCTTAAAAGGAAACCTGAGGTGTTACCTCGGTGACTCAATGATGTGTTGGCACAGGAGGGCTCAGTGGGCTTAGGCCAGACCTCTGGTCCTGGTCTCCTCTCTGCTACTGACCTTGGCTGGACTCCTTCCACTGTGTTACCAGGTTCCCACTCATAAAGGGAGGGTTCCACATCAGACAGTCTCCAGGGGCCCTTGTGGCTCAAACTTCTATCTGTTCTATATTACCGTTCTCCTGGGTTTCCTCTGACCTAATCACTTTTCACTCGAGCCAAGGTGCTCAACATCATCTGTTTTGCCAACCCAGGCAACTGTGATATCAGCTTCCATTTTCAGGATCTTTTATTCTCCCCATTTTATACATTAGAAAATAGATGCTCAGAGCAGTTGACTAACTGACCCACAGTCACACAGCTCTAAGTGAAGAGCCACGATTCAACCACAGGCTTTGATTCAACTTTAGAGCCCACGTTCTTAATTATCACACACTGTGGCATGTTCCCAGGTGACTGCCTGGTGACTGTTTGCAATCAACATGATTGTCTTTGGTGCCTTAAATTGTTCTCCAAACTTTGGTAGAAAAAACACTCATTCTACTGACTGTTGATGGTTTTTCCTTGAAAAGGGGTTTCGTGATCAAATGAGTTTGACATTGAGTAAAACAAATAGTTCCTTTTTAACTGCCAAAAAAAAGCCCATAAAACAAAACAAAAAAAAAAAAACCTTTGAGGAAACCTCAAAGCCTAAACTGTTTATGAAATAGATTTGGTTAAAGGTCTGTAGACCTCCTAATCATAATATATGAAACAGTCTTATCTAGAAAAGGGGCCTGGATTTAAATGGGACCTTGCTTAGGTATTAATAACTGTGTATGTATTGAAAACCAGTTAACACATCTTGAAATGGGAGCTTGTGGTAAGAAAATGTAGCTAGCATTAGGAAGATATGGACACACCGTACTTTAGATACGATGCACTGAAATATTAATAGACTCAAAACTAAGGTCGTAATAGATATCACAGTGAAGATGAATACAAGGACAGAAAAGGACCTGGTGAAGAAGAACCAGAGCTCATACATAGAACCACTGGTTCAAAGCTCGACATGACCTGGTGGGGAGAATTGCTACAGATTCAGCGTTAAGTTACAGGGTCTAAGGTAATGAAACAGTACTTGAATAAGGCAGCTTATATTTTATAAATTTGACAATTTATTGCTGGTAAACTGATGGAACTAAATTAAATTGGAGCAGCTTTTCTTAAGTGAGAAACTCCTCTGTCTCATCACCCTTTGCTTCCTTTTTGAATTGAGCCATTGAATGAAGAAGGCTAACACTTATCATAGATGAGGTCACAGTGCTGAGCAAAACTGAATAGTGACTCCCTGTCCACCAGGGGCCTCGATGCAAGAGTAAGAATAGTCAAACGCCAAAGGGACACTAAAGAACACCCTTTACCTAGATCCCCCTTTTGGTAACAATATGCTGCATTTGCTCTATCTCTGAAGATATTTTGTGTAGAAGAAAATTCAGATGTCACTGGATGCTTGAATGACTTCACTAAAAATCCAAGAGATGCTGCTGTGCCCATTCCCATTTCTTCACTTCCTTACTTTACTCCAAACCCAGGGCAGCCTTCTTTCTCCCTGCTGCACTGACAAGCTCTTTCCTCTCTGGCCACATAATGGAAACTGCCCTCTCACGAGTCAGCATCCCACCTTTATCCGAGGTTATTTCCTGAGTTTGTCTCCCTCTTTTCAGGCCCACTGTCCCATTATTGAGCTCTCTGCAATCTGAGTCCTGCTTCCACATTGTCTGCCTCTTTAGTGCCTTTTTCTTTCCCTCAGATCTCCACATGCTTGCTCAGTGTTCACCCCCAGCCCCCACAAACCTCTCTCCACCAGCTGCCCCTCCCATCTGGAAGCAGTCCTCCCCCAGTTACATTAGTATTAAAAAATATCCTCATTCAGTCCACACTTCTGACCGAGTGCTGCATCGTGTTTTCTCCCACTGGAAGCTGCACATATGCATTTTCTCATACCCAACCTTGGCCCAGATGGGGTCACCCTTCAATTCCCAATATTTTTAGAGAAAGGGAGGATTTCACTACAGTTATTAATCTGATATTCATGGCTTTTCAGCTGAAAATGTGGCTTTCTGTTGTCAAGGAGAAAAAGTATTGCTCAGTATTCTGGAAGCCAATAGCCTCCTCTTTCCTTCTCTGTGTTGAAATGTCAGGTGGAGTGTGAATTTTGACGAACGTGGCTGAAAGGAAGTAATGCACTGGGAAAGAGGGAACTGGATGCAGTTTGGGTTAGACTTTAACAAAAGCTACTAGCATCTTCACCATTTAAAATTCTTGGGGGATTGTTGGCCTCAGAGTACAAGTAACTTTCTTTTCCAGGACATATTTAAGAGGTTACTTTTTTCCTTTCATCCTCGATACCTAAATGGTGCAGTGAGAATATGACGTGCTGTGAGATGTCCATTAAGTTGTTGTCTATTCATCTGCTAGAATAGCTCTTTAAATTTAGGTTCTGATGGCCGTCAGTTTACTTGCCTGCAAAATGGGGCCATTGAATCTGATTATTTCAGAGGTCTAATTCATTCATAAATGTGGGCATAACCATCCTGAGGCATGTTGGAGGATAGAGTCAGGAACTCTTTCTTGGAAGAGGAAATTGTCAAAATGAGACGAGGAGTATTTAACAGTCCTTGTGTCTACCTGGAATTATCCTACTGTAACAAAAAGAAGGCAGGTTATTACTTCCCACCCAAAATGATGCTTCTGGGTGCTTCTGCCTTCTAAAGGAAATGGGATAAAATTATCTCTGTACTGTTCCTTTCCTCTCATGGAGATTGGTTAAGATGACAAGAGAGTAAGGAAATCTCAAAGTTTCTTCCAGTTCTTTTGTGTTCCTTTGCGGGGGGCCTGGAAGAATCTGTCGCTCGGCACTGTCCCCTCGTGAATCTTTGGGCGTGCAATAGCAGGATCTGAGCCGGAGAGGTGGTGGAAAGCTGGGTTGCTGTGCAGACTAAAGTGAAAGAAGGTGTCCCTTCTGGGAGGCTGCAGGAAGAACCCCCAGAAGATAGTGAAGCACGGAAATGTTAGACGGCTAGGTGGCAGACTAAAGTGGACACCTTCACATCGGCACTTGAGGAAAAGTCTGCTCCATGAAAATGCTTTAAGTGAGGAGGTTTCAGTGAAAAGAAAAAACCTGCTAGAGGAAGTGAGACCTGAATAAGATCGTAGTTCTCAGGAAGATAGGACTCAAAACTGGAAGGAGTTATTTGCAAACATGTGTAACATGAGTTTTGGAAATTTGGGATAGTGGGTCAAGAAACATAAAGAACATTTCTTATTTACCTAATTGTCTCTGGTTTCTAAAACTTACCACCCATGGGGCACACCTTACACATATGTTTTGTTGTTAGGCCTGAAAGTTGTAGGAACCCCTGCATATGTGATGATGTTTGCGTTTTAAATGTGTCCTAATCAACTGCAAGAGCTTCCCACTCCAGTTTGTAAATTATGAAGACTAATTCAACATAATCCATGTAATATAGCACATTACAAAGGGAGACATTTAAATGTCATAACTTGTATCTGTAATGTAGACTTAGTCCCGTTTTACCGTCTTACTTTTTTCTAGCCATAAAGTTGGAGTCATTATAAATGTTCCAATCTAGCAGCACACCCTCATTTTTCTTTCCTTTTGAAACTTGGGAGCTGTTTCGAGTAAGAATCAATACTAGATGGGACTGTTGAATTACTTGATATCATAGCTTTTGAATGTAACACTTTTATTGAAAACATATTCACAATGCTTTAGTACAGTACCTAGCACATAGTAATTGTGCAATAAGTATCAGGTATTGCCAATATTATTATCTTTGCACTTGTTACTGGATACCAAGGATGATCCTTTTTACAACTATTATCTTATTAGAACCAAACAGCACTTAATAGTGAATACTGTTATTCTGGTTTCATAGAAAGGGAGCCTGAGGTTCCAATAACCCTAAGTATTACTTACTTTCCTATATTTTAATAAATAGAAAATGGCAAAGTGACTATTTAAGCCCTAAGCACCTGTTCCTTCCATGATACACATTTTTTTCAAAACTCAGGCTGCCTTTACTATAGGTGACATGATTATAGGTGGTACACAGAAAAACATTAAAAACAGTCAATAGGTTTAATTAATTTTAACATATCTAAGAAAGATATTGATGGCCAGTAATAATAGATTTGGCAGTATAGCAGTGATTAGAAAAATAGACTTAAAATATTTTTATCAGTGTAAAAATGCATGTTAAACTTAAAAAGATGTATTCATAATAATACACCTCTGGAAAAAGTCACAAAAGAGGTATATTTGAATGGCTGAAATTTCGATATCACCACAGTGAATCACACTTCTGGACTTGTCAAACTTCTCTCTTCAGGAGCTCACTGATGGCTTAGGGACTGAAACAATCCACCTACACACTCACACAACACATCTTATCTTAAAATATCACTAAAAATTTTGTCTAAGTTGCTACTGTAAAGAAAATATAATTTTAAAAGCAAGAAAAAGGTTCTTATATGCTTAACATTACCATTCTCTCTTTCCCCTCACTAGCTACTTCTTACACTCTTTGCTCAGCTACTGCCTCACTGTGATGGCTCCAGGCATCTGAGCAAGGTGGTTGTTTGAACACCTTAGGGACTTGATCCACTCCAAAAGTTAAATTTTATTTAGGCCATCACTCTCCAGGAGGAACATCAGGCCACAGTAGCATAGGTAAATACTTCCCCTGCCTTTATTTGTTTTCCCGCCTGTGGAAGGCACCTAGAGATCCCTACCTCCTGGCATTCATGGACTTCCCATTCATGCAGGCTGGGCCCAGTGATTTGTTCTTATGGATGGAATCTGATTAAAGTGATAAGATGTCACTTCCATGATTAGATTACAAAAGATGTCCATCTTGCTGGACTCTCTCCCCTTTGACTTCTCCATTTGTACTCTGATGAAGCAAGCTGCCATATTGGAGAGGTCCACGTGACAGGCAATTGAGGCCAGCCTCTAGGCAAAAGCCTTCAAGGAACTGGGTGCATCAGTCCAACACCCATGGTGAATGGTAGCCTGCCAGTAATCATAATAGTGATCCTGGGGTGGATTCTTCTAGATATAATAGGCAGAGCGTGCACCTGGATTGCAGCCCATGGGAGGCCCTGAAGGAAAAGACCCAGCTGAACTGTGCCTGGATTCCTGACCTACAGAAACTTTGAGAAAATAATTGTCATTATTTCAAGCTACAGAGCTTGGGAGTAGCAATAGATAACTAACATACTGCCTTACTAAATTAGATTTTATAAAGGTCACGTTGTGGACCTTCTCTGTACCCATGGCTGTATTTTACTTACTTAGGGAGAATTTGTCATCAAATACATTTTACTGACCTTTAACTCGCTGCAAGATATTCCTCATCTCTAACCCCACCTCCAGTTATTTCTGGCGGAGAAATATCTGGTGGATATTTCTGGTGTGTTTTTTCTTTCACATTTTCTTACGAATAAGTCCTATTAGCTACAGTGGGGTTTCTGTCTTTTCCTCCTATCTGTCCCAAGCCATCTGCTGCTGAGCTCTCTGTTACTTATAAAGCTGGGGAAGAATTTATCAGCCCTGCGTCCAGTAGGGAACAATTCAGCTGCCGCACTCCAGGAATTTCTATCCTCTCTGGGCAATGATATAGAGATTCTAGAGCCTTCTGATGTGTCAGGGCAGTACGGGAAAGGCTCTGGAGTCGATCAGCTGAAACAGTTCCAGTTTCTTGGCAGAAGAAGGAAGAAACCCTATTTCTCCATTGTTTACTTTAAGCTTTTCTTCTTTTATTATATGAACATTTAAAGCTATAAATATTCTTTTTTAAATGTTTATTTTTGAAGGACAGAGAGACAGAGCATGAGTGAGGGAGGGGCAGTGAGAGAAGGAAACACAGAATCTGAAGCAGACTCCAGGCTCTGAGTTGTCAGCACAGAGCCTGACGTGGGGCTTGAACTCACAAGCCGACCTGAGCCGAAGTCAGACGCTTAACCATCTGAGACACCCAGGCTCCCCAAAGCTATAAATATTCTTTTAAGACATATCAAAAGACATATCAAAAATTTTGAGGAGCTTTTTTCCTCTATTTAGCTTCAGTTTCCTTTTTCTTTGTGATTCAGCTTAGTTTCTGTTACTATGTCTTCAAGTTCACTGTTTTCCTTATGCTGTGTCTAATTTCATGTTTAAGCCTACTTAGTGAATTTTTAATTTCAGGTATGGTGTTGTTTTAGCTTTGGGAAATTACTGATTTTCATATATCTTCCATTTCCATTTCTCTCTTCATTATGTTCATGTTTTCTTGCAAATCCTTGAACATATTTGTAATAGCTTTCTGAAAGTTCTTTTTTAATCCCAACACCTCTATTTTTTTCTGACTCTCTCCACTGACTGATTTTCTTCTGATTTATGGGTACATTTTATTGCTTCTTTCATACTAGTAATTTTTGAATGCCTACTAGCTAATATAGAAATTAAATTGCCAAGTTTCTGGATTCTGGTGACTTCTTTTAAAGAATGTTGGCATTTGTTTAGGCAGGCAGTTAAAATTATTTGCAAATCAACTTGATCATTTTAAAGCATACTTTAAGCTTAAGCCTTGTTTATTAGCTTAGACGTAGAGTATCCTTTAAGGCATATCTACCTCTACTATGAAAGCAGGACATTCTGCTATCTCTACTGAATGCTCCAACAAGGACTCTCTCTGCTTGTTTGGAAATCAAATGTGTCCCAAACAGGTGTAATCTTTGGGAATTATTTAGATTATAACCCTTCAGTAGCTGTTCTTTTCTAGTGATTGTTCTTTGCCCAGTCATAGGAAGACCCTTTTATTTTTTTTTAAGTAAAAAATATTTTTAATGTTTATTTTTGAGAGAGGGAGAGCTTGAGCAAAAGAGCAGAGAGGGAGACACAGAATCCAAAGCAGGTTCCAGGGTCCAGGCTGTCAGCACAGAGCCTGATGCAGGGCTTGAACTCATGAATCATGAGATCATAACCTGAGCTGAAGTCAGATGCTCACCCTATTGAGTCACCCAGGTGCCCCAAGACTCTTTTAAAGTTATTGTCTACTAAGTCCAACACCTCTGGTTTTTTCTGACTCTATCTTCACTGACTGATTTTCTTCTGATTATGGGTACAATTTCTTGCTTCTTTCATCATTAATTGAGATCCTTCCCTTCAGGGTATGAAATGATTCTAAGGATCTTACTCAAAATATACCTTTTAGGGAGGTAGCTCTGATTTGGGGGATATATATGTTTTTCATTTTCTAAGCCTGATCATGGTATCGGAAGAGAAGTGGCCCTGTGGCTTTTGTGTCACATTAGGACAGAAGGATCTCTGTCAAGTGTGGTTTTGGTGCCTTGGTTTAAACTGCTTGGTGCTAGCACAGAATCATTCACATTTACCTAGTAGTTTAAAGCCTTTTTTCTGGCATGGTTTAGAAGGGCAAATTGCTCTTTTCCATTCATACTTCCATTAACTTATACTTTTCTCCGTTAGTAGAAAATTTTGTAGGAAAACAAGTAACATGGATAGAAACTGACTTATAGAAAGATCCATGTACGGGCGCCTGGGTGGCTCAGTCGATTAAGCATCTGACTCTTAGTTTTGGCTCAGGTGATAACCTCACAATTCTTGAGTTTTAGCCCTGTGTTGGGCTCTGTACTGGCACATTGAAGCCTGGTTGGGATTCTCTGTCTCCCTCTTGCTCTGCCCCTCCCCTGCTCGCTCTCTATCTCTCTCTCTCAAAATAAATAAATAAACTTTATTATTTTTTTTCACATTTTTAAAATTTTTTATTTTTGAGACAGAGACAGAGCATGAGTGGGCGAGGGGCAGAAAGAGGGAGACACAAAATCCAAAAGCAGGCTCCAGGCTCTGAGCCATCAGCACAGAGCCTGATGCATAGCTCAAACTTGTCAACCTCGACATCATGACCTGAACTAAAGTCGGATGCTCAACTGACTGAGCCACCCTGGCGCCCCAAATAAATAAACTTAAAAAAAAAGAAAGATAAGACACAGAACAGATGAACATAAGGGAAGGGAAGCAAAAATAATATAAAAACAAGGAGGGGACAAAACATAAGAGACTCTTAAATATGGAGAACAGAGGGTTACTGGAGGGGTTATGGGAGGGGGGATGGGCTAAATGGGTAAGGGGCATTAAGGAATCTACTCCTGAAATCATTGTTGCACTATATGCTAACTAATTTGGATGTAAATTAAGAAAAAATTAATTAAATTGAAAAATTCAACTTAAAAAAAAAAAGGAAATGTCCATGTAAAGGGAGACATGCAAATATGTTAGCATGCTTCAATCTGCCAAGCACAGTGGTCTGAGAGGTAGGGGTCAATAAATAATACTCCCCTTTTTCCACCCAAGTTCAAAAACATTGAGAGATGAAATAGGATTCAGGTATGTGGATTAAAAAAAAAAACATATCGCCTTTATTGCTTATACATTACTAGGATGATATGGGTAAGTGGGAAAGTATACTGGACTTACAAGTACTTTTGCTTCCCCTACTCCTGGTCCAGTCCTGGCATCCAAGGGGAATGTGAATCCATAGGCGAGTCGCCATTACCCAAATTTCTGCTTCAAGAAATTAACACCTGCCTTCTCCTTGCTACAAAGAGATGTATTGAAGATTTATGTTGATAAGAAGGATTGAACTCTTTTGAGCTAGCTGCCACCAATAGAAATGTTTATTACATCCAGTTTATATGTGGAATAAGGAGAATAGACTGTGTGATTTGTTCAAGGTTATAGTTATCAAAACAAGAAAGAAGGGATGAGTGCACAGAAACTGTCTCCCAACCAAACAGGGGTTCTCACTTTTTTAAAAAGAAGTCTTTAAAAAAATCCCATATAAAGAAACTGTGGTTTATATACACAATGGACTACTACGTGGCAATGAGAAAGAATGAAATATGGCCCTTTGTAGCAACGTGGATGGAACTGGAGAGTGTTATGCTAAGTGAAATAAGCCATACAGAAAGACAGATACCATATGTTTTCACTCTTATGTGGATCCTTAGAAACTTAACAGAAACCCATGGGGGAGGGGAAGGAAAAAAAAAAAAAGAGGTTAGAGTGGGAAAGAGCCAGAGCATAAGAGACTCTTAAAAACTGAGAACAAACTGAGGGTTGATGGGGGGTGGGAGGGAGGGGAGGGTGGGTGATGGGTATTGAGGAGGGCACATTTTGGGATGAGCACTGGGTGTTGTATGGAAACCAATTTGACAATAAATTTCAAAAAAAAATCCCATCTTGTGTGGAGGATTTCTGTTTTTGTTTGTTTGGTTTAAGATTAGCAGCACACCTGGAACATTCTCATTTCTGTCTGCCATTGCACATAATTTTACTTCCCATAAAGTCCTATTGTAAATTCCTACTTCCCAGATTAATCTCACCTCCTCACATTCTGAAGAGAGAATGTTCTGAAAGAAAGAACAAGGGCTCAGAGCCCCAGTGTGGCCATGGTAGTGACAAACTCTAAGTCCCAGTTTCTTCATCAAGATAGGGATAGTAAAAACTTAGTCTTTTATTTGAAAGAGCTGTAGCAAGTGAGATAAGGCAAGAGAGGTATTTGTAAATTAGAAAAGACTAATTCTAGTTATTATTTTTATTATCCTTCCTTTGCTTTGTAGATTTTGCCTGGCCTTAATATAATACTCTGCACTATATTAATATGTCTATTTGAAAATTACTTTCTAAGCCTTCCCAAGCCCTTTTTGTGACTTATAAATTCTCCAAGGACAGGACAATCTCTTCTGTTTCTTTTATATCCAGCGCCTCCTGCTTTCACATTGGTGCACTGTCAATCGATATCATCTTGAACATAAAGTTCCGTGAGAAGCAAGTGATGAAAAATGACTTTGGATCATCCACAGACTATGACACCAGCAATATAGACCATATGCTTCTGTCAGAAGAATGAGAGAAGGAACTGGACGATAGGGTTGTAAACTACAGCAGCCTTGACATGAAGCACAGAGCAAATAGTTATTAGCATTAGCAACAGACTTTGGGGGTAGAAGGTAAGAGAGGTAAAAAAATTACTGCCTTATGGATAAAAGTAGTGTTCCCTTATTAAATCAAAGCATGTGAAATTCATGGCTTAGCAAGTGGAGACCTGAGGCCCCCTTGGGAGCCCCCATATCTCTTTTCTATGAGGTTTATCTTTCTCTTGGGCACTTTACTAGGAATCCATTGCCAGTGGTTCTTCCCTAAGGACACTGCTCTCTCCCTCAAAAGCTGAGGCCCAAATGCAAACACAATCCCTTTAGTACAGTTAAAAATAGTGGGAAATGTCAAAAAGTTTCCTAAAAGCAACAAAAGACAAATGAAAAAAAATGCAAGAAATCTCAAACCAGTACATTTTACAAAGCATAGGTTCATAGCCTGTGAGAAATACCAGCTTGTTTCAAGGTTCACAGCTTGGTCCAGTGCTAAACAAATACTTCTACTTCTTCCGTCAAGAGCTGCTACAACTTTAAAAGCATCTTACCCTGTTTTCCTGCTTCCAGAATACCTATCTAACGAAATATGGGGTTGCCATCATACCTCCCTGTTTGTCTCTGCTACTCGGTTGCAAACCGTGGGATAAAGACTAAAGGAGAAGCTTCTGCCTCCCCACTTACCCCCAGGACCCTTTTACTTAGTTTTTAATTTCATGACAGCAAAATTCTACCCTGACCATTGCCATAGTTTACGATGGAAATTCCACACATTTTACAAATAAGAAATGGTTTGCTCTTTTTCATAAGGGTGTCCCATTTTTGCAGTAAAACTTATTGTCATGCCACATGAATTATGCACATGAAAAATAAGAGCTCCTTTCTTTATACTGGAAAAAACTGATTCTTAGCTTTTGAAGATTTCTACATTAGTTTTCAGGAAACCCATGGATTTGAGGGCTTGGGTATCCATGTTTTCAATTTCAATTCCTAAAGCCCCCAATAAGCTAATTACTAGTTATTGCTTGATTGTTGCTCTAACTGGGACCTGCCCATGTGGAATTGCTGGTATATTAAATGAGAAATCATTTGCTTTCTTTCCTGAAGTCTGTCAGAAATTTTAATGTGTAGAAGTGAGTCCTTAATTGAAACTGCAGTGTATCTAACGACTGGAAAAAACAAACAAACAAACAAACAAACAAAGTTCAAGGAAAGCTGTTGAAAATCCTGGGGCATTTTCTCCCAATGATCACAGTTTTCAAAATTATAATAATATCACAACCATGATATAATCACCTTAGTCAGATTTCCCTAATTTCATCTGGAATCTGTGTGTGTGTGTGTGTGTGTGTGTGTGTGTGTGTGTGTTAAGTACAGTACACTTTTGCCATCTCTGAGGGCTTATATATGCACAGAGTTAAGATGTTGAACTATTGCAATAGCACAAGGGTCTCTCATGCTATCCTTTTATAACCACACCTATCTCCCTTTATGTCCTTTCCTGTCCCTGAACGCTGGCAACCAGTTATCTGTTCTCCATTTCTAAAATTTTGCCATTTCAAAAATTTTATAATATGGAATCATACAATCTTTTTAACTTTTTGAGATGGGCTGTGTTTCACTCAACCCAATTTCCTAGAAATCCATCCAACCTGTTGTTTTCAATAATTCACTTCTTTTTATTGATGAGTAGTATGCCATTGTATGTATATCCCACAGATTGCTTAAACATTCACTTGTTGGAGAAATGGGCTAGTTCCAGTTCTTGGCTATTTTAAATAAAGCTGTTATGAATATTTGTTTTGTGGGTTTTTAAGACTATGAAAAGAAAGCTTTCAGTTCTGGGATAGGTGTTCAACAGTGCAGTTGCAGGGTCATATGGTAATTTCACGTTTAGCTTTGTAAGAAACTGTCAGACTATTTTCCAGAACACCGTTAAATTCCCATCAGTAAAGTAAGAGTGATTCAGTTTCTCTGAATCTTCACCTGCATTTGGAGTTGTCAATACTTTTTAATTTAGCTGTCTTGATAGGTAGGTGTGTGGTGATATCTCACTGTGGCTTTGTGTTTCTGTGATGGCTAATGATGTTGAACATCTTTTCATGTGCTTATTTCCCATCTGTATACCCTCTTCAGAGAAATGTCTGTTCATGTCTTTTGCCCATTTTCCAATTGGATGTATACATTTTACTTATTTGATTATTTTCATTATTCAATATCAAGTGTTATTTATGTATGTCAGATACAAGTTCTTTGTCAGATATGTATTTTGCAAGTATTTTATCCTACTCTGGATCTTGTATTTTCATTCTGGTCACATGGGATTTCACAGAGCAAAAGTTTTAAATTTCAATGAGGTCCAATTTATAAAATTTTCCTCTTATGGATCCTGATTTTGTGTCAAGTATAACAACCTTTGTTTAGATCTATATTCTAAAGAGTTGTGTCCTATTTTTCTTAAAGTTTTGTTGCTTTATGTTTTACATGTAAGTCACATGATTCATTTTCATTATTTTTTGTGTAAGTTGTGAAGTTTAAGGTTTTGGTAGAGGTTCTTCCCCCTGCCCCACCTATGGATATTCCATTGCTTTAGCCCTTTTAATTGAAAAGGCTGTCCTTCTTCCACTGAATTACTTTCACCTTAAAAAATAATTTGAGCATATTTCTGCGGGTCTATTTCTGGGTTTGCTTTGTGTTCAGTTGGTCTATGTGTCTATTCCTCCATGAATACCATACTGTCTTGAATATTATAGCTATATAATAAGACTTAAATTGGTTAGGGTTATTTCTATTCCTAATTATTCTTTTACAAGCTTGTTTAAGCAATTCTATGATTTGTATCTTAAAGCAAACTTGCTTATGTCTACAAAAATAACTTGCTGGTATTTTGATAAAAATCACATTAAACTTATAACTCATTTTCAACATGTAGGGACTTCTAATCCATGAACATGGCATATTTCTACATTTATTTAGGTCCTCTTTCTTGCATCAACATTTCATAATTTTCAGCATACAAATCCTATGCATATTTTGTTAAGTGTATCCCTAAGTATTTAATTTTCTTTGGAAAAGTTACAGTTGGTTTTGTGTTTTTATTTAGTTCCTATATGTGTTGAACTTGTATCCTATGACCTTTCTAAACTCATTTATTAGTTCTAAGAGTTTTTGTGTACTCTTTGGGATTTTCTATGTAGACAGTCCTATCATCTGCAAATAGAGACAGTTTTATTCCTTCCTTTCTGATCTTTATGCCTGGTTAGAACTTCCAATTCTATGTTGAATAAGATGGGTGAGAAAGGACATTGCAACTAACTAATGTGTTTTAAAAGTATACTGAAAAAATGGGATATATTCAGAGGAATAGAACTTGTCTTGGTCCAGCTCATCGGAGGAGCCTGTATTGTTTCATGTGTACAACCATAACAAATATTAAAGCCTATCTCCTAATATTTGCAAACTTAGTTTGGAGAAAAACAGGTGTAACAGTTTTATGTTGCCACATGACCCTGGGCTGGATTTGAAAAAGCCTGCAAAGGAGAAGATTTGGGCTTAGAAAAAGAAAGAGCATTATAGTAGAAATGACTCTCAGGCATCCATGAAGGATACCTCATGAAGGTTTTGTTCTCATTTCTAAAGGTTTTCAGAGATAAGATCATCTTCTGTGAAGAAGGACTATGTAGAAATTGTTTCTCCTTGAGTCCCAGGTGGCCTCTGAGGACCTGTGCCATTCTCCATCTGGAACACTAGGAGTTTATGACTGTTCTCCCTCTAAAAACACATTCAGTTAGTTGCATTTTCCTTTTATGTGGTTACTGAATCATACTTTTTTATGCAGTCATGACTGTGGGCACATAAAAACTTCTCAGTTCATAAAGCTAATTAAGAATGGATGGTCATGGTGATGATAACACAAGAATCACATAGCATGGAGAAAACACAACCCTAAATAGGCTTGATGTGTAATAAGTACAGCAAGTAAACCTCAGCCACTTTTTGAATAAACTGCTTTTTTTCTCTCAATCACATGCCTGTTATTTTTCTCTATTCAGTCTTTGTATTTTCTCCCCAAAGCAATGTGAGTGATCTTTTGCACTATACACAGAGGATGCTGCCTTGGACTTGTATCTCATACTTTTAATTGCCTGCCTTGTATGATTTGGTTATGGAATTAACCAAAGTGGAATCAAAAGGAGGAAAAATAGAAGTGAAGTGTGAAGTCAGGACTAGAGTGAGCAAAGAAGTCACCCTGGGGTGCAAATGTAAGAAGGCGCCCACTCACAAGCTCTTGCAAGTATTGTGTCAGCACATGAGAGTGAGTGCCTCCTTAAATGCTGAGCCCTGAGCACCTCGCTTGTCTCACCCGGGTCCAGGTCACAGACCTCTGATTTATCCTTAAGTAGAATAAGCAAACAGATATCAGTTCAGCAAGGAATAGCCCATCACTAGTTGATAGGACATTTTATTTCTAGTTTTATAAAACTGCACTGCACTTAAAGAAAAGGATTAATTTATGGGCGCCTGGGTAGCTCAGTTGGTTAAGTGTCTGACTTCAGCTCGGGTCATGATCTCACAGTTCATGAGTTTAAGTCCCACGTCAGGCTCTGTGCTGACGACTCAGAGCTGGAAACTGCTTCAGATTCTGTGTCTCCCTCTCTCTCTGCACCTTCCCCACTCATGCTCTGTCTCTCTCTCAAAGATAAATAAACATTAAAAAAAAGAAAAGGATTAATTTGTAAAACATAATGTTCATATAACTTTATTTCCTCACAGTCATTCAATATATTGTACTTTGTCTTCTTTCGTGACTGAATTTACTACATTAGATGCTATAAATTCATAATTTTGTGGGTTAAAAAATTGAATATGGGTGATTTCATGTGGTCAGTTCAACTTTTTACTATATGGTGTAGTGGAAAGAACATGAGCTAGAGGGTTATATCTATCTTTAAATTCTAGGTATATCTTTTAGCAGCTATGGTTGCTGGAAAATTATTCACCTTTTTGTTTTTTTCATCTTTAAAATGAAATCATAATTACCCTTTATGATTGTTTTGATTATTGAATGAGATTATTCTCTACTACATCTGAGCACCAAAGAAACTCCAGCGTCAGTCCAAAACAGTTATAGTTGTACAAGTATTAAGGCAAAATTATGGTGAGTATTCTGTGATAGTCAAGTTTGGAGATTGCAAAAGTTGTCTGACTATCAGATTCAGACACAGTCTAAGGTGGAGCTTGATTAACTATATTTAAAAAAATTTTTTTAATGTTTATTTTGAGAGAGAAAGAGAGAGAAAGGCAGAGCGTGAGTAAGGGAGGGGCAGAGAGAGAGAGGAAGACACAGGATGTGAAGCACGCTCCAGGCTCCGAGCTGTCAGCACAGAGCCCAACGCTGGGCTCGAACTCAGAAACCATGAGATCATGACCTGAGCCTAAGTCGGATGCTTAACTGACTGAGCCACCCAGGCACCCTGATTACCTGTATTTTTAATGAGCTCCCCTGGTGATTGAGATATGCCACCACATTTGAGACGGTGCGCTAGATAGCAATAGAGTTCCCTTCTTTGTCTTATAATTGTATATCAGACCCTGATTTAAGCATTTTTTTCTTTTCTAATATAAACTCACGATTCCTTTACTCTATACAAATTCTTCCCAGAGAAGGCCCCAGGCTAACTTGATGTATGCTTTCCTCGTGTGCACAAGGGAAACCTTTTGTTCTAGGATAGTTCTTTGAATCTGCCAGTTCTGCTGTGCATTTCTAGGAGAACAATTTTTTAATTAAAAAAAAGTCAAATGAGATTACTTACTTTTCTTCTTTAAAAGGCATTGTTGTCAGTTTCCATTAAATCCTTTTTTCTTTGCCTCTCTTTCTTTAAGATATTTGAGTTTAGCAACATCCTCTGTGTCAATTTCTGGATAAAAAAGATGTTTCTTGGCCTGCTTCTATTGTCCGTGACTGTCATGGTAAAACAATCCATGCCAATAGCCCAGCCTGCTGGGCTGCCACTGATAAGAACCCCCCCCCTTTTCTTGGTCTGGCATCTTGTTCAGATACTATAGCAAAAGCTGTATTACTCTCTGGGGAGCAACTTGAGTGTCATGTCAGTGGCTAACAGCCAGCATTCTGCCCTGTGGAAGGGGGATCCTTGGGCACAATCCAGAATGTACTTAGTACAGTATTGTCCAGAGGCTCTTTCCCCTGTATAGTTAAAACCTATATTTTTGACCTTCAATTCTGACAGCCTGAATTTTATTCCAGCAGATATATCCATCTGGATTGAATCTAGCTCATTCTAGAAAAAGAATCTCTCAAGAAAGTTGTTGGTACTTTAGACCAAACATTAAAGATGAATTGGAGCTTCTACATGGGCTATTGCAGAAATATAACTTTCAAATAATTGAGGTTATTACAGTATTCCTATAATGTTGTCATTCAAACAATAGATGCTCAGCCACAGGGACATAGTGGAACCTCCCAAGTCATTCTAACATCCATCTGATTGGGAATCCTTTGCTCAGATTACCTGATAGATTGTCATCAAAGCCTGTGATGGAAAACTTCTATTGATTGGAAGCTCACTGCAACCCCTTCAGCTGTGAAGTTCTCTATTTTTCACAAAGTATTTCTAAATATTAAACAGCCTCTTTAATATCCAACTGTTCATTTTATTTATGCCCTAGAAAAGCACAGAGAACAAATTTGATTTTTCTTCTTTATGGAAGCTCTTCAAATATTTGGCAATACTTATATGTCCTGGTGTCTCCCCTTCTCCAATTAAAATGACCCCAATTTTCTTTTATATGTCATAGCGTTAAAACCCATGTAATTCTGGTCACTTTCTCTATAACTTATTTGACCCTTTCAGGTACTCAAATACATGAGTATGGTCTGATCAGGACAGACTACAGTGGGGTTACAATCTTTCTTATATTAGATGCTATACTTTGTTCATACATCCCCTTATCACATTAGTATTTTTGATAGTCTTATTACCCTTTTGCATCATAATAAATTTTCAGTTAACTGAAACCCTCTATAGTTTTTATATCTTTAGTCTTTCACATAAACTGATATTAATGCAATAATTTAAAGAAGTATGAAGGGAAAGGAAATTAAACTGTATTATACTTTACTCCTAGCTTTGTTACTACTTTATTTTGGGATCTTAGGCAAGTGTCTGGTTCTGTTTCTTCAACTATAAAATGGAAATGTAGGATTAAATGATTTCTAGTTCTAATTTTGTATTATTCTAAGAAATTCTGGGTTTCTCAGGGCGCCTGGGTGGCTCAGTCGGTTGGGCAGCTGACTTCGGCTGAGGTCATGATCTCGCGGTCCGTGAGTTCGAGCCCCGTGTCAGGCTCTGTGCTGACAGCTCAGAGCCTGGAGCCTGTTTCGGATTCTGTGTCTCCCTCTCTCTGACCCTCCCCCATTCATGCTCTGTCTCTCTCTGTCTCAAAAATAAATAAATGTTAAAAAAATAAAAAAAAAGAAATTCTGTGTTTCTCATATAATTGGTTGTTTTTTTTACCTAAAATGTAAGATTTTTCTCAAATTTTCAGTATTGCAGTAGTGTTTACATTTATTATTATTTCTGTTGACATTACCTTTTAAAATGTAGATCCATAGATACACATTTATGGAATTCATTTCTCTGAGAGGTTCCTAAATGTGGAAGGGAATAAAATATCTTTCACCCAAAATGGAGTAAAGAGAAAACACTTGTGCTAGATAGGGTTTAATCAAGGAAGCATATTACTATTCTGAGCGGTATGAAATAAAGGATATGAATGGACATGATTGTGGGTATTTCTGAAGGTGTTTATGGATGCCTATTTATGGGAGACTTCTTGATCGGAGACCCGATGGAAAACAAAAGCTAAACATGAAGTGGGGAAGAATGAGGGAAGACTAGAATTTGTGAAGATAAATTGGAACCCATGTAGACAAAATGGAATCCACATCTGTGTATCATCACCTCTAGCCTTGACGATGTGGATGACCAACAGAAGGAACTGGAACCCTCTCCAAGGAACTATACCTGCAACTGGCCTTGCCCTTGGAGAGATTGAGGAGAAGATGTGATGGAAGATAGAAGAACTGCAGGCCCAGCTGCTACCTCACACCAAGAAAGGGAACTAGCATATTTGCAACAAATGGACACATGTTATAATGGTAACTGAGCCCTACCCAGTGTTCACATCACTGCCTTCTAAATCTCATGCAAGCTTCCTTGTGGTCAGTCCTAATTTAGAAACATACAAGGAAGAGAATCCTGAGAAATGTGCTTCCAGATTAGCCATGTTAACATGGAGAAAAATGCAGCAACAATACCATTTTCTGACTACTTTCCATAGTGTTTGAAGATCTAGAAAAAAATACACGTGGGCAACCCATAAAACACATGAAAACCAAAAGAACTGGGGTCAGTTGCTTTGAATACATAATGAAATGTAATCGTGTAATAACTAAAAAGTATAAAATAATATTTTTAATGTTGAGGCACATAAGGAAATAAGCTCTCCATTCAGTAATAAAATGCAAAATGCATCAATAAATATAAAGAACTATATTTTAGGATAAGTGTGACCCATGCACTAAATACATTTGAAGTGTGTGTGTGTGTCTGTGTGTAGATAGGCGTGGTTGGTTTGGTTGTCTGATGACCTTATCTTGTGTCAAGAGTTAACTTTATATAAGGAAGGGCCCTAGCAGTCTTCCTTCTTCTGAAGTTTCTGTTTACCCTTCCCTTCTTTCTCCGAGTGATTCTCTTTTCCCAGTTCCAGCCTTAACTTGAACACCTCCCCACTAGTGTTCATCCCAACAAAACTCTTGATTCATAGTTCACAATTTATTTGGTAAATGGCATTATTTTAATTTGTATTCATTATGATTTTTTTATGATAGAAAGTAGGGTTTGGTCTGCTATGGTCTGTCATTGTGGTTTCAAACAAAGAGGTGTACAATTGCAAGGCAACTTCATCCTGAATAGATATAATTACATGTAATGTTAAAAACAACACTCGTATTTTGAATACTCAGAGAATTCTGTGGTTTATGAATGGTTCTAAATGCTTTGATTATATCTCTAAAAACACAGAAACTCAAGGTGTTCTGTTCCATTAAAGGTCAAGGTGGGGTTTAAAATAGTTTCTTCTAAATTTGATATGTTTCTCAGTCTTAGTTATTTATTCTTCAGTTGCCTTCAAACAGCCCAATCAACCAAAACAAAAGAATTCTTTTAAACTCCACAAAATGTTCTGGGAATAATGTGGAAGAAGGAATAACATGTGCCATCTACTAGTGGCAAAGCACATCTCTTCACTTCTAAGAAACTAATGTTTGTGTTAAGTGCGTACCCGGAAATCTTACTTTGATGGCTTATCTGTGGTTTATTGCTAAGTTTTTCCACGACTGATTATACCACAGTGACTCCTGGAATAATAATTGTGATTGTCCTAGTGATTCCAAGACACCCCAGAACTTTCTGTTTATAGTAGGGCAAGATATTGAGCAAAAGAATTGCTTGCATTGCTGCTATGATAGATAACGATGGTTAAGATGGTTAAAAGGGGATTAAAAAGTTTAGGAGGCTATTAAGAGAAAGTTGGGGTTGGAAGATGGTGGTAAATGAGATTTAGATGCTGGTGACCTATTTAAGGCTTATGTAAATGTCTGGAATGTTGGCATTTACCTATGCAATATCTACTTAGAGTAGAAGTAGGCTTGTGCTTTGCAACACTTAACAAAACAACAACAACAACAACAACAACAAAATCAAGTCATTTCTGACAGCCAAATGTGTTAGAAAGCATTTCTATTTTCTTTTAAACCTCTATCCTCTGAATAAACATTTAGGAGAAGAAAAAAACTGTCTCTACCCAATTAAGACCACTTAAATTTCTCCTATTAATTAAACATTAAAGTTTCCCTATAGTACAGCTAATTAATCCTTGAAATATGAAAATCACCATGAAGAAGACAGTTTATACTAATAATTTGCATAAATTCAAGCTTATGCTATGGTGATCAAGATAAGAGATACATGAAACTTAAATACCAGTGAGAGGAGGGTGAGAATGTGTATTTTCATATACCTTAGCACAAAATGATGAACAATCTACTGATTTTATTTTTTCTTTTAACTATTAAAATCCTTAACTTGTATGTGTCAACTTATCAATTTAAATGTAAAATTTTGTAGTTCTATAAATGTAATGATTGAAATCTTGAAGGAAATTATATTCAATATGAAGTCAAGCTCTATAGATTTTCAAAATGTTAAACACTTAACTAAGAATAATCACACATTAACTTAATTTTCACAAAGTTCCCTTTCTACTGTTTGTCAAATAACAAGGGAAAGAAGGTTAGGAACCACTCAGTCTCCACTTAGTGGTTTCTTCATCAATGCTTGAGCCCAAAACTTGGAATGAGTGCTGGGGTGGGTTGCCAAGGTTCTGTCCATTAAGGGCCTTTTAGGACAGACAAATCATACTTTATGCATTTTCCTATTTTAAATACTGGTATTGTATAGGGGTGATCAGCCTAACACACACTTTGTGGGTAGTATTCAAAGGGGAAATATTTTACAAAGATTGAGTGGAAGATAAATATTAATTATATCCACTTGCCTTGGGGATGGTGCCACTAGTTTCCAGGTCAATACCTCTCCTCGTTCACCTGTCAACACAGGTTCTTGAAAGCTGGTGATGGGACTGCTGCTCTGAGCTAACCAACTGAAAGATGATTTCTGGCTGTTGCAAAGTCTAGGAACTGGTAGCATTGCTCTCATGGCTCGTGTGATTTATCATGAGCAATCTGACTGCAGATTTGAGGCACGGGTTAGCAAAACGTTAATCTGAAATTTCAGAGCTTAAAACCTAATTGTGGAAAGCAACACTGATGAGGTTAGTATAGAAAGCAACGTAAATTATATCTCACCTTCAAATCTACCCCAGCCAGCAAGGGTATTACTTACAGTATTGTTCTCAGGATGGGGTGAAGATGTCAAAGAAGAGAAAACACCTGTGCCTAAAGATTTCCCATGAATTTTTAGCCACAGTTAGGTGTTTGTACCATTATGAGATGTTATCTGCCAGCCTGTGGACCAGACCAGGATTATAATTAGTCCTTACTGTTTATATATAATTGGTTTATGAGAAATATGGACCTGTTTTGCCTTTAATATAGGTTCAGGAAAAATGCTGAATCCATCCCTTCCCTGTTTCAAAGTGTGCTTATAATCAGAGTGTGGGGGCCAACTAGGCAGGCAAGAGAGTAAACTGAGAGGGAAGAGCCAAAGTGATAGGGTCAGAGAATCTGGGTGAAGGAATCATAAGTCTGACATGGTGAAAGCAACTAGAACAAAAAAGGTGGAGATGTAAAAAGTGAGGTCTGGGAATCATGTGGGAAGAGTTTAAGTAGAGTCTTTCCTTTGGTCAGAAACAATGAAGGCATAGAGGATATAGGACAAAAGTAGATACAGTAACTGAGAATGTGAATAGGTCTAAGAGGCCTCCATTGAGGCTTAAAGAGGCAATTTTAGGATAAGAACCATGCTGTGCCAATCCAAGGCATTTGTCCTGTCTCATATACAGAAAACCTCTAGAAAAAAAGAATAAATAAAATAATAGATTCAGAAGATGATATCATTGCTAATAATGCTACCTAAATCTGTATAATTCTTAATGGCTTTCAAAGTACTTTTATAAATTAGCTCATATGATTTTATGACCCCTGTGAGATATGTAGAACAGGTATCATTTTATTGATCTTATAGGTAAGGAAATTGAATGACGGTTTAGAAATCCTAATTGTCATACCCCAGCCTGCTAACATGTGAACTGGCACTCAGACCTCAGTTTTCTGATTAGGAATCTAGACCTGTTATTGGTAAATATATAAACACACACACACACACACACACACACACTAAAGTTTTGGGAAAGCTAAATACGTTTGATGATATATTTAGATTTTCAAAATGATATTATAGAGGATAATTATGTTTGGGTATTTGGTCTACAGAAAATTTGGGTCTACACAATGTGATTTGGGCTTTTCCCACAGAGAGGTTGAAAGAGAAATAAAAGATTAAATAGGTCAACCTGGGAAACCAGTGAAGGAAGATTATAGTCAAGCAGGAGAGCACAAATGGTTGGAGAAGTTACCTTTTGTCTTGGGGTCTCAATCATTTGGAACCACATCCCATGATTAGGGTCCTTCAAAATCCCTAAACTCTTGGAAATGGAAATATCAGAATTGAAAAATCTTGTTCCAAGAAATAAAGCATTGGGGTATCTATAGAACTTCTGAACACAATTCTGAACTGAGACTGTATGACTCTTTCCAACCATGGCCAAAGGCAATGTAAGCTACTAGGTGAATATGGCAAGCTATCACTTAAGATCTAGTTTTCATATTTACTGTATGTCACTTAAATATGTTAATAGTGAAGTTTACTTGTCTATATAAAGGCAGTGGTGCCATCTGCTTCATGGTGCATTTGGAAGATAAAATGATCCCATGTAAATAAAATGTATTTTGCAAGTATCGATTGTTAGAAATATCACCCCTATTGAGAAAAGAACCCCTTTGAAGTATTTCTCTTTAAAGACATCTGAAGTCATGCTTACAGTTTCTAGAACTGCATCACATTGAGGCAAGGACAGAAACTTCAGAAAACTTTTGTGTATAACACTATCAGCTCTTTATTTTTCCTTTTCTGTAGGCCTGCTGGATGGATTTTCTGAGCTGGACAAGATGACAGCCACTAGTGAGGTAGCAGCAGCAGCTGCTCGTGCAGCTGCAGAAAGTTGCTGACACAAGACTCAGTTGGGAAAGCACTGAATGGAATGCAGTAATTTGGTGGAGAAAGGCAAAGAGAAGGCTGAGCAGCGCACAGTGAAGAATGACTCAGAGACTTTTCCCTACCCAGAACTTTATTCTGCTGGAGTTCTCTTCAGCGTTTTTGTCATTGTAAATTGGAGGCTTGGAATCAGCAAGAGACAGAAAAGAGTCCCTGATGAACCTCCAGATGGAGGCGCTTTGTTTTAAAAAGAGTAGAAATAGAAAGAGAGGTGTACTAGCATACCGAAAAGAGGCAAAAAGAGTGGATGGGCGTCTGTAGACAAAAGAAGTTGTCTGCAGAGGGAGCAGCTCCACTCAGTAGCCCTCTGGGTGATCTTAAGAAATGCTTAAGAAAAAGAAAGGAAAAAAAAAGCACAGAGTCATAAGGAAACTTTGGAGGTAGTGGATGTCTTTATTATATTAGATATTTTTACCTTGATTGTGATGATGGTATTATGTATGCATGCTTATGTCCAGATTCATCAAACTGTATATGTTAAATATTGCAGTTCTGTTTTACACCAATTATACCTCAATAAAGCCAAGAAAGAAAGAGAGAAAGAAAGAAAATGCTTTTGTTCTATCTTGTTCACCTTCTTTGAGGAAGGGGCTAGAGCTCTAAGCCCTACAGAGTAAAAGAAAACTGACGTCAGGGCTGTCAGTTGAGCACCTGACTCTTGGTTTCTGTTCAGGTCATGAACTCACAATTCCTGGGGTCGAGCCCCTCATTGGGCTCGGTGCTGACAGTGTGGAGCCAGGTTGGGATTATGTCTTTCCTTCTCTCTCTCTGCCCCTCCTGTGCATGTGTTCTTCCTCTCTCAATGCAAACATACTTAAAGAATTTAGTACTAAAAATACTCATGGTTTTCTTTTTTTTTTTTTAATTTTTTAAGCTTTATTTATTTAAAAAATTTTTTTAATGTTTTTTATTTTTTGAAGGAGAGAGACAGACCATGAGTAGGGGAGAGCAGAGAGAGAGGGAGACACAGAATTTGAAGCAGGCTCCAGGCTCTGTGCCATCAGCACAGAGCCTGAAGTGGGGCTTGAACCCACGAACCGTGAGATCACGACCTGAGCCGAAGTCAGACTCTCAACCTACCGAGCCACCCAGGCGCCGCTAAGCTTTATTTTTCAGAGAGAGAGAGAGAGAGAGAGAGAATATGAGTGTGGGAGGAGCAGAGAGAGGGAGACACAGAATCCAAAGCAAGGCTCCAGGCTCTGAGCTGTCAGCACAGAGCCCTATGCGGGGCTCAAACCCACAAACCGTGAGATCATGACCTGAGCTGAAGTCGGACGCTTAACGGACTGAGCCACCCAGGTGCACCCAAAATACTCATGTTTTTCTAAACAGCTTTATTGACATACAATTTCCATGCAATAAGATTTACCTAACTAAACTACAGTTTTATGAGTTTATCGAATGTGTACAGTCATGTAAGCACCATAATCACAAAATAGAACATTCCATCATGACATAAAAGTTGCCATACAACCCTTTGCAGCCAATGCCTTCTTCTTGTTCCTGGTCCCTAGATAATAACGATTTGTTTCTATCACTACAGTTTTCCCTTTTTAAGGATTTCATATTAAAGGTAGAACACAACTTACAGTCTTTTGTGTTCATTTATTTTTGAGAGAGAGAGAGACAGAGCACGAGCAGCGAAGGGGAAGAGAAAGAGGGAGACACAGAATCCAAAGCAGGCTCTAGGCTCCAAGCTGTCAGCACAGAGCCCGACCTGGGGCTTGAACCCATCAATGGTGAGATCATGACCTGAGCCAAAGCCGGACGCTTAACCGACTGAACCACCCAGGAGCCCCCAGTCTTTTATTTTGAGATTTATCCATCGTGTTTTCTGGAACAGTTTTTTTTTTATTGCTGAATAATAGTTTTTGTATGGATATACCACAATTATCCCTTCCCCAGATGATGGACATCTGTATTTTCCACTTTCTGGGTATTATGGGTAAAGCTCCTTTGAACACTCAGTAGAGATTTGTGTTTTAATTTCTCTTGGGTTAGTATTTACAAAGAGGATTGTTACATCTTACAGAAGTGTATGTTTACAAGAAATTACAATTGGTTTTCAAAGTGGATATTCTGCTTGGATTCCCATCAGCAATGCATTGGTGCTCAAGTTCAATTTCTTGACGACATTTGGAATTAGTCCTTCTAATTTGAGCTATCATAGTGGCTACAAGTAGTCTCTCATTATGGCTGTTATTTGTATATACTCAATGAGGAATAAGGAGGATTAACATCCATATATCATATTTGATGAATTACCTGTTCAACCCTTTGGCCCATTCTTTACTTGATTTTGTGTTGCTGTGATTGAGTTATATGACACTTTATATTCTAGATATAAACATTTAATAAAATATAATTTTTGCAAATATTTTTCCTAGAATGTTTTGTGCCTTTTTATTTTCTCATCAGTGTCTTTTGAAAAACAGGAATTATTAAACTTAATGAAATATAATTTACTTCAATTTTATCGTTCATCCTTTTTTTTTGTCCGATTTAGGAAATCTTTGCCTATACCAAAGTCACAAATATTTTCTCCTATATTAACTTCTGTACGTTTTATACTTTTTGGCTCTCACATTTAGGTTTATGATTAATTTCAAATTGCCTTCTGTGTATGGTGTGAGGTCAGGTACAAGGTTTATTTAATTATTTGGCATATAGCTATTCAGTTGCTCCAGCATCATTTATTGAAAAGACCAAACTCTTCACAATGAAACACCTTGACACCTTTGCTGAAAATCAACCAACCGTATATGTGTATCTATTTCTGGACTCTTTTCTCCACCATATACCTATATATCTATATGTATGCAAATACAACACTGCCTTGACACTGTGCTTTTTACTAATGTTGATATATGTTATATGTGTTCTCCAATTTTGTTCTTCTCAAAATAATTTTGATTACTCCAGGTCCTATGCATTTCCACACAAATTTTAAAATCAGGTAGTCATTTTATTTAAATGACCTATTGGAATTCTGTTTTAGATTGTTTTGCATCTATAGATAAGTTTGGGGAGAATTGACAATCATATTACTGAACATGATATATCTATCTCATTGGTTAGATCCTCTTTATCTGTAGCTTTAAGCAAATAGATCTTGCACATATCTTGTTAATTTTATCACCAAATATTTCATATTTTTGATGCTATTGTGAATGAAGTAAAAAATTTTAAATCAATTTATAATTGTTATTAGTGTATAGAAATTTAATTTATTTTAGATTGACTTTACACATGCAAATTTCATGTATCTATTAATTTTATAAGTTTTTGAAGACTTTGGGGAAGACTGTCTACATTTGTCTGGACATAGATATCTTGGCTTCTTTCTTTCCAAACTCCATGTTATCTAGCTTTATTTCTTGCCTTTTAACACTGGATTGGACCTGGAATACAATGTTGGATACTAGTTGGCTTGTTAGTGATCGTAGGGGGAAAACATTCAACTTTTTACCATTAAGAATGGTGTTAGTTGTAGGTCTTTTATTTTTATTATTTTTAATGTTTTATTTATTTTTGAGAGAGAGAAAGAGAGAGCACACATGGGGGAGGGACAGAGAGAGAGGGAGACACAGAATTCAAAGTAGGCTCCGGGCTTTAGCTGACAGCTCAGACACAGGTCTTGAACCCATGAACCACGAGATCATGACCTGAGCCAAAGTTGTCTTAACCAACTGAGCCACCCAGGTACTCCAGTTGTAGGTTTTTTATGACTATTCTTTATTAAATTTTCACTCCTGATATGCTGAGAGCTATTTTTTTTCTGCTGATATTTTCATGAATAGTTATACATATATTGAGATTATCATGTAACTTTTTTATTCTTTAATATTGAGAACACACTTGTATTTTTAAATATTTTTTTAATATTAAAGCAAACTGGCATGCATGAGATAGACTCCACTTGGTCATGGCATATTATCCTTTTTGTATATTGCTAAATTTGATATGCTAAAGATACATTTTCCTATCTTTGATTATGAAGGATATTAGTTTGTAGGTGTTTTGTAACTTTGCTTTATTGTTTTTGGTATCAGGACGATGCTAGACTCTTAAATGAGTTGGGAAGTAACCTATTTTCTAGAAACATTTGTATAAAATTGGCATTATGTCTACCTTCAAAGTTTTGTGAACTCATCAGCAAAGCCATCTGAGTCTGGAGTTTTCTTTGTGGCAAGGTTGTGAACTAGAAATTAACTTTCTTTCAAATTATCAGACTATTTAGGTTATTCTTTTTAAAAATTTTTATTTAAACATTAAAAAAAAACAAAAATAAAAACAGTTTACCCATTTTCCCACCCCTCTACTCCATGCCTTTGGAAACTGCCTACCTGTCCTCTACATCTATGAGCTTGTTTTTATTTTTTGTTTTCTTTTCTTTTTTCTTTTTTTTTTTTTGTTTTAGATTCCATATTTAAGAGAGATTATATGGTATGGGTCTTTTTCTGTCCGACTCATTTCATTTAGCATAATGCCCTCAAGTTTCATCCATTTTGTCACGGATGGCAAGATTTCATTATTTTTTATGACTGAGTAATATTTCACCGTGTATGTGTGTGTGTGTGTGTGTGTGTACCATAATTTTATTATGCATTCATCCATTTGTGGACACTTAGGTTTTTTCCATGTCTTGACTATTGTAAATAATGCTGCAGTGAATATGGGGGTGCATACATCTTTTCAAGTTAATGTTTTTATTTTCTTTAGATGAAATCCAGAAGTAGAATTTCTGGGTTATATGGTAATGTATATTTTGTGAATTTTTGGAAAGAGGTCAATACTGTTTTCTATAGTGGCTGTACCAATTACATTCCCATCAACACTACACAAGTCTTCCCTTTTCTCCACATTCTTACCAACACTTGCTATTTCTTGTATTTTGAGAATAGCCATTCTATTATATAACATTCTACCACAATGAGGTGATATCTCATTGTGGTTTTCATTTGCCTTTCTGTAATGATCAGTGATGTTAAGCATCTTTTCATGTACTTGTTGGCCAGCTGTATGTCTTTGGGAAAATGTTTATTCAGATTCTTCTGAATTTTTAATACAATTCTTTGAGTTTTTTTTCTATTGACTTCTATGAGTTATTTATTTTGTATGTTACCCCTTATCAAATATATGGTTTATGAATATTTTATCCCATTCAGTAGGTTGTCTTTTTATTTTGTTGTTTCCTATGCTGTACAAAGACTTTTATGTTTTTAATATGAAATACATTGTCAAGCTGGTTTCCATACAACACCCAGTGCTCATCCCAACAAGTGCCAAAGACTTTTAATTTAATACAGTTACACTTGTTTATTTTTTGCCTTTGTTGCATTTACTTTTGGTGTCAGACTAAGAATATCATTGCCAAGACTTATGTCAAGGACCTTACTTCCTATGTTTTCTTCTAGGAATTTTATGGTTTCAGGTGTTATGTCAAGTCTGTAATCCATTTTGAGTTAATTTTTGTGTATGGTTTAAGAAAGTGGTCCAGTTTCATCCTTTTGCATGTGGTTGTCCAATTTTCTCTGTGCCATTTATTGAAGAGACTACCCTTTCTCTATTGCATGATCTTGGCTCCTCTGTCATGAATTAATTGGCCATATGTGTATGTGTGGGTTTATTTTATTCCATTTATTTCATGTATCTACGTGTCTGTTTTTATGCCAATACCATACTCTTTTAATTACTATAACTTTGTAGTATAATTTGAAACCTTCAGCTTTGTTCTTCTTTCTCAAGATTTCTTTGGCTATTCAGTCTTTTGTGGTTTCCTACAAATTTTAGGATTGTCTGTTCTATATCTGTGAAAATGCCATTGGAATTTTGATAGGGGTTGCATTTAATCTGTATATTTCTTTGAGTAGTATGGACATTTTAACAATATTAATTCTTCTAATCCATGAGAATGGAATGTCTTTCCATGTTATTTGTTTTCCATAATTTCTTTCAGTTTTTAATATACAATCTTTTAGTTTTAATATACAGGTATATACAAGTATTTCACCTCCTTGGTTAGATTTATTCCTGGGTATTTTATTCTTTTTGATGCAATTGTGAGATTCTCTTAAATTATTAATAATTCTAAATTTCCCTTTCTAATAGTTTATTATTACTCTCCAGAACCACAACAGATCTTTGAGTACTGATTTTGTATCCTTCAACTTTACTGAATTTATTAGTTTTAACAGTTTTTTTTTATGGAGTCTTTAGGGTTTTCTGTATATAATATCATGTCAACTGAAAATAGTGACGTTTTTACCTCTTCCTTTCCAGTTTGGATGCCTTTTATTTCTTTTTCTTGTTGAATTGTTCTGTCTAGAATTACAGTACTATGTTGAATAAAAGTGGTGAGGGTGAACATCCTTGTCTTGTTCCTGATCTTTGAGGAAAAGCTTTCAGCCTGTCACCAGAATATGATGTTAGGTGTGGGATTGTAATATATGGTGGTTGTTGTGTTGAGGCAAGTTCCTTCTGTATCAACTTTGTTGAGATTTTTTATTGTAAATGCATGTTTATTTTGTCAAATGATTTTTCTGCATCTGTTAAGATGATCATATGATTTTTATCCTTCATTTTGTTAATGTAGTGTATCACATTGACTGATTGGTAGTTGCTGAACCATCCTTGCATCTGCTGAATAAGTCCTACTTGATCATGGTGTATGATCCTCTTCATGTATCGTTAAATTTGGTTTGCTAATATTTTGTTGAGGATTTTGGCACTATATTCATCAGGGATACTGACATGTGATTTTCTTTTCTTGTGGCATCCTTGTTTGGCATCAGGGTAATGGTTGACCTTAAAATGAGTTTGGAAAATTCTCCATTTCCACTATTTTTTGAAAGTGTTTGAGAGGATTTGTGTTTGTTCTTATTTAAATGTTTGGTAGAATTTACCAGTGAAGCCAGTCCTAGACTTTTGTTTATTGGGAGGTTTTTGATTGCTAACTAAATCTCCTTACTAATAATTGATCTGTTCAGATTTTCTATTTCAGTGATTCAGTCTTGATAGTTTCTGTGTTTTTCTCTATTTTTCTCTATTTTATTAATTTTTGCCATCATCTTTAGGATTTTCTTTTTTATACTTACTTTGTATTTACATTGCCCCTCCTAGGTTTGAAGATAGAAGCATAGATCGTTCATTTGAGACCACTATTATTTTTCCATTATAAATCTTTAATCCTAGAAGTTTCACTGTAAGCACTACTGTAGCAGCATCACAAACATTTTTGTAAGATATACTTTCAATTTTTCAGATACAAAGATTTTTCTGACTTCCCTTGTGATGTCTTCCTTTTTCTTATGTCATTAGAGGCATGTAATTTAATATCCAAATGTTTGGGAATTTTACAGATCTTCTTGTTATGAATTTCTAATTTAGTTTCATTCTGGAGAAAGAATACACTTCAGATTATTTCAATTCTGTTAAATATATTAAGACTTGTTTTAGGGACAGAATTTATGTTAGTGATTTTTTCATGTGTACTTGAAAAATAGTGTATTCTGCTGCTGTGAGTATAATGTTCTTTAAATGTTAGATAAGCTGGTTGATAGCAGTGTTCAAACATTCTATACCCTTATTTTTATCTACTTTTTCTATTAAATGTTGAGAGAGCAATGTTGAAATTCCAACTATAATTGTGAATTTGTTTCATTCTCCTTTCACTTTTATAATTTCTGTGTGTCTTTTCTTCAGGTATTTTGAAGCTCTATTATTAGGCATATGCAAAGAATTATAATGGCTTTTTGGTGAATTTGTCCTTTTATCGTTATAAAATATTCCTCTTTATCTCTGGTAATATCTATTGTTTTTAATTTACTTTGTCTAATATTAATATGCCCTTCCAGCTTTACTATATTTTAATTTAGGTTTATAGAAGTATAATTTACCCATAATAAAATTTAACCTTTAATTTACAGTTTTATAAGTTTTGAAAAATGTAGACATTTGTGTAACCGGCAACATAATCAAGATAAACATTTCCATCATCACAAAAATTCCCTTGGGCTCCTTTGAAGTCAGTCCCCTCCCTCCATCTTTTGCCCCTGAAAACCATTCATCTACTTCCTATTTCTACAGATTTGCATTTTCCAGAGTGCAACATAAATGGAATTAAACGGTAAGTAGTCTTTTGTGCTGGTAATATTAGTAATTTGCTCCTTTTTATTGCTGAGTAATACTCCATCACATTGATGTGCTGTTGTTTGTTTATCCATTCTCTAGTTGATGGATATTTGGATTTTTCCAATTTAGAGCTATTTAAAATAAGCTATATAAGCATTCATGTACAGGTCTTTCAGTACACATTTTCATAAAGTTCTAGGCTTTAGGTTGTAAAAAACAGGAATCTTCACAAAACTTGCAAGAATAACAGATTGAGATGGACAGAGAATTGAAACATGGTGTAAGTAATCTGAAGTCATCTTCAGTGAATCAGAACCTAGAATAAGTTCTACCTTCTGTGAACACAATCCAATAGTGGCTGATTTAACTTAAAAAATAGTTTAATAAAATCATGTAGGGCAGCTACCAGGATTTGGGGAAGGCTAGATAAAGATGTGCCAGGTGAGTTTCTGGGAACAATAATAAACCAAACCAATTGAAGAATGGGCATTAATATAAAAATGCTGAGTTCTGTTACCTCATGAAGCTCTTAGGACATTACTGTCATAATGACATTAATGTCACTTTTATTCCAGGAACTAAACATTACAAATATTGCCAAACTGAAGGTCACATATCTCTGCCACATTTGCAAGCAAAATAAATTCCCCTCAACCCACTCCCTACAACCAAGTGCTTACTTTCTCAAGCTGTTCACTTCTGTCTTAAGGTTAAGCCTGATACTTAACCATCTGCCTGTGCTTTAATATCAAAGGAAGCAGGTGAGGTCAGTTCTCCAGGTCCTGTTTTGGAGAGGAATAAGTTGTAATATTAGAAGTTCATCCAATGCATTAATATTTTATAAAACATTATGATCAGCCTGAAATTATGGAAAATATCTATTGTATTCTCTTTGGTATTTTTTGTTTTTTTTTTAAATATTTTTATTTATTTTTGGAGAGAGAGAGACAGAGCATGAGCGGGGGAAGGGCAGAGAGAGAGGGAGACACAGAATCTGAAACAGGCTCCAGGCTCCAAGCTGTCAGCACAGAGCCCGATGCGGGGCTCGAACCCACAAACTGTGAGATCATGACCTGAGCTGAAGTCAGACGCTCAACCGACTGAGCCACCCAGGCGCCCCTGGTATTTTTTGTTTAAATAAGATATGGGTTCAAGATAGGGTTCATACTAATAGTGAAAGGAATTTTTTAAAAGTGCAAGTTAGTAACCACAGAACTGGTCTTAACAAATTTGGAGTGATGGGAAAAAAAAGGACATAAACCAGAGGAAAACAGGATAACTCCTTTGAAGACAGGAACTGTTATTTATTTTGTTTTTTGTTTGTCTTTTTTACCATTATTTTCTTAAGCTCCATAAACTTAGTACCTGACACATTATAGGTATTCATTTGGCACATGGAAAGAAAAATGCACCTAAATGGAATTTCCATTTAGTTCCACAATTTCTAATTGTTAAAAATAAGTGCTAATGGAAATGAGTTTATGTTATGAAAAGAGCTCTTACTTTGTAAAATGAATTTTATATTTAAATAACTTTTTTCTCAGTTAAATGATATTTAAAATGTTTTTATTTAAAACTATTATTTACACATGAATCTTCCAGATACAATTATTCCTTGCATAATGTATACTTGATCTTATTACTGTGACTACTGAGATATGTCACATTTGATTTCACCATATGAAAGTAAGAAAGCAGAGAGTCATAAGATATTTGTGTCAGGATTATTTAGTTCTAATCAAGCTTGACAGAAAAGTGAGGTGGAGTTAAGAGTAAAAAGAAAAATTAACAGTAATTGAGAACATAAATAATAGTGTCTAAAATTGTATTTGTATGTCCTTTGCATAATTACACTGTTAGGAATTTTTTGCTGAGTTTCTGTGGTAATCTTGAGGTTCCGTTCAAGTGAACCTGCTATGGGTTGCATAGCTCATTGACAGGCTGCTGAATCTTCAGATCCACCATGGACTGTGAGACCATGCTCCCGGTCAATGAGTAAGGGAATAGAATCAGGCTATTCTTGCCCCATGTGAGAGTCCTCTAACAAGCAACTTTGGCATGGAGATTCCTTTTCAGCCTGGCTGAAGCTTTCTTACAATTGTGTTGTGATATGAGGTCTGCCTCCACAATCCTTCCTTCCATTCCTTTTTTCCACTGGTGTCAGACTTATTTCATGGTATGAACTCTCTCCCAATGTACTCCTCCCCTGCTTTATAGGCATTCTCTTCCCTTCAGTAAATCTCTTGCTTGCCAACACCCCCTTTGTGTCCTGTCTTCTACACTCAGAACATCTGAAATGGCACAGTTACATTAATAAGGAATCTTTCATTTAAATTAAAAAATAAAAATAAAAACAATACCATAGGGACTCAACCACACCTTAAAAAGCTTAGCATTTAGGCCTACCAAGGTCAGAAATTATGTAACAGTGTCTCACCAGGTTTATCATAAATCTTGGTGTCATAAGTAGGAGGAAATAACCAACATAAAAAGGCCTCATTAGCCCTGTAAGCTCATAAATAGAGTCAAATAACATATAACATTCCAGCAGTAAAAAGGTAAGTGATTTATTTTATGAAAATTAGGGCCTTGCTTATTATGAGAAGTTTTTGTAAGATGTTTATGTGAGTTAGATTTCTTTTAAAAGAACAGAGTAAGGAATGATAAGAATGGTCTGAGCCAGGGATTAACAGTCTGTGAGCTGGGCCAGAAGAGATGAGCAGGTATGTAGGAACTCCCTACACTTTCTTCTCAGTTTTTTTATAAACCTAAAAGTGTTTTAAAAAAATTAAGTCCATTTTTAAAAACTAATGATTATGAATGTCCCTAAAAAGAGCAAACCCAGAGAGACTGAACCCATGCCATCTATCCCTGGTACCCTACATAAGCTTCTTCACATATTTACTGCCTGGCTCTTAAGATATTATAATGTAAAATGTGCCTTCAATAAACAAAGCAAATTGGTTGGAGCAGAAGATTTCAGAGGAAGGTGGTTCCTTCAAGCCTGGATGAAATTTTGGAATATTTCATCAAGGGTGGCAGGCCTTCTTGGAAGGTGACACCTGGGAGGGACATTAGGAGGAGTTTACTGGGCAGAGGGGGAAAGGAGGTAAAGATACACAGGGCTCTTATTGGGGTGTCAGGTGTGTTGTATGCAGATTTCATTTAATCTCTATATTCTCATATGGAAGAACATTCAACTGTTTACAGAGGAGGAGCAGATGACAAGAGGTTGAGTCACACTGGGAGGAAACAGTAGAGCTAGGAATTGAAGCTAGGTCTGTGACTTAGAGCCGGGACTCTTACCATTGTGCTCAGGGACACTGCAGAGGGAGAGGGCTGAAGACTCTCCTGGGGTCCCCCACACTGGGAGAAAAAAAAGAAAAAAAACAACAAAAAAAAACAGACCACAGAGGAAAGTTGTAGTTGTGGCTGTGGCTATCTTGGTTAACAGTGGGAAGCCAAATGTTTTGAGCAGGAAAATGGTATTTAAGTACCAACAACAAGCACACACAAAAGAAGAAAACATTACCAGAATGAAAGGAAAAGTTGTAAAACAATTTAAAAATGGCCTTTAGATTTGTTATATAAAAAATTAGGGAAAGTAGTATTAAAAAAAGATGGATTGTGTAGTGTGTTTGGCTGTATCTAGGTCATAATAGCCTTTAAATTCATAACTGATGGATGAACCAAGAGACAACCAAGAGTTAATCATTCAAATAAAAAAAAGAGAATTAGGGTGGTTAGTCTTAAATTGTCAAGAAACCACTAGACAACTAGAAACATCTTCCTTCTACCGAAAACCAACCTTCCTGTTTAAAGGCAAATGTGTGAGAGCTATGAAGATTTCACATTTCAATTCCATGGTCAATCTTCTGTCTTCCAGTGTTGGAACCCATCATTAACCCTTTGCTCATTTACTAAGTAAGCAGGGGCTGTTCTGAGATGTCAGGAGAGGCAGTGCAGGGATGACTTTGAGACAGACATCAGTTATCTTGGCCCCAGTCACAGAGAATGACATTTAGTTGCTCAGTGATGACCCAGAAGACAGCAATGTTCACTGCAGCTCTAGGTCCTACTTCCGGCTCTGTTCCTTTAAAGGTGACTGAAGATAAAGAGGAATGTAAAACCACCAAATGAAAAGGAATATGAGAAAAGCAATGTGAAATCTGTGGGAAAGGGCAGACAGGAGATCCTCTCAAAGATGAATTTGTTACAAGATTCAGATTTATGGTGGAAGTCAGTAAAAGCCCACAAGGGGAATATGCAGTAAGAACATTGATAATAAACTCATTAGAAATGTCTCCAAAGAATGTCTGAGTAGCGATTCTAATTCTAAGAATGCAGAGGTATCATATTAGCTTCAGATTTGGGGCAATATGTAGGGCATTTGGGGAGTTACCAAGGGAAATTAGATGACAGCTCCTGGAAAGAAATTGCTATAGGTAAACCAAGGATTGAGAATATTCACATGCAGATCTGAGATTAAAAGTTAGCACTGCAATCTATTGTATCTGGTATGATATAGTCTTTGTAAAATAATTTCCTTTTTCCTACTACCTAAATCAAGTTTCTTATCTAGGAGACTGATAACCCTGTGTTGGTCACAGGTGTTCATAGAATAGCTCCAGATTTCAGCATCCACACTAATATTTCTTTCCACTGAGAAAGTTAATTGCACAGAGGGAGGCACCTGCATGACTCATTCAGTTAAGCATCCAACTTTGGCTCAGATCATGATCTCAAGGTTTGTGAGTTCGAGCCCCACATAGGGCTGTCAGCTGTCAGTGCAGGGCCTGCTTTGGATCCTTTGTCCCCCTCTCTCTCTGCCCCTCCCCCACTCGCGTTTTCTCTCTCTCTCTCTCTCCCTCCCTCTTCTATTTCTCTCCCTCTCAAAAATAATGGGAGGGAGGGGCGGGTGGGTGATGGGTATTGAGGAGGGCACCTTTTGGGATGAGCACTGGGTGTTGTATGGAAACCAATTTGTCAATAAACTTCATAAAAAAAAAAAGAATTCAAAAAAAAAATAAATAAATAAATAAAAACATTTAAAATTTTTTCGCAGAAGAGTATGAAGATGGAGGAAAGCAAGCATATTAACTAATACCAGGATATGGTTACCATTTTTTCTAATCTGTACATTTTTAAAAAATTTTTAGATGCTTATTTTTGAGAGAGAGAGAGAGAGAGACAGAGTGTGAGTCGGGAGGGGCAGAGAGAGAGACACACACACAGAGAGAATCAGAAGCAGGTTCCAGGCTCTGAGCTGTCAGCACAGAGCTCAAGGCGGGACTCAAACTCACAAACTACACTTGACTGAGCCGCTTAGGCACCCCCTAGTCTGTACATTTTTTTTAAGTTTATTTATTTATTTTGAAAGAGAGAGATGGGGGGAAGGGGCTGGGGCAGGCCAAGAGATAGAGGAAGAGAATCTCAAGCAGGCTCTGCATAATCAGTGTGGAGCCTGACACTGAGCTCAGACTCACAAACTGTGAGATCACGACCTGAGCCGAAATCAAGAGTCTGACACTCAACCAGCTGAGCCACCCAGGTGCCCCTCTGGTCTGTACATTTTTAATGGACAAGACTGTAAAATAGAGAAAAATAATTCTTTGGCTATAGAGAAAAGTCTCAATCTTCATTCAGTTTTGTAAATTCTCTTGTCTGCCTAGTTTTAGCTTCATGTTTGCCTTTCTTTTCTCGTCCATTTTTCTAGCTTTTTTTCTTATGTTCAAATCTGTTTTCTTTATTTTTTTCTTGGGAGTTTACACTCCACCCTACCACCAAGCATTCTTATCCCTCTGTCTTGCCTCTTTTTCCTTTTGCAACTTCCCTTCCAAACAGTGAATGTTTATTTGGTTTGGAAATAGTAAAAATGAGTAGAGAAAGGAACCATGGCAATGCAGTTCCAGGACCACGTTATTTTCCCCACTTTAATTGGCTTCACTTAATAGTCCTCTGTTTTCACTAGGATCTTGGTTGCACCTGCTCAAAAACATGGTAACCACTCTCAGAACATTTACTTTAAGCCTAGCTACTCAAGGCAACTTGCCCAAACTCACCTTAAACTATTTGCGTAATGAATGTGGAACTAACTCCCTGCTGACTTCCACTTTTATGCCCACCACAAGGCAGTTTGTGTGTGTTAGTAATCACAAGTACTGTTTAGATTGTGTCTTCTCTCCACTGAGCCATGTACTTTGGGTGTCTCATATACATTCTGATTTTTTAGGACTGTGTGTAGACAAAATTCTAAAGATGTGCCTTCAAGGGGCACCTGGGTGGCTCTGTCAGTTAAGCGTCTGACTTCAGCTCAGGTCATGATCTCATGGTCCGTGGGTTCAAGCCCTGCATCAGGCTCTGTGCTGACAGCTCAGAGCCTGGAGCCTGCTTCAGATTCTGTGTCTCCCTCTCTCTGTCCCTCCCCCACTCATACTCTCTCTCTCATTCTCTGTCTCTCAAAAATAAATAAACGTTAAAAAAATTATAAATGTGCCTTCAAGATTCCCACCCCCTAGATATTTAAAATATATATATATATATGAACCTAGGTACTGCTGTGAAGGGGCTTTAGAAATGGAATTAAGGTTACCAGTCAGCTGACCTTAAAATAGGAAGATTATTCTGCTGAGTACAGTATAATCACGTGGGCCTTAAAAGCAGACAAAACAGGCAGAAAGTCAGAGAGATGTGGCAGGATAGGAAAAGAAAGGAAATATAAGGCAAAAGAAGAAATTGGATTCAAAGCATGAAAAAGATTCTACTCACTGTTTCTGGCTTTGAAGATAAAGAGGGATATGAGCTAATGACTGTAGACGGCCTCTAGAAGCTGAAAATGACCCCTGGCCGAAAGATAGCAAGAATATGGGAACCTCCATGCTATAGCCACATGGAACCAAATGCAGCCAACAATGCGAATGAGTTTGTAAGGGGATCCATCTCCAGAATCCCCCGACAGAAACACTTTGATTTTGGCCTTATGCAACTCAACAGCAACTACATTGTGCCCGGACTTCTGACCTATAGAAACTGTGAAATACCAGATTTGTATTGTTTTAATTAAGTGTGGGGTAATTTGTTACAGCAGCTAGACAATAAGATGAGTTAGGCAGGCAAAACATTGTTACTGAGCATCTATTTTATCCAAGTATTTGTGCTAGCTGCTACAGAAGAAGGAAGAACAGAGGATACAGATAGTCTTTTCCCTTTCTGTGCTCTTCCAGTGGGTGGGACTATATATGTATCTATCTATGCATATTCACATATATTCATGTATAGCATGTCATTAGCTAGTGATGATATGTTTGGTGAGTGTTGAGAAAGGAAAAAGTTATGGAACAGAGTCATTTGAATGGTTGTCTTTCATGTATGGCTACTTCAGGCCCCTGTGTTTTGCTTTTACTTTTGCCTGAGAGACATAGTGCTCCTGATTAATCTGAGATGTCTGAAATGTCTTAATTAACATTGAAAATATATGCACATATTTTTAAATTGTTATTATAGATCAGAAAAAGGAAAACTCTTTATTATTTCCTAATGATCAGCCACATTGAGATCTCCTGGTCAAGCAGAGTGTTGAAATGCTGTGTTTCTCTGATCAGGGCATTCACAGAAGCGTTGAATTTTAGGCTATGGTTGAGATGTTAAGTTCAAATTAGTTTCAGTGGCTGACACATTCTTCTGTAACTTCTGGAATAAACCAATACATTTTTCTTATAGATAAAAGTTGTCTATCTATCTATATATATATAGTAAAATTTGTTCTTCATACAAATACAAGATAATTTCTGTCCTTTTTTTCACTCTGTTTTCAGTATATTTACATATAAAAATGGCACATATATGCACAAGTATATGTATGTATAAGCACACATATACATATATAAGCATGTATATACATAATGCCTTTTGGGGGGAAAGTCATTCTGAAATGAGCCTCTAACTTCAAACGTGATAAGATCTTACCTAAAATCTCTTTATTTAACCTTTCCAATTTGAGGCAATGTAAACTTTATTCATATTTTTATTACTGTTTTCTTTTTAATGTTTATTTTTGAGAGAGAGAGAGAGAGAGAGTAGAGGAGGGACAGAGAGAGGGAGACCGAGGATCTGAAGCAAGCTCCGTGCTGTCAGTTCAAAGCCGATGTGGGGCTTGAACTCATGAATGGTGAGATCATGACCTGAGCTGAAGTTGGAAGCTTAAGCAACTGAGTCACCCAGGCACCCCATTTGCTTATTACTTTTTTTGTTGAAAACTACACTGAATGCTAAATGTCCACCTTTACAATAAACAAACACAGTAATGGTAACTCACACTAAAACAAAACATTTCTGATAGCCATTATTTTTCTGTTTGGGGCAGTTGTAAATGTGTGAATGTGTGTATGTGTGCGTGTGTCACAAAAACAGGAATGTACTGATAGAAGCCTCAAAATAGACCATTGTGTAAACAAAAAAGCAATGATTCACAAAAGGTTATGAATATCACATGTAACTAGTTCATACAAATCTATTAAGATTTTCAACCATATTTTATTCCCAAAACTGGCTTTTACTAACAGGTTCTTGTGTTCTAGATCAACTCACTCCTGGTGTCTTTGCTAGTAACATGAACTGTTCAGTAACTTCAGTATAATGTGCCTGAAAGTAAAGTCGATGATGGTGTTGATTAAAATTCAGGTATCATATAGCTAGGATAAACTTAACTCACTATAAACAATGATTAACAATTAACCTATGGTTAATTTATAGGGTCACTTATGAAATTTAGAATGGTAAGTTTTCAAAAAAAAAAAGGAATTCAACTATAATTACATAAACTGCACAGATCTTAAGTGGAGAGGTCAACCAATCATTACATTCTTATGCATCTATGTAACACCAACCAATAAAGATGCAGAACCTTTCCAACATCCCAGGAAACTCTCTTCTGTCCCCTCCAAGTCAGTACCCCCTCACCAAGTTAACCACTCATCTGATTTCAATCATGAAAAATGAGTTTTGAATTGAAATTGGGAGGAGGTGGTTAACAAAAATGAGGAGGACGGGCTTGGGCACACATTCCTGGATACCCAGGTATGAATCTCAGGTGGAGAAAGAAAGAATAAAAAACAATTATTGCCTCCTTCCCTGCTCCAGTGTGGCATAGGAAGGCTCAACAGAGATGGAAACATTTTGCAAAGATCACAGAAAGATATTTGAAAGATATAAAACATTGAAAGATATAAGATCAACATCTTCAACTTGCAAATAGGTTATATCCCAAAAGCTCATTTATAAATGTATCACTGGGAACTTGGAAAGTACTTCCCCATAGAAGCAATGTCATAAATGTCGTAATTGATGGTTGGGATCCCAGGTTACTCATATAAGCCTATATTAAGCATAATGTGTCTGAAACATTGCACATTTAAAATGAAAAATAGGTTCAAATCCACAATATGCATAATTAAGCAAAACAGAAAAAATGAATAATTATTCCTATTTATCTTGATGTTGGTACTTTAGAAAATCAAGGTTTAATTACAGGAGGTATGTGACATTAATTTATTTAGGTTTTGAAAGGATTCCAAGGGCATTTTCAAATACTTTAGATGATGTTTTTCTTTATTTTATTTTTCTATTTTTACTCTGAAACTATCACTTCTTGTTACCCTGATACAGGTGAATCTCTAACCCTCAGGCCTATAGTCATCTACCATTTGTGGCCAATAGCAAGTGGCTTAGGTTGAGACTTTAGTAAAAGGAGAAATGGTAGCAACATTTTCTTCCTCCTATTCAATACCTCTTTCCTCTCCAGAAAAGAATTTGGAAGATGGGATTGGGACTTATGGCTCGAAGATCCTCCAACTACACAGGACCTCACTGATCAAAGGTCCCAGTACTGTACTCGGAAATATACCAGTGTAATCGTGCTGAAGCTGTGGTCCCCACGCATTACTCCCAGCTGATGACCGCACACGGCTAAGGCACTCATGATCCTGGAAGACAAGCAACAGCTCTGCTCTGATGGCTGACTTGAGCTAGAGAACTCCTTGATGCAGAAGAGGACTTTCCACCCAGCATTCCCTTGCTCTCTCCTTCACTCAGGCTTAGACTAGCAGTGCACTCTGATGGCTCTCTTTCCCATTTTTCTCTTATGATGTTTCCCCTAAAATGTGTGTGTGTGTGTGTGTGTGTGTGTGTGTGTTTCATTTTATATTAGCATCTGCTTCTCAGAAGACTTCCCAGACTAACATAGAAATTAAATACTCTCTATTTAAGAATTACACTAAGCCTGGATTGGGGGTTGGGGGGTGGGAAGGGTGTTAAGTCCCAAAACAAGTTGGAAGTAGAATAATACTAACTAGATGTATATGTTCAATAAGGCTTTAAGAATAAACAGTGTAAGGAAGCCCTAGGTCTTCTCTTTCGTCCAGTCTAGGGAGTTAGGAAATAGACAAGGATGTGAGGAGCAGAAGAAGCCACCAGAATTAAGAGTATGAATTTGATGGACATATGACCCATTGTATCGTCTGCCAGGAAATTAGGAAAGGCAGCAGGTAGGTAGAACATGGGCAGAAAAGATCATAACTTTCAGGTATAGACAAGGGGATGGAAAATTACAATGAACATAATGGATTGCATTTGACATTTGGGAGCAGTGGAGAACTTCACAAAGCATCTTTACATTTTTTAGAATTGAGACTCAAATGGACAGAACAAGACACATCCTGGAAAAGGATCACAGTTAATGTGTTTCATATGAGTTGGAGGGGGGGATATATTCATCTTCTATTGGGTGTATTCTTTTTTATTTTAATTTTTTATTGGAATATAGTTGATATACAGTGTTATATTAGTTTCAGGTGTACAACTTAGGGGTTTGACAAGTTTACACATTATGCCATGTTCATCACAAATATATCTGTTACCTATCCCATTACATCTTCATCACAGCATCACTGGCTATTCCTTATGCTCTGCTTTTTATGCCCATGACTTAATCATTCTACAGCTACAGGCCTGTATCTGCCACTTCCCTTCACCCATTTTGCCCATCCTCCTCCCCTCTTCCCCCTGGCAACCATCAGTTTGTTCTCTGTATTTATACTTCTGATTCTGCTTTTTGTTTGTTTATTCATTTCTTTAGGTTCCATTTATGAGTGGAATCATGTGTTATCTTTTTCAGTCTAACTTATTTCACTTAGCATAAGACCCTTTAGGTCCATCCATTTTGTCTGAAATGACATGATCTCATCCTTTTTATGGCTGTGTAATATTCCACACACACACACACATACATATACATATACATATACATATACATATACATACACACACACCCCACACACATTTTCCTTATCCATTCATCTACTAATGGAAACTTAGGTTCCATATTCTTTTAATAGTCATTCACATAGGACATAAAGCAATTAATCAAAAGCAATCAATCAAAAGCAATCTTAACCAGGGAAAGTAAAAAATAACATTTCCAGTACCAGAAATGATACTTGTATCACTCTCTGTGTTCTTAATGCTGCAGTTTTGAAAGTGTGTGTGAGATTTAGCCAAGGGGAGAACCTAAATTTTATTATTAATAGGACATCTGAAGTCATACATTTCTAGCAGTTTTATCTCACATTCTTCTCTATTCCTGCCAGGTAGAACTCTAATGTTCCAGTCTTCATTGCCTCAACAGCTGGGAAGAGGTGTCAGACATTGGGTTCAAAGGAAAAGTTCCAATGAAGCATACTTGGAAGGTGTTATGGGGGCATATCAGTTCCTATCTGGAGATTCATCTGGTCAAACACAACTTCCCTAGGGACATCTCTGAAAACTATGCTTTTAGGGAATCTGTAAGAATCAAATCTGCACCCACACCAGTTTTATTGTTGTTTTGTTTGTTTCTTTATTTCACTGTCAAGTCCTGAATTTCTTATCTCCATTTATTTTATTTGGCCGCTAGTGCCTCCATTTTATAATCTGTCATTGAGAGCTACTCCTAAGCCAGTGAAAGTAACTCCTTCTTAAACATTATATTGTTCTTCAGCTTTAAATTCCCTGACTTTGGGTAAAGTTTTCAATGGGAGTATGTATGCCTCTAGGCACTATGTTTTTTTTTATGCCACTGTAAGAACTTAGCATTATAAAAAAATAGCCAAGAGATATAGCTAATAAGTCAGTATTGGAAATAAAATGGAATCTTAAAAAACACCTATCAAATCTAAAAGCAGTCAAGAAATGAGAAAAGAAAGAACAAAGAACAGATAGGATGAAAAGAAAGCAAATGTCGAGATGGTAGAATTAAACCCAACCATTTCAGTTATATTAAATGTCAATAGTCTAAACATTGTAATCAAAAGCAGAGATTTCTGGAATAAATAAAACAAGACATAAGCATATGATGTCTATAGAAGGTGAAATTTAAGAATAAAACACAGGTAAGTTGTAGGAAAAAATATGAAAAAAATATATGCTATGAAGAGTAGTCATAAGAAAACTGGAGTGGCTATATTATTAGACAGAGTTGACTTTAGGACCAAGAATATCAGCAAAGATAAAGAAGAAAATATGATGAGAGGATAAATTAATCAAGAAAGCTTAATAATCCAAAATGTTTATGTGCCTAATTAAGGAGCTTCAAAATAAAATGGACCAAACCTGTGAGGTCTAAAAGGAAAATAAATAAACTTACAATTAAAATTAGGAATGTCTGCATTCCTCTCATAGAGGAAGTAATAGAACTAACTAATAGAGGAAGTACACAGAACATGATTCAGGATATAGAAAGTTGGAACAACTCTGTCAAATAAATTGAACTAGGTGACATTTTTAGAATGTTAGTAAAAAAAACCTCAAAAAATGTAAAAAGCAGAATATAAGGAATACATTCAATGTTGTTATTATACTGATATAATGGGACAGATGGTAGCTATATTTGTGGTGAACATAGCATAATGCCAAAATTTGTCAAACTGCTAAGTTGTACACCTGAAATGAATATACCATTGTGTGTCACTATACTTAAAAAATAATTAAAGACTAAAATCTTTTATGTTCTCTGGCTGTAATGACATTAAATTAGAATTTAATAAAAATAAATTATCTAGGAAATCCACAAGTATTTGAAAATTCAGTAAAATACTTCTAATATATCTGATGGGTCAAAAAATTACAAAGGAAAATGAGAAAAATTGTCTAACTGATAATGAAAATGCAGCATCTCAAATTTGTGAGATATAGCTACTGTGTTTAAAGGGAAAGTCATAGTTTCAAATGCTATGCTATTTTAGAGAGATGGGCAGTGTAAAATCAATAATCTATAATTTTGCCTTAAGAAGTTACAATAAAAAAGCAGGGTAAACAAAAAAGAATTTAAAGGGAGGAACTGATAAAGATAAGAGCAGAAGCCAATTAAACAAAAAACAGAAAATAGTAAAAAAAAATGTGAAACCAAAAAGCTTTTGTTTTGAAGAGATCAATAAAATTAATAAGGATTTAGTTAGGCTGATCAAGAAAAAAAAAGCAAGAAGAAACCCATTTTCAACAATATAAGTGAAATAGAGTATATCACTAGAGATGTTATAGGTATTAAGTGATAATAAATAAAAAACAATTATAGGGATGCCTGGGTGGCTCAGTCAGTTAAGCATCTGACTCTTGATTTCAGTTCAGGTCATGATCTCACAGTTCACAGTTCGAACCCTGCATTGGGCTCTGCACTGACAGTGTGGAGCCTGCTTGGGATTCTTAAAAAATAAATAAAATAAATAAATTAAAAAAACAATTATGGACAATTTTATTCCAAAAAAATTATAATCTAGATGAAATTGAAATTTATTTAAGGATTCATGAAATTTATGAATCTGGCCCAAGAAAATGTAGAAAAATCCAAATATCCAACATGTATTTAAAAAATTGAATTAATAAAAGGATCTCACAAGAAAAAACTTCAGTTGAGATTGCTTTAATGGTGAATTCTCAGACATTTAAGGAAGCAATAGTAACAATCACATATAAACTCTTGCAGAAAACTGAGGGAGAGTCACTATTTTCCAACTCCTATTCTGAAATCAGTAGTATGGTGACACCAAATCCAGAGAAAACACAACAAAAGAACACTACAGATATATGTTCCCTGTGAACTCAGGTGTGAAAATCCCTAGAAAAATGTTAGGAAATTATATCCAAAAATATATAAAATGGATAGCATTCCTGACTGAATAGGTGTTTCCTAAGGAAGGCAAGGTTGATTTAACTTCCAAAAAATTGATCATTCTAATTTAGCACATTAATACAATAAAGCAGTAAAAGTATATAATTTCAGTAGAAGCAGAAATTGCATTTCTAAAATTTAATACTCACTAATTTTTAAAAAATTCTGAATGCTCAGCAAACAACAAGACTTCTTTAGCCTGAGGAAGCACATTAAGCTAACACAGTACTCAATAGTGAAAGGCTCAATGATTGCCATTTAAGATCAGGAACCAGGAAAGATTGTAATCAACACTGTAGGACCAGTTCTAGTCAGTGAAATTTGATAACATAAACAAAATATCATAAGTATGGAAAAGGAAGAAACAGAACCCTGAAAAGGACATGATCATGTACATAAAAATACAATAAATGACTAATATGCTACTTAGACTAATAAGTGAATCAAGTTTGGATATGCAAGGTCAGTGTTAATATACCAATTGTACTTCATGTATGTGCTATGGATAATTAACAAAAAATGTGAAAAATCAATTCCACTTAAAATAGCACCCAGAACCGGAGAATAAATTTAGAAATTTTTTACATGACCTGTATGAAATGATAATTATGAATAAATGGGACAAAGGGAATAAAAAAAAACCCATAAATTTCTCAAATAGTAAACAAAAGCATGAAATATAAAAGAAAAATGGACTTGATGAAAATAAAAAAAAAATTTTGCCATTTTAAAAGCAATTAAGAAAATTAAGAGGCAAGCTATTGACTGATAGAAAGTATTCACAAAACCTGTATCTGACAATAGGCTTAAATCTAGAATATCAAAATAATATACATTCCAACTCAATAATAAGATAAATACCATTTAAAATGAGAAAATGGTTTAAGAAGTCACCTCACAAAAGAGGATATACAAACGGGCAATAAGCACACAAAAAGATGTTCAAGTCATTAGTCGTTATAGAAATGCAAATTTAAACCAAAATGAGATACCAGTTTATATCCACTAGGCAAAGTCAAACAGGCTTACAATACCAAGTGTTGACAAGGGTGTGGAACACCTGGAACTTCTATATCTTGCTGCTGGGTATCTGAAACTACAGAGCAACTATGGAAAACAACATGGCAGTATTATATGAAGTTAAATATATGCTTCCCATGTGACCCAGAAATCCCACTCATAGACCAAAGAGACATAAAAGCATATATTCACAAACATTTCTATCCAAATCTTCGTAACAAAATTATTTATACTAGCATAGAATTAACATTACCATGTAATGGAAGTAAATATTTGCGATACATATAACTCACTAACAATATCTCTAGGGTATGTAAAGAAGTCCTATAGGGGTGCCTGGGTGGCTTGGTCAGTTGAACGACCAACGTCAGCTCAGGTCATGATTGCCTGGTTGGTGGGACAGCTCAGAATCTGGAGCCTGTTTCCGATTCTGTGTCTCCTTCTCTCTCTGCCCCTCCCACTTGCACTCTGCCTCTCTTTCTATCTCTCAAAAATAAACATTAAAAAGAGAACTATAAAATGATAACAAAAAGACAAACAACCCAATAAAAATGGACCAAAGACTTAAACAAACATTGCAGAAGTGAATACTTTACTGCTGAAAAAAATGCTCAACCTAATTAGTCAACAGGGGAAATGCAAATTGAAACCACAATGACATACCATTTCATACTCAGTAAAATGACTAAAAACGAATAAGCAACGGATAAGAAATAACAAAACTACTAACACCAAATGTTGGCAAATATGTGAGAAACTGGAATTATAGTACATAGCTTGTAGAAAGCATATCTCTCAAATATCTAATCCCGCTGCACTCTTAAGTAAGCAAAAGCAAATGACAACACGTGTCCACAAAAAAGTGTATCTATAACATGCTTGTAACATCTTTATCTACAAAAGCTCCAAAATGGAAGCAACTCAGTGCTTATTAATGGGTGAATGGATAAATAAATGGGTATATGTTTACATAATGTGATACTAATAAAGAGAAAACAGAAGCCCAAACTACAGATACATGCAACAATAGAGATGAATCTGAAAAATAAGAAGAAAAAAGCCTAAAGCAGAATAATACATGTGTATTCTATTTATACAAAGTTCAAGAATAGACAAAAGGAAATTTAGATGATGGAAATCAGAATAGCATATACCCATGAAGGGTAGGGGATTGACAATAAGAGGTAGGAAGGAATTTCTTGGTGTGATGAAAATATTCTGTATCTTAATTGTGGTAGTGGTTAGACTGGTGCATGAATTTGTCAAAACTCGTCAAAAGGTGCACTTAAATCTGGGTATTTCACTATATGTAAACTTTAACTCATTATAAAAATCTAAAAGTAGTGATAATAACAGGAACATGAAAAGTTGCTCAACATCACTAGTCAGTAGGGAAATACAAATCAAAATCATAATGAAATATCACCTTATACCTGTCAAATGGCTAGTTTCAAAAAAGACCAGAATTAACAGGTGTTGGTGAGGATGTAGAGAAAAAGGAACCCTCATGCACTGTTGGTGGGAATGTCAAGTGGGGAAACCACTGTGTAAAACAGTGTAGAGTTTCCTCAAAAATTAAAAAAAAAGACATACCATGTGATCCAGTAATTCCACCCCTGGAAACAAAAACTAATTTAAAAATATATATGCACCCTTATGTTTATTTCAGAATTATGTACAATAGCCAAGATCTAGAAACAACCTAAGTGTCCACTGACAGATGATGTGCTCTTTATATACAATGAAATATTATTCATCCATAAAAAAGAATGAAGTCTTGCCATTTGTGACAACATGGATGGACCTATAGGACATAGTAATATATGAAATAAGTCAGAGAAAGACAAATGACATACGGTTTCCCTTTTATCTGGAATCTAAAAAACTAAACAAACAAAGCAGAAACAGACCCGTAAATACAGAGAACAAACTGATGGTTGCCAGACAGAAGGGCAAAATGGATATAGGGGAGTGGGAGATACAGACTTCCAGTTATGGAATGAAAAAATCACAAGAATGAAGAGTACATCATAGAGAATATAGTCAGTGCAATGTAATATATGTATATATGTAATATTTATGTATATGTATATAAATAATATAGTCAGTTGTATGGTAACAGATGGTAACTACACTTGTGAGCACAGCATAATAGTTAATAGCAATAATAATATACATTTCATAGGGTTCAGATTAGAATTAAATCAATTAACACATATAAAGTACTTAAAACACGATGAAAGACATTGAGAGGACTCAAAATTTAGCTGCTTTATTACAACATTATTATTATCATCACTACTTTTTTATTTATTTACTTTAAAAACAGATTCAGATTTATTTAATGATATTTTTATACATGCATTGACACATACACTGATCTACATTTAAAATGTTTTTATAAAATTTCAAATTTATCCACATAAATTCATAATAGCTGTCATTAAAAATATCTTAACTATATCCCATTCGTCTCTTATTTCTTTCCTGATAGCCAATTGATTTTTTTTAATTGAAGTATAGTTGACATACAACATTAGTTTCAGATGCACAACATAGTGATTCGACAACTAGACATACACAGAGGGCAGGGAGAGACCAAAGACAGAGGCAGATCATTCTAGATTGGTAGATGGTAGGTTTAATAAGCAAGGACATTCACAAACAAGGTTTGTTTTAGGCAGCCACAAGATGAGTGTATCTCTGCACCAGCCCGTCAGAATCTTATTTAGTGGCCTTAACTGGGTTCTGTCACATATACCATCGAGATAGCCTCAATAACTCATCGTTCTCTCAAGTCTGCATCTTTGAAAATGAATCCCATTGTGGGTGCAGTGGGCAGAATGTAGATTCCAAGGACAAGGTGCACGTGATGAGCCTCAAATGGCCCACATCCAGCTCGCAGGTCCATTGGTAGTCACGTCTTCTCAGTGACCTTCTCTATCACTCCACCCTTCATGACCAGCTCTTACAATCTTCCATGTCTCCCTATTCGGCAATGTGCCCTGAGAGGTCAGCATGGAGTTTCATTAGTATGAAGAATTTGCTCATTTGGTGGCTATCTGACTGCAACGAAGGCAGATATCATAGCAACAATAGAAGTGCATGCACTAGAAAACTAAGATTAAGATAATGACTCCCAAAATAAGTAACAACGTTTTTTCCAAGAGCCCCATCATCTGAACCACTGATGTACTAAGTCCCATAGGCTAGAGGTTGGACTGCTCAGCGTCTTCACTTGTGTCTTCGTGTGATTTAATAGAGATGATACATTAAGAGGAGGCTATTAACACATGACACTGGATAGTGGCACAGCTTCCTCCTTGTGAGGCAGTAGTCATGTCCAAGGTCTTTCTATTTTATCCTCCAGGTAACTTTTATTATTGGAGACATTTCAGGTTTAGTAAAGACAGGCTTTGCCAGCTGTCATTTAAGGCTTGTTTGGTGAATTTAGTAAGGGTTTCCGTGTGTGCTACAACATCCTCCAGGCCAATGGAGGGGACAAAGACAGCAGTCAAATGATGAAACCAGTGGGAAACAGAACATGCTTCTCTGGCCTCAAAGAGAGGGAGGTCAGCAATTTTTGTTACTGTGGGGCAACCCCTCTCCTATGCCCAGGGAAAACCCACAGTATAGTGGTTCAACCATCCAGGTGGAAGCCACAGCCAAATATTTGTACCACACATTGGTTCTCCTTCGGGACTATGCAATAAACACCTAGATAGCAGAACCTGTTTGTGCCAAATCAGTCACTATCCTTTAATGTGACAGAATGACTGCACAGTTCTAGTGATATCCATTCTCTATTCTTAGTGAAATGAGTTGGTTCTGTTTGGAGTGATTTTTTGTTTCCAACATAGGGTTGCCAGGGTGCTCAAATGTTTATAACCCCAGGGTAAGCCACCCGAACACATCCCAATTCTGAGCATAGCCACCAATGGGTCTATTTTTAGGACCCTTCTGATCAGCGGTCTGATGGGCTGCCTGTGCAGTTTGATTGACAGGAAAAGAATGCCCATGCCTAGGGTTAGTGACAGTGGGTACCACAGGCCAGGTTTCTAAATCAGTATTGGTAATATCAAATGAATTAGGAGTAATAGTCCTAGCTTGTTCTTCCATAATGCACTGCTTTAAGGCCTTCCAATCCCCACCCTGTAGTGGTGATACCCACCATGGCCATCCTAATGAGCTAGAGAGGGACAGTTGCCCACACATCCAACAGTTGGATTGATTCCTTTGTCGGGTGGATGAGCCGGCCAACTGCAGGAAGTTACTGGATGCTGTTTCTGTGACCAGACACCACAGAGGCCACGGAAGTCTAAGGTTAAAAAGACATATTTAGTAGGGACCTATACAGGAAGGTCTTCCCCTTCTATAGGAATTATACTTGTGGCCTGATTGTTAGGTATTAATGTGACTACAGCTTTAGGAATTTAACTTTGTTGTTTATACCATACATGTTGGCTGGGGGAAACAGTACTGTCAGGTATGGGGAGATGGACTAGAGGTAGCATATGTCAGGCCAGGACCCCTACCTTCCCCCTCTTCCAAAGGTGCGTGTTCTGTTCCAGGTACAGTGCATTTCCACAGGTTCAGCTTGCAGCAGGACAATAGGATCCCAGGTGATTTGTGCTGGGCATGCAAAGTTAACCCCCATCCGGTGGGACATCCCATGGCAAACTCCAGTACATAATGCCTTTCCCAGGTGTGATGGGGCTTGACGTTTTCAACACCATAGCATGTGGACCATAGTGAGATTCAGGACAATGAGTATCTCCCAAGATTTGCATACCTTTACATAGTTAAGTATCTTGGCTGGGGTCCCCAGTTTGGCATATGGGGCAGCAGGTTCTACTGTTTGATTATTCAGATGTATTAAAGCCTGGAATGGTATTTCAGCCCACCTGGCCAATAGGCTGCTTTAATATTTCATTCTTCCTTTTTACCAACCCTTCTCCTTGCAGGTTATAGGGGAGATAAAGCCATCATTCAATATCATGTACTTTCAACCAGTCTTGTACATCATGACCTATAAAATGTGACCCTTGATCACTATCTATTCAACCAGGGTCGAATATTCATACATGGTACTCAGTTTATTTTTTTTAATTATTTTTTTTTGAGAGAGAGAGTGACCGAGAAAGAGAGAGAGAGAGAGAGAGACAGTGTGTGTGTGTGTGTGTGTGTGTGTGTGTGTGTGTGCATGAGGAGGGGGAGGGGCAGAGAGAGAGGGAGAAAGAGAATCTTAAGCAGGCTCCGTGCTCAGTGCCGAGCCTGACAAGGGGCTGGATCCAACGACCCTGCGATCATGATCTGATCTGAAATCAAGAGCAGGATGCTTAAACGACTGAGGCGCCCAGTTTCTTTAGTCCCCTGATGGTGGCAGCCTGCTTCGCACGGCAAAAGTGAAGTTTGGGTTAGGCTGTATGTAGTGTCCACCAAAGCAAGGCATATTTAGGACCCTCACTCTGAGGGAGGGACCAATATAATCAAACTGTCAATTTCTCAGCAGTTGGGAACTTCAGTGAATGTCCCCAGATTCCTTTGACAGTTGTCTTTGGTATTGTTTAGAACACATTGGACCTGCTGTGTACTGCATTAACCAGTCACTATATTTCAAGGGAGATCTATCATTCTTGGCAATATGCCATCCCCACTTGGGTGCTACGGTGGCCACTCTTCCTACATACCCCATCTGCTGTATTTACTGAAGGGTCAGTTGGTAGGGCTCATACCTGAGTTAGGTTATGAGGGGGGTGTCAGTGCCTTGTGTGTTGGGATTCAGAGGACAGTAAAGGCTGCCTGAGGCTCTTGCAGGTGAACCCAAATGCTTTTCATATATCTTTCCATGACCCTAAGGGTTTATTCATGAGATACCCAGAGCTTTAATGTGTTTCATTAGTATTTTTGCTTTCTCAAAAGCAGCTTGCAGCTCTGATCCTGGATTGCACCCATGCCCTTTCTTTACCAGGTGGTATAAGGGACAGAAGCACTGTGCCAGGTGGGGAACAAAAGTCCTTCAAACCCCAAAAATCCCTTCAGAGGCTTGCACCTCTTTCACATTATTAGGGATTGGATAGGCTTGCACCTTATCAATCACAGCTTCTGGGACAAAATGCATCTTACTTGACCAAACAACTCCCCCAAAATTTACAGTGCCATTGATGGCACTGAGGAAGCCAGAGAACTTCTGAGGATTACCATGTATTAGAATACATTTGACTCTAGTATCCACCAGAGCCATCACCTTATGCTTATTTCTGGGGAACAAGTGACTAGTGAGCTCAACATGATGCCTCTAATCACCTCCATAGGCCTTCACCTGGAGGCAATCTTGGCATGCACCTTACACCTGGGTTGTGGGCGGAACCTACCCCAAGTAGTTCAGTATCTCTGAGGCCTCTGCTGCAGCAGGTGAGGCACTGGGGACTGTAGGGGCAGGAGGGGCAGGAGGGGCAGGAGTGGCAGGTCTGAACTGTTTTTCAGGTTTTAAGACCTTCCACAGGCTGACCAATACAGTGTGGGGTTGCAGGTCTATTTTTTTCAGGCGGGGTCCCATCAGCAATGAGGTCAAACCACATTTGCTTCCAGGTTACTTTTCTGGCCCCTTTACAGCCAATTGGTATCACCTTTTGGCTATTGGAATTCCCTCTCTCTCTCAGATCTTTCTCACAGCCCATACTCACTGATGGGATTTGTCAGTTTCCCCCAGATCAGCAATGGATCGTCCAACGTCACAAACATCTTATCCCATGACTGAGTTCAGCATGGATATCAGAACCTCATACCAGGTACTGGGGGCAGACTGGAGTATTTTGGCTTTCATTCCTGCAGTGAATGTGACAGAATGTGCGCCTTTAAGACAGGGGTGTAGATGGCCTACCTTATTCCCAACTCCCTAAGACTTTGTTGTATCTTATCGATAGATTTTTAGGGTCTCACATGCCCAGGGAGCTCCCACTCATTGGGCCAAGGCTCCCTGCAGGCTAGAATAGTCCAATCTATAAAGGAGAGAATATGTTACACACACACACACACACACACACACACACACACACACATGTTTGCAGGTGCTGCCAGAGGGCAGGGTGTGTGGAAATGTTGCTTATTTTCTCTGCCTCCTATCTAGACAGAGAAATGCCATCACCCCCATATTCCACAGCCACACTAACCACGCCTGGATACTTTCCCTGGTCTTTGGCCTTTTGCCGGAACTTGGCAGCTGTATCAATAAGGTCAGCAGAAGTGTACTCTGTTACCATCAGTGTTTCCTGAATAGAGGGCTGCCCTGCTGGCTGGAGTAGTAGCTGCAGGGCTTTTGCTTTCCTGTGTGTCAGGGACAGATCCGCCCGCCGGTGCATTTTGTTTGTTTCGTAGTCAATTACCCCAATGTCTTTCCCTTCTTTCTCCTCCCATTTCCAGAGATTCTAGAGTCTCAGTCAGGCCTTGTCGCTAGCAACCCAGTCTTAGTCGCAGACAGTGTATGTCCTTCTCCTTTTGGAAAACAGCACATTAAGGTATCCAATGTATCATCCTGCTCTCCCGTTTTGTCTGCCAGCCCTGGAGCCAGCAGATTAGTGGCCCTGGTGCATTCTTCTCTAACTTCAGCTCTTCTTCCAACTTTCTAACTTAAGCTTCAGCCTCTAGTTGGGCACCAATGGCCAGCCAAGCTGCCCACAGGAGAGGCCAGCCCAGTGTGGGAGCCATTTGTTTCCTTCTCTGTGCAGGGTGCTGTGCCCCAGTCCCCAAACTAGTGAGTGCCAGCCACGTTATTATGGCGTCTGCACCCAGGCGGTGTTCCACAAGCATCTAACCTAAGGCCACCCTGCCCCACTCAGAGGTCCATGACCACCCAGGACTTCTCCTGTGGATGCCTCTTTCCCAAGATCATTTCTTCAGTCTCCTGCCTGGATTGTCAATTGTTGATTTGCACAGTTGGGAACTTGGGAGGTGAAACCTGAAACCAACTTGTACAGGGAGGACAGGGAGAGACAGAAGAAAGAGGCAGACCACTCCAGATTGGTAGGTGGTGGGTTTAATAGCAAAGGAATTTACATATGAGGCTTGTCTTGGGTGGTGGCAAGAGGAGTAGATCTCTGCACCCACTTGCCATTATCTTAAAAGTTTATACAGAGGCCTTACCTGGGTTCAGTCACTTGTACCGTCCAGAGGGCCTTATCAGCACCTTCTTCCCTCAAGACTGTATCCTTGAAAATGGTGGGAACAGTGGGCAGAATGTACATTTCAAGCTCAAGGGGGCTGAGGAAGAGCCTGTGATTACCCAAGTCCAGCTCTCTGATCAGCCACTGGCTACCTCCTGTCAATGACCTCCTCCAACAATGCATGTCATCAGGTACTTAACCAGTTCTTTCTAAATAAACACTGAAGATGTTTTTTCTGTAGCCATTTCTTTTTGCTTTTATAAACAATGCAATAATGAACATTCTTGTGTTGTTTTTTTAGGGCACTTTTGCTAGTGTTAAAAACTTTGTTCTTGGAAGAGGAAATGCTGACTAAGGTATGTGCATTTGAAATTTTGATAGACGTTATTAAATATCTTCCCAAAAAGGTGCTAATTAGCACCTTCCCCAAGAGTGTAGGAGAGTATTTCTAGCACAGGCTTTTGCCAACAGGATTATAATTTTTTAATCATTTCAATCTAATAAAACAATGATTGTTTAAAATGGTTTATTTAAATATGAATGAGGCTGAGCATCTTTTCATATGTGTACATTTCTATAAACTACCTCGTTGTGCTCTAGGCACATTTTTATTGTTGATTATTCATTTTTTCTTTTTGATATTTAATTTTTTTCTATATTAAGAAAAGTTTGCCTTTTCTTAAGTACTGCAAATAATTTCCCCATATTATTTCTTTCCTACAGAGATTTCTAATCTCTATGAAGTCATGTTCAGGATTCTTCCCACCCTCTATATTAAAAAACATAAAGTCTGCCATGTTTTATTTCAGCACTTTTATTCTATTTTTATATTTAAAATTTTAAACCTTTACTATGCCTTAAATTTATTTTTGTGCAAGTACTGAACCAAGAATATATCTGATCCCACATTAGTTCCAATGCTGGCCAACAGTATCCAAAAAAAAGTTAATAATATATATTTTTCCCCACTGTTTTGGAATACACTTTAATATATATTAAATTTTTGTATTTTTAATTCATATCTGGAGATCATAGTGTATTCTATTCTATTGCTTTGTTTCACCCCACACCAGTAAGAAAAAGATTTCGCTAGTCTTGACTTGTTTTCAACTTTATAACTTGAAGGATGATCTGCTCTCATTTTTCTTTTTTAGAAAAATTTCTTGGTGATAACTCCACGTTTTAAGATTTAGACTAAATTTAGTATCAACATTTTTCAAGTTCCAAGAAAAAAATATTAACATTTTGATTGAGACTACATTGGATTTTCTAGGTAAATATTTAGAAGGATGGATAGTTTTACAATATTGACCTTTTCTATTTTTCTTCCTTCACAAACAAAGTATATTTTTACATTTATTTAAGTCTTTCTTTTTGTCTGTAAGTCATTTAATTGTTTTCTATATTATCATTACAAGTGCCATGAAAGTTTATTCCCAGTTGTATGTTTTTGTGGCTATCACTTAATATAATCATTTTTTACATTTTGTAACAAAAAGGCCCTTGGTATTTTTATGTTAATTTTGTGACAAAATCACCTTACTAAATTAATATTTTTCCTATAGGTTTTTTCAGTGACTTCTCTTTATTTTCCCAGTTGTAAAATCATGTTAACAGCAAGTAATGAGGCAAAAATTTTCCTACTCAGTATTTTTGTATCTTTAATTCCCATGTATATATATAGAGAGAGAGACTAATACTTCCAAAGTATTGTCAAGTAACAGTATTGAGTGTAGGTATTCATATAGTTTTCCTAACTTTAAAGGTAGTCTTTCTAGTTTTCCCCAATTTGACATAATGATGGCTGCTTGCTATTTTAATCACATTTATTATATCAAGGGATTATCAACAGGAAGAAATGTTTAATTCTGTTAAATGTCCTTACATAAGCCCTTACATAAGCTAGTGAGATGGTCTCTTAATTTACTTTTATTTTGACCTGTTAATTTTGAAATCAAATACATTTCCTTATTTTAAAACATTCTTGCTCTTTAAACAGCATATGGTTACAATTAGTTATTTTAATATATTCTGTAGTTCACTGTGCTAATATTTAAGAGTTCTGCATACATATTTTTGAGCAAAATTGAGTTTTCTTTTTAAATGTGTTGATTTTTTTGGATTTGGGAGATTACTGATATATAGTTTTTATAAAATCTACTTGAAAGCTTCCCTTTTTTGTCTATGAAGATGTTTCTCCAAGCCTGTTACACAAGGAACATCAGTATCACAAATTCCTAATGGTGCTTTCTTTTTTTTTTTTTAATTATGGTGACTATTGGTTATCTATTTTTGTTTGTTTTTCAACAAACTAGCTCTCAGATTTTTTTCTTTTTTGCCTGTTCTCTTTTCTATATTTAATTTGTCAATGTCCAACTTATGTTGCTCTCTTTTTGCATTCCTAGTTTGTGATTTTTACCTCATTGAATCGAGTACTTAATTTCTTTTCATTTTTGTTTATTGATGTCATATATGAAGATACAAATCTTCTTACGGGCACAAATTGAGTTTCAACACATGGGATTTGATTTGAAGTATTTTTACTACTCTTCTTTTTGAGATATCCCATTATCTCAGTCTTAAATTCTTCTCTGAACTGGGAGTTAAGAATTTCATCTTTTAATAGCTAATAATTTTGGTTTTGTTGCTATTATTCTAATTGCATTAGAAAATGGTCAGAAAATGTTACCTGCACTGTTGCAACCTTTTGGATTGGAATTTGTGGTTGTATTCTTAGATTAATATATAGTAAACTTTTGTAAATGGTCTTTGAGACTATCATGCCCCATTTCTCAGAGATTTTATATATATAATATATTAATATAGTATCACTCAGATTATTACATATTTTTATTATGAGCTGAGAATAATGAGTTAAAATATCCTATTACAATTCTCTATCTTTGATTTCTCCTTGTATTTCCTGCAATCTTGGCTTTGTGTTTTAATATGATGGTAATGTGTGGCTTAAAGAATGATGACAGCAATATATACTAGCTGTGAATTATATTCTTTATTATTGAAAACGCTCTTCATCACATCTAATACATTAATTCCTTGAATCAAACTTGTTTAATATGGTTATGAAGATGTCAGCTTTCCTTGCATTTATATTTTTCTGCTTTATCTTTGTCATCTTTTTACTTTGAATATTTTGATTAATTTCTGCTAGATGTATTAATTGTGTATGGCCTGTAATTGGTTTTGCTTGTGGCAAATACAAATTTAGCATACATTTCTATAGGGGAGTTTATCTCATTACATTTATCAATATCATATTTTACCTTAATTGGCAATTATTTTGTGCTTTTAATTTTTATTTTATCACACCCTGTTTTTATTTTTTCTACACTCTGCTCTATGGTCTATGTTTCCTTCCTTCCACTATCACTCCTTCTCACAACTCAAAAATCATATAGTATGTTTTTTATTACTTCCTTTGATGGTTATGTTTATGATTTAAATAATATACTAATATCTTTATTTCATATGTTTCAATTTAAAATTGAAGCATTATATATTACATTTCTCCTCTAAAAGATGAGGGAATTAGTTTGTATTTCCACCTCTTCTCTATTCCCACCCTTTGACTTTTATTACAGTGCTGGAATTTTGGTCTAATGCATTGCAGTTGCTATATATTTTCTCTCAGTATCTATCATTTCCTTCCTTGTCTTTAAACATAACTCACACATTTGTTTTGCGCTAAGTGAATAATTCCATATTCCAAGGTATTCAGTTTTTACTTCCAATTCTTTTATGTTATGGTGTCTTCAATCCCAGGTTTTTCACTTGATTCAATCTTTGTTTGGTTAGATCCCTCTACCAAGTTGTTTCTTAAGCATTTATATTTGCTATAGTTCCTGATTTGTTGGGGAATGTCTATCTTATGGTGCCTGGGTGGCTCAGTCAGTTGGGTGTCTGACTCTTAATTTTGGCTCAGGTAATGATTCTGGGGTCGTGGAATCGAGGCTTTCTTCCACAGTCACGCTGAGTGTGGAGCCTGCTGAAGATTCTCTCTCTTTCTCTCCCTCTTCCCCCTTCCCCACTTGTGTGCTCTCTCTAAAAAAGATGTTCAAAGTGATTTAAGTGAGTATAAAATCTTGATTTATAATGTTTTTCCTTTATCCACTCAGAATTTGGAACTTACAAATATTATTTTTATGCCTACTTGGAAGTAAATGCTAATGTCTGAAAGTTTGAGGAATTTTTTTCATTTTTTTTCCTTATTTTTTTAACTTTATTTATTTTTGAGAGACAGAGCGAGACAGGGCACAAGTGGAGGAGGGGCAGAGAGAGAGGGGGGAGACATAGAATCCAAAGCAGGCTCCAGGCTCCGAACTGTCAGCACAGAGCCCCATGTGGGTCTCGAACTCACAGACCATGAGGTCATGGCCTGAGTGGAAGTCAGACACTCAACCAACTGAGCCATCCAGGTGCCCCAGGAAAAATTTTTCATTCTTGATAAGTGAACTGCTTTTTTGTTGTTGTTCCTATCAAAATGCCATAGGAATTTTTCTTAAAATTGAAATCTAATGCATTAATCAGGAAATTTTTGATGAAAATGACAGAAATTAAATTTGAACTAGCATGAACAAAAAGAGGGATTGGAAACTCACACAGACTGAGTTTAATGGTCACACAGACCATTAAAAATGACAGGAAGAGGAGCGCCTGGGTGGCTCAGTCGGTTAAGCATCCGACCTTGGCTCAGGTCATGCAGGGCTCCCTTGCAAATATATATCATTTTCTATGTCAAGAAATTCAACCTTTTCTTCATTTATGCCCCTTTGAGACAATGCAGTAGGCAACCCCAAACTCCCAGAGGTTCATCAAAATATTGTGTTAAGTAAAATAGAGTGCAAGATTTAAATATTACCATAATAATGTTGTATAAAAAACCCTGAAAACTTGTTTCATGTAGAAATAAGTATTTCATGCTCATGGATCTGAGGTTTGGCTGGTCTTGGTTAGGCTTGGGTGGGCTTGATTGGGCATAACTTCAAACTTCAGTTGAGTTCAAATCATCTCCAAGTGGGCATCCTTCTTGGACCCCAAAGCTACCAAAGGCATATTCTTCACATATGAAAAGCAGAAGTGCAAAAATGTAGCTGTAAAGACATTTTTAAGCCTTTGCTGATGTCCAATCCGCTAACATAGTCAAAACAAGTCATGTGATCAATCCAAAGCAAGAACTGATTAGTCCAGTCCTTCCATCATGACAGGAGAGTGGATGCATAATACTACTACAGTAGGGTTAGGAATTGAGAATAGTGGTTCAGTCTTTCATAATTTCTTTGTTGATCACAATTATTCACACGTAAAATATACTTGACCCTGTGCAATGACACCCAAAAGTTTTATCCAATCATAGTAGCAGACTCAAAGTCAGGATCAGAGTATCTACATTATATCCAGATGTAGTTTCTTGCAATCAGGAAACCCATGAACTAATTAAAAGTTTACCAGAATCCAAAGTGCAATAGTATAAAAAGGGTGGGAGAAAACATAAACGCTTCCATTCAAAGAGGGTAGTAATGGAATGCACATATTAGTCAATGGTCCATAGAAGTTTTGTACTCCTGCTGGACAAATATTGCCAAGTCCACTTCCCACAGTGCAGGCAGTGATCATTGATTAGCCTCTATGTCTGCTCTCTGGAAATGTGTTCTCCACAGCTCCTTTTCTGTCTCTAGGAGGACTTTCTATTTACAAAGCCCACTTTTGAAGACACATGGGAGAATGTGCTTTTCTTCAGAGCAGAGGAGGTTTTTGAACCTACTATCTGCATAGAGAAAGAGGCTCAAAAGTCTTTTTACATCTTGAACACTTTGTCTCCTTTATTCCAGATTACAGTGATTTTGCCAATACAGCTCCCTCAAAAACTGTAAAATTTCTATGTATTTGATTCTAGTTAATTTCACATTCCAAGGGATACAACCACAATTATTTCTGAGGCATGCCCTTCATTTTAATTGCAATCATAGTTTCCCTGGGTGTATCAGACGTCTGGGGGAAACCACCCCTTAAGCTTTCTAGGAGCCCCACCCCCTACTTCCAGCTGAGGAGATCTATTAAATGTTCATTTAATTCTTTCAAAGTTTTAAAGATGGTATTATAGCCACACATTTTTTGTCATACTCTGAGGCTACATCTTATTGGAAGTACCAGAGAATTATTCTTTCCCCTGAAGCTATATCTTAATAACCATTTATTTAATATGGTGAAAAACAGTTTAACTTTCCAATTTTGCAATCCTAGCATTTCTAGATTCTTCATATTTCCTCTCAATTCTATTTTTACCCTGGCTAATTTTTCCCTGTCTTAAAGAACTTTATCAAGTGCAGCCTGCAGTGGCCACTTCTGGATTTTAGCAGTCTACCTCAAAATCTCCTCAATCAACATGACACGTTCATTAGATGTATTTTCTGTTCTCCCCATTATCATGAGTGTCAGTTTTGGCAAATATTTAGCCACTACATGCCTGCTAGGGATTTGGGATTTTCTCTCTCTCTCCCTGCCCACCATATGACCCTGCTTATGTTCTCTCTGTCACTCTCTAAAATAAAAAAAATAAGATAGTAACAATCCAGTTTCTACAATGCATCAATCACAACATCCAGTAAATAGAACATTCAAGATCATGAGATTAAATAAAGAAACAGAAAATATGACCCACACTAAGGTGGAGGAAAAGATATCAATCGAAATTAATAAGACATTGGAATTACCTGACAAGGATTTTAAAGCAGCCATTATAGTCACTCCCAGTGATATAAAGAATGTATGCTCATGATGATAAAACAGGTAGAAAAATTCAGCATAGGAATAAAAAATGTAAAAACAACAAACAAAAACTCCTATGTTAATACTAGAACTGAAAAATAGAATAACTGACATGAAAATTAAGTGAATTGGCCTAACCACACAGTGAGTATGATGGAAGAAAAAAAAATCAGGGAATTTGAAATGGATCAATAGAAATGATCTAATCTGAAAATTAGAAAGGAAACAGTGGAAAAATAAAGAAAGCCACAGTGATCTGTATGAATATGAAAATTTTAACATACATATATTTGGAATCTGAGAAGGATAAACAAGAAAAAAAGTTTGAGGCAGACATATATATTTGAAGAAATGACTGAAAATTCTCTAAATGTATTGAAAGACATTGATGTAAAGAAACAAGAACCTCAGCAAATCCCAGCAAGATAAATACAAAGAAAAAAGACCTAGATGAATGATCATCAAACTATTGAAAAGACAAAAAAAAAATTCTTAAAAGAACCTAGAGGGAAAAATACCCAAAACATTCATACATGGGAACAATGGTACGAATTATGCCTGACATCTCATCACAAAAAAGTAGAGGATAGAAGATAGGAAGACAGTGTGAAATTATTTTTTAAAGTGTTAAAAAGGAAAATCCAGTCAATCCAGAATTCCATATCCAGTATTTTCAGAAAAACAAAAACAAACCTAATAGACTTCATTACCAACAGTTAAAAAGTAAAGGGACTACCAAAGGAAGTATTTCATTTGAAGTAAGATAACATACAGAAAGTCAGATTTGGGGAGAGGATTGAAGAGTATCAGAAGTGGTAAATATGGATAAATATAAAATACTATATTTTCCTCTTTATTTCTTTAAAATGCATGTGACTTTTTTTCTCATTTTTTTATTGTGGTAAAATGTACTTCACATAAAATTTAGCATCTTAACTCTTTTTAAAAATTGAGATAAAATGAGGTATAATAGTTTCAGGTGTATAACATTTTTAAAATATTTGTACATACAATTATTAAACATTTTTAAGCATACAGTTTAGTAGTATCAAATCCATTAATAATATTGTGTGGCCATCACCACCATCCATGTCTGTAGCTGTTTTCATCTTGTAAAACTGAAATTCTATATCCATTAAACAATGTGCCCCCCATAACCCTCTTCCCCAGTTCTTGCCAGCCATCATTCTACTTTCTGTATCTATGATTTTGACTACTCTAGTACCTTATATAAGTAGAAGAATTATACACCTTCTTTTTGTAACTGGCTTATTTTCCTTAAATTCAACAATGTCCTCAAGGTTCATCCATGTTGCAGCATATGTCAGAATTTACTTCCTTTTTAAAAATTTTTTTAAACATTTATTCATTGCTGAGAGACAGATTGAGACAGAGTGTGAGTGGAGGAAGGGCAGTGAGAAAAGGAGACACAGGATCCCAAGCAGGCTCCAGGCTTTGAGCTGTCAACACAGAGCTCAATGCGGGGCTTGAACTCTTGAGCCATGAGATCATGACCTGAGCCAAAGTCGGTCGCTTAACCGACTGAGCCATCCAGGAGTCCCAGAATTTACTTCCTTTTTAAGGCCAAATAATATTCCATTCCATGTGATATATATATCAGATTTGCTTATCCATTCATCTGTTCGTAGGCACATGGATTGTTTTCATGTTTTAGCTGTTGTGAATAATGCTACTGTGTACACAGATATACAAATGTCTCTAAAAGACCTTGCTTTCAATTCTTTAGGGTATATGCCCAGAAGTAGAATTGTTGAATCATATGATAATTTTATTTTTAATTTTTTGAGGAACCACCATACTGTTTCCCACACTTGTATCATTTTACATTTCCACCAACAATATACAAGGGTTCCAATTTCTCTACATCCTCACCAACACTTCTTATTTTCTGAGGGGGATATTGTAGTTTTTATTTGCATTTTACTAATGCTTGGTGATGTTGCATATCTTCTTTGGACAAATGTCTATTCCAGTCCTTTGACCATTTTTAAACCAAGTTTTTTTTATTGTTGTTGTTGAGTTTTAGGAGTTATCTGTATACTCTGATACTAATTGCTTACTAGACATGTGATTTGCAAATATTTTCTCCCAATCTGTGGGTTGTCTTTTTCCTCTGTTGATATTGTCTTTTGATGCACAAAATTTAAAATTTTCATCAAGTCCAATTTGGCTATTTTTTCTTCTGTTGCCTGTGCCTTTGGTATCACATCCAAGAAATCATTAATAAGGATCCAATTTCATTCTTTTGCATGTGGATATTCAGTTTTCCCAGCATGAATTATTGGAAAGATTTCCCTTTCACATTGAATGGCCTTGCCATACTTACCAAAAGCCAAATTATCATATATGCAAAAGCTTACTTCTGGGATCTCTATTTTTTTCCATTGGTCTATATGTCTGTATTTATGCCAACACCACACAGCTTTGATTATTGTTGCTTTGTAGGAAGTTTTGAAATTGTGAGTCCTTCAGATATGTTCTTTTTCAAGATACTGTTGGAGGGTCCCTTGAGATTCCATATGAATTTCAGGATGAGATTTTCTATTTCTGCAAAAAAATCAGTGGGATTTTGATAGGGATTTCATTGCATCTGTTGCATATGACTTTTTAAAGCAAAAATTGCAACACTGTGTTGTGGAATTTATAATATATGTATATGTAATAGATATAAACATAGCATAATGGTTGGGAAGTAAAAGGAAATAATTACTTACATTATTAACTGGTATTATACTGATTCTAAATAGACTGTGATTAGATAGTAATGTCTATTGTAATCCCAAGAGCAACCACTCTAAAAATGTAATAAATAAAAAGAGGTATAGCTAAAAAAGAAAAACCCAATAGAAACATTAAATGGAATTATAAGAGTTATGCAATAAGCACAAAAGAACTGAGGATAAAAGGAACAAAGGAACGAAATTAAAACAAAACCAAAACCTAAATGGGACAAATAGAGAACAAATAGCAAAATGACATCTCGAATTTCAATCGTGTGAATTAAAGATAAATGGACCAAAATCACCAATTAAAACATGGAGATTATCAGAATGGATAGAAAAATATGTTCCAAATATTATCTTTCTGAAAGAAATAAAGTTACAAATAAGTTGACAGTGAAAGAATGAAAATAAGATTTAGCTAGTAATAAAAATAGATGTAATTAATAATAAAAATAAAAAAGCTAAATTATTTAAAGACAAGTAATATTATAAGAAATAATGGGATAAATCATATTAAGTAAAATTTATCACCTGAGATAAAGAAGGATGCTTTATAGTAAAAATAGCATTACAAAAATAAGTATTTTACAACATTATGTTACCAAGAAGATACACCAGCAGAAATATATTTACACCTAATAAGTATACTACGGTAGAAACATAAGCAAAAATTGTACTATCTATGAGGTTCCAATTCCTCCAAATCTTGATATTTTCATTGTTTCATTAATTACTCATGGTGGATGTGTCTTGGTATCCCAAAAGGTTTTTTTTTCTTTGTCTTTTTTATGACTTAAAAAAAATGCTAAAATGATGTTCCACTGCATGGATATACTATATTTTTTTCTTTTTACCTTTTGACCTCTTTCACACATTTCTCCCATCTCCCACCCCCTGCCTCTGGTGACCAGCAATCTGTACTATGTATATATGAGCTTGTTTTGTTGGTGTTGTTGCTCTTATATTCCACATATAAAAGAGATCATACAGAATTTGTCTTTTTCTGCCTGACTTACTTCACGTAACATAATTCTTTGAGGTCCCTCCATATTTGTCTCAAATGGCAAGATTTCATTCTTTTCTAATGACTGAATAATATTCCAATAATATTCCATTGTGTGTGTGTGTGTGCATACTACAATTTCTTTATCCATTTATCGATCTATGGACACCTACGTTGTTTCTGTAGCTTAGCTATTGTAAAGAATGCTGTAATGAATGCATATATCTTTTCACGTTAGTGTTTTCATTTTCTTTGGATAAAAACCCAGAAGTGGAATTGCTGGATCGTGTAGTAGTTCTATCTTTCATTTTTTGAGGAATGTCCATACTGTTTTCCACAGCGGTTGCACCAATTTACATTCCTACTAAGTGCACAAGTGTTTCCTTTTCTCCACATTCTCGCCAACATTCGTTATGTCTTGTTTTGAACTAGCCATTGTAACAGGTGTGAGATGTATCTCCTTGTGATTTTGATTTGCATTTCCATGATGATTAATGAAGTTGAGCATCTTTTTATGTATCTTTTTATGTACCTGTGAGTATCTTTTTATGGCCATCTGTATGTCTTCTTTGGAAAATGTGGCTTTTAATAAAGTTAAGTCTGCATTTAGGGGCACCTGGGTGGCTCAGTTAGTTAAGCATCTAACTCTTGATTTCGGCTCAGGTTATGATCTCACGGTTCGTGGGTCGGAGCTCTGGGTCAGGCTCTGTGCTGATAGTGCAGAGCCTGCTTGAGATTCTCTGCCTCCCTCTCTCTCTGCCCCTCCACTGCTCACTCTCTATCCCTCTCTCTCAAAAAAAGAAAAATTAAAAAATAAATAGATAAAATGAAGACTGTATTTCGTCAAAGCAGTTTTAGGTTCCCAACAAAATTGAGAGGAAGCTACAGAGATTTCCCACATATTCTCTGCCGCTACAAATGCATGGCCTCTCCCATTATTATTATTTTTTTATGTTTATTTTGTTTTTGAGAGAGAGAGAAAGTGCATGCAAGCAGGGAAGGGGCAGAGAGGTGAGGACAGAAGATACAAATCAGGCTCTTTGATGACAACAGCAAGCCCCAAGTGGAGCTCAAACTCATGAACACTGTGATCATGACCTGAGGTGAAGTTGGATGCTCAACTGACTGAGCCACCCAGGAGCCCCTGGCCTCTCCCATTATTAACATCCCTACTAGGGTGGTACCTTTGTTACAATTAATGAACCTGCACTAGCATATTTTAATCACCCCAAATCTATAGCCTACCTTATGATTTACTCTTGATGCTGCACCTTCTGTGGGTTTGGACAAATACAACATTACATGTATGCATCATTATGGTATCATACCTAGTATTTTCAATGTCATAAAAATCTTCTGTGCTCTATTTATTCTTCTCCCCACTGCAGGCAACCACTGATCTTTTTATTGTAGGTAGAGTTTTGCTTTTTCCAGAAATGTCATATAGTTGAAATCATACAGTATGCTGCCTTTTCAGATCGGTTTCTTTCACATAGTTATATTCATTTATGTTTCCTCTATGTCTTTTCAAGGTTTTATAGCTCATTTCTTTTTAACACTGAATAATATTTCATTGTCTGGATGTACCCCAATTTATCCATTCACTTACTGAAGGACATTTGATTGCTTCTAAACTTTGGAAATTATGAATAGGTTTTTTTTTATACATATGTGTGCAGGTTTTTGTGTAGTTATCAGTTTTCAAATCTTTTGGGTAAATTTCAAGAAACATGATTGCATGACCATATATATAGTAAGGATGTGTTTAGTTTTATTAAAAAAAAAATCATCAAACTGTCTCCCAAAGTGGCTGAACCATTTGCATTCCCATCAGCAATGTTTAAGACTTCTTGTTCCACACCTTAATCAGCATTGTTTTCAGTGTTCCAGATTTGGGCTACTGCTTTCTTTTGATTACATTTAATATATTTTATTCCATCCATTTACTTTTTATCTATATGTGTCTTTATAATTAAAGTGAGTTTATTATAGACAACATATAATTGGGTAGTGTTTTTTGATCCATGCTGAAGGAAGGTCTCTGTTTTTTAATTGGTGCATTTAGGCCATTGACATTCAAAGTGATTGATGATATAGTGGTATTAATATCTGCCATATTTGTTACTGTTTTCTATTTGTTGCTATTGTTCTTTCTTCCTGTTTTTGTCTTCCACTGTTTTTTGCCTTTTATGGTTTTAACTGAGCATTTTATTTGATTCTGTTTTCTCTCCTTTCTTAGTATACCAGTTATACTTTTTTAAAAAGCCCTTTTAGTGATTGCTCCGCAGTTTGCAATATACATTTACAACCAATCCAATTCACTTTCAAATAATTGTACCACTTCATGGTAGTTTAAGTACCTTATAATGGCAAAACAATACTAATTCTTTCCTCTTATCCTTTATGTCATTGCTGTTATTTATTTTGTTTATATATAAGCATACCTAAGCATATACATATAGAATATGTACCTAGGCATACATAATCATATATATTTTTCTATTTTTGTTTTAAATAAGATTTTATATATTAGATCAATTAAGAATAACAAAACTACATTTTTTATTTACCTTCGCTTATTTTTTCTTTGATGCTCTTCCTTACCTTATGTAGATGTGAATTTTTGCCCTATATTGTTTTCCTTCTCTTTAAAGAACTTCTTTTAAAATTTCTTGCAAGGCAAATCTACTAGCAACAAATTTTTGTTTGTCTGAGAAACTCTTTCTCATTAACTTTTGAAGGATAATTTTGAAGGATACAGAATTCTAGGCTGGTGGGGTTTTTTTCCTCTCAATACTTTAAACATTTCACTCCATTCTCTGTTTTTATGTGGTTTCCAAGGAGCAGATTGAGTTTTTTGTTCCTCTATATGTTAAGGTATTTTTCTCCTCTGGTTCCTTCAGAATGTTTTTCTGTATCTTTGATTTTCTGTAATTTGAAAATGATATGCTATGCTTTAGTTTTCTTGGCATTTATCCTGCTTGGTGTTTTCTGAGCTTCCTGGATCTATGATTTGGTGTCTGATATTAACTTGGGCAAATTCTCAGGCATTATTGTTTTAAATATTTTTTTTCAATTCCTTTCTTTTCCTTCTGGTGCTCCTCTTGTGTTTGTTTCATCTTTTGTAGTTATCTTCTGTTTTGTTTTTCAGTCTTTATTCTCTTTGCTTTTTAGTTTTCCAGGATACTATTGATATATTCTCTAGCTCAGAGTTTCTCTCCTCAGCCAAAGGCATTCTTAATTTCTGTTAGAGTTTTTTGATCTCTAGTATTTTTTGGTTTTTTTCTTAGAATTTCTGTCTCCTTATAAATTGTCATCTGTTCTTGCATGCTTTCTATTTCATCCATTAGTGTCCTTCGCATCTTAATCATAGTTGTTTTAAAACCCCAGTGCAATGTTTCTAACAGTGCACCATACCTGGTTCTGGAGGTTGCTCTATTTCTTTAAATAGTGTTATTTGCCTTTTGGTATGTCTTGTAATTTTTCCTTGATAGCTGAGTACTGAGGAAGAGGAACTGATATAAATAAACCTTTGGTAATATGGTGATGAGGTTTGGAGCAAAAGGAATATTTTATAGACCTATGATTAGATCTTAGTCTTTTAGTGAGCCCATGCCTCTGATCTGTAAACCTCACAGGTGTTTTAGTGTTCTTCCCCCCTCAGGTGGGACAGATTGACTCTAGTGGGCTGGAGTTGGGTATTTCCCTTCCCCAGGTCGGTAAGTCTCTGTTTAACTAGTTTCTCCTGAGGGCAGGCCTTGTTAAGAAGACCAGAGCTTCTGGGGTATTTCAAAATGGATCCTTTTTCCTTTGACCTGCCTGAAGCTGGAGGGGATTCTTCTCTGATATTTACTGTGAGAACCTAGTTAATTTCCTAGAGGTAAATCTTACTGTATTGTGGCCCCTCATGACTGGGTGCTGGGAATTGTTAAGTGTCAGGTTGTCTGCACTGAGCTCCCAGCACTTTATCAGTTACAGTTCTGGTTTTCCTAATCGCTCCTGGTTCCTGTGGTGTTTTAGCCAGTAAGTCCCTGCTGGGTAAGCCTGCCTCCCTTTATTCACCTGTTTGGCTCTCTGATCTTGGGGACAGCAGTTTGGTCTGTGTCCTCCCCTCTCTTAAGGATCCAAGCCTTCTTCACTTTTCAGACTGTTCAGCTTTTTATTTGTTCTTAGGACAGAGTGGCAACTCCCAAGATTCTTATATGCAGAACAGAAAAACCAAAGTCTTAATTTGCTTCTTTTTAGCTAATATTATATTGCTAAACTTTTCCCCCGGAGGGCAAGCCTCCTTAAGAAGAACTGAGCGCTATGGCAAATTTCAAAATCATTCTTTCCCCCAAACTCTCTTCCCAGAAGCAGGAGGGAATTTTTCTCTAATGTTGAATACTGTAGGAATTTGGTCAAGTTCCTGAAGGTAAATCTCACAATATTGTGGGAAACCTCCAAGACTGGATTCTGTTTCCTATTTTTAACTCTCGGAGTTGTCCACACTGAGCCTCTGGCAATTCACCAATTAAGTTCAGGTTTTCCTAACTGAGCCCTGGTTCCAGAGACAGTTTCTTCTTATAGTCTCTGCTCTAGTAATCTGGTTGTCTATGACTCCCTGATTTGCTCAGCTGTCTTTCCTATCTTGGGAGCAGTAATTTACCCTATTTACTCCCCTCTCTTATGGCTCCAACAAGAATTGTTGATTTTCAATCTGAACTAAAAAGCTGCTTACCTGCAGAACCAGAAACTAGAAGTCTCGGCCATTAGTGTTTTAATTTGCATTTTGCTGATGACTGATAATGTTGAACTCTTTTTCGTGTATTTATTTGCCATTCACATTGTTCTATTTTGAAATGTCTGTTGAAATTTTTTGCCGTTTTTTTTATTGCTTTGTGTATATTGTTTTTGTATTTTAATATATATTATTGTATGTATATAATACATATATGATTTATGTGTGATATATATTAGATATTAGTATGCCTATATAGACATACTATATATGTAGATATATATAGTATGTCTATATGTAGATATAGGTATAGTATACCTACAAAGGCATCTATTATATATCTATATACATATGTAGTGAGATATATAGGTATATTAGATACATATTTAATAGATATAAATATATCTATCTCTTGGAAACCCATTCTCAGATATTTTGAAAATATTTTCTTAGTTTATGACTTGCCTGTTTGTTTTCTTTCTTTTTATTTTAAGTTTATTTAATTTTGAGAGAGAGAGAGAGACAGAGACAAGGGAAAGGAGACAGAAAATCCCAAGCAGGCTCCATGCTGTAAATGCAGAGCCCAACACAGGGCTCAAACTCACAAACTGTGAGATCATGATCTGAGTAGGAGTCAAGGATAAGCGGCTTAACCTACTAAGCCACCCAGGCGCCCCTTGCCTGTTTGTTTTCTTAATGGTGACATTTGAAAGCAAACATTTTAAACCTTGATAATGTCTAATTTGTCTACATTTTATTTTATAATAATTTCTTTCTGTGCCATGTCTTATATTTTCTTATAAGAGAAAATACATAACTATGTTATGACATAACAATTGCACCCCTAGGTGTTTACCCAAGAGAAATGAAAACCTATGTGCACAAAAATGTTCAAACCTGCTCTTTCATAATAGTCAAAACTTGGAAACAATCCAAATATATATCAACAAGAGAACAGATAAACAAGCTGTGATATATTTATGTAATGGGAGACTTAGGTGTCATTAAAAAAGAAAGAAAGAAAAAGAGAAATACCGATGCAGTCAATAACTTTAATGAACCTTAAAAATTATGTTGAGTAAAAGAAACTTTACACTAATGTGTAAAGACTATATACTGTATATTTCTATCTAAAAAATTTTTATAACAGGCAAAAAAAAATACTATATGGTGAAAAAATATCAACTGTTTACCTCTGAAGTGTGGGGAATGGAAACTGACTGTATAGAGATATGAGGGAAATTTTGGGGTGATGGAAATGCTATGTAGCTTGACAGGTGTTTGGATAACAGACCTATGCATATGTCAAAACTCATTGATGGTTCATATCACGGTAAGTTAACTTCAAATAAAGCAAAAATAACTATGAACAAATAATCAATTTTAGTTAATGATATAAATGCTGAACTATTTAGTGCTGGTATGTCCTGGTATCTGAAACTAACTTTGAAACACTTCAAAAAGTAAGATGAAATTATGGATGAATAGATAAATTCATAAAGAGATCAATTGATAAATTAAATTTGGGGATGAATAGATAAATATGTGGTAAAGCTTATACAGAAAAATGTCAAGAGTAATAAAATTTCAGTGGTGGGTATATGGATATTTACTATACAGTTCTTTCCACTCTTCTGTACATACGATAATGTATAATAAAATGCTGGGGAAAACCAAAAAGGCTCTTCCCAGTAAAAATGATGAAAAATAAAATGAAAACCACCTTATTCAACATTTCTAGACAAAAAGGGAAATGAAAAGCATAAATGAAAAATGTTTTAAAAATTGGTAATGCAATTCTTAATGAAATATCAGAATCTATTTCTTATATTTATAACATTTTCCAGATGATTATTCAAAATCTTAAATATCTGTATCAATAAAAGTACAAAATTAAAAATAGTTTCTTAATTTCCCAACTCGAAACTAAAAATGTATAAAATATTAAAAAAACAAAACCTAAGGAATGACTTAATATAAAAACAAAAGTTGATGGGACAAATAAAAATTTGAAAGTAATGTTAAATCCAAATACTGATTATTCTTTTAATATTTTATTTCATTTTTTAAATTTACATCCAAGTTAGTTAGCATATAGTGCAACAATGATTTCAGAAGTAAATCCCTTAATGCCCCTTACCCATTTAGCCCATATCCCCTCCCACTACCATTCCAGTAACCCTCTGTTTGTTCTCCATATTTAAGAGTCTCTTATGTTTTGTCCCCCTCCCTGTTTTTATATTATTTTTCTACCCTTCCCTTGTGTTCATCTGTTCTGTGTCTTAAAGTCCCCATAGAGTGAAGTCATGTGATACTTGTCTTTCTCTGACTAATTTTGCTTAGCATAATACCCTCTAGTTCCATCCACATAGTTGCAAATGGCAAGATTTCATTCTTTTTGGTTGCTGAGTAATACTCCATTGTGTGTGTGTGTGTGTGTGTGTGTGTGCGTGTGCGTGTGCGTGTATACCACATATTCTTTATCCATTCATCCATCAATGGACATTTAGGCTCTTTCCATACTTTGGCTATTGTTGATAGTGCTGCTATAAACATTGGGGTGCATGTGCCCCTTCGAAACAGCATACCTGTATCCCTTGGATAAATACCTAGTAGTGCAATTGCTGGGTCGTAGGGTAGTTTCATTTTTAGTTTTTTGAAGAACCTCCATATTGTTTTCCAGAGTGGCTGCACCAGTTTGCATTCCCACCAGCAGTGCAAAAGAGATCCTCTTTCTCTGCATCCTTGCCAACATCTGTTGTTGCCAGAGTTGTTAATGTTAGCCATTTTGACAGGTGTGAGGTGGTATCTCATTGTGGTTTTGATTTGTATTTCCCTGATGATGAGTGATATGGAGCATTTTTTCATGTGTCGGTTGGCCATCTGGATGTCTTCTTTGGAGAAGTGTCTATTCGTGTCTTTTGCCCATTTCTTCACTGGATTAATTGTTTTTTGGGTATTGAGTTTGATAAGTTCTTTATAGATTTTGGATACTAACCCTTTATCTGATATCCAAATACTCATTATTTTAAAAAGTTAGCAAAAGTAGACATGCTAGTATTTAGCCTAATAAAGAAAGAAAACAAGAAGTCACAAATATAAAAATAATTAACTACAAGAAAAAAAGCTATTGAGTCAGAGAAATAACAAAAATCATAACCATACTTTGTAACTGTCTGCAGGTACATTGTAAGCTTAGATGAGAGAGAAATTTTCCCAGGTATGTGAAATTAAGTAAAAATAATCCTGTTGCATACAGAGGTAAAATAGACTAGTTTCAAGGAAAATAGTGAAACTGTAAAAAAAATTCATCCCCCCTGCAAGAAAGCACCAAACCTAGGAGGTTCCAAAAGGACATTGTATGAAATGGTTCACATCTAGATGTTCCTAAATGCAACATAAATTGTTCCAGAGCATCAAAAGTGAAGGAAAACTTCCAAATTAGTTCTTATGAGACAAACGTAACATTAATTGCTGAATCTGATGGTAGCAGAAAACAAAACAAAAACAAATATTACTTGTGAACACTAAAGCAAATATCCTAAATAAAACATTAGCAAATGGAATTGAACAGTATCTCTGGAAAATAATACATCATGATGAAGTGAGGTTATATTCTTGAAAGGTAAGGATGCTTACTATTTGGTCATTATTTAACATATATTTACATATTAATGAAGAGAATTTATATTAATTTCTGGGGAGAAACACTGTAGTTACTCAGAAGGCCTTTGACACAATTGATACCCATTTTTTTTCTGATAACACTTAATGGAAAAAGAATGCACACATATAAGCACATAATAAAAGCATTCCTACCGAGATCAAGAACAAGGCAAAGACTCTTACTTGTATGGGACTGTTGATCAAATTGGAAAAGTAGTAAAACATAGCTACTTTACTTGTCATAGTAAGTGACATGACAATATTCTGAAAATGCCAGAGAATAGGTTATAAAACATACTCATATAATAAACATTTTATAATGCAATAGGATATAAAAATTAACATAGAGAAACCAAGGCCTTTAACCACACAATCAGTAAAAATATGAGAAAAACTGCAACAAAATATATAAAATGCTTAGGAAAAACACTCATGAAAGTGAAAGACAGAAAAATAGATTTGAGCAAAAGTAAAAAACATTCCTTGTTTGGGGATTCAATATCATATGCATGTCCATTTTCTTTCAGTTAATATATGAATCTAATGCAATTTCAATAAAAATTCACATTATTTAATGTACAAGAATAAGGATATAATCTTGAAGAAAAGCCATGGGGTGGGAGGCCAGTGCATACTTATCAGATCTTAAAACACACCATGAAGCTTCTGTAATGGAGACAATTGTGTATTAGCATATGAATGGACAGAAAGAATGGTAGAACAGAATAGAAAGTTCTGAAAACCATCCCAAATATGTATAGAAATTTAGTATAGGATAAAGATAACATCTTAGTCATTGTAGAAAATATAGGCTTACTAATAAATGCTATCAGCTAATTGCATAGCCATTTGGAAAGAAGAATATTGAATTTATATCTCATAGATTCCACAGGAATTAACTCCAAAAGGATTAAAATCTAAATGTAAACACACACACCCACACAAGTACACAGAGTAGAATAAAACACAGATGAATTCCCCTATAATCTAGAAACACGGAAAAGCTTTCTATTTGAGTCTCAATATCCTGATGTAATTAAAGAAAAGACTGGTAAATTCAGGAACATACAAAAGCAATCTTTTGCTTGGAAAAAAATAAAGTTAAAAAATAAATTCCAAACGGAGAGGAAATATTTAACTTTTATCCTAAAAGTTAAATTCTGAAAAAATACAAAAAATTCGTAAGAAACCAAGAAATAACAAGACCTAAAAAAAAGGGAAATAAGGAAATAAGGAAAAAAAGATGTAGGAGAATAAGAATGAGAAAATGGCCTTTAAACTCTTGAAAAGACATGTATCTTCATTCATCCTACAATAAATTTGACTAAAAATAACTGGAATTAAACCTTCGTGTCTTACCTATTAAATTTGCAAAAACTTGCCAGTTTGATAACATACTTTGGTGTTGCTCAGCCTGTGGGGAAACAGGTACTCTATTATACTGATGCTAGAACTGAAAAATGGTATAACCCCTGTGGAGGAAAATTTAGTGATACAGGAGATAGCAAAGCCACCTACCCTTTTGACCCAGCAATCTTAGTTCCAGACATTTACCCTAAAAATACACACAAATACAAAATGTATTTAGTAACACACAAATACAAAATGTATAATTTACTCATTGTAATATCATTTATAACAACAAACAATTGGAATGTTACCTATATGCCCAATAATTGGTGATTAGGTTTATTGACAATAATATGTTCACAGAATTAAGTAATGCGCAGATACAAAAAAGAATGAAAACATCTTTACATGTGATGTGGTTTAAGTAGAGTTATGGTATATATTTTACGTAAGAGAAAGGGGGAAATAAAAATGGTTGAGTATGTTTGTATTCATAGAGATGTGTGTATCTGCTTAGTTTTGTAAAAGAAATACAGGAAAGGTAGATCAGAGAATGATTAAATTTGTTACCTTCAGAAGATGTGTGGAAACAGAAAAGGTAGGAAAGGAATAAGATGTTGAGAATTTTTATATAGATTTCACTTTTGAACCATGTCTTATTTTTTATATTAAGAAGTAATAATTCAACAAAGGATTGCCAAAAACCTTCAAATTGATGAAAATATAGGAAAATACCTAATTGCATATCAAACTAATGATAGAAACACAGAGAAGAATCAATCTAAGGAACTTTTGCATAAAATATGTCGGCTTTATTTCTGGTGAGATATATTCTAAGGACAAAAGGAAATCTTGACCTTTAATTAATACATTTGTGAGTGTAGGGATATGTGTGTACTAAGTCTGAAGATTTCTTGTACATTGTATGACTGAACAAGTAACTATATACATACTGATATTTTTACAGCCATATTTGTTTCCAATTGTGGAACAAGTTAGAAGTAGAAAATGGGAGGAGAGAAAGAATACTATAGTGTTGTATTTATTATTTGTTTATATTCCAGTTTAATTACCATACAGTGTTATATTATTTTCAGGTGTACAGTATAATTATTCAACAATTCTATATATTATTCAGTATTCACCAAGATAAGTGTACCTTTTTTTTTTAAGTTTTTATTTAAATTCTAGCTAGTTAAGATACAGTGTAATATTAGTTTCATGTGTGCAATTTAGGGATTCAACACTTACATATGTAATACCAGGTGCTCATCACAAGTTCACTCCCTCACCCATTTAAGGCACCCACACTCCCCACTTACCTTCTGGTAACTATCAGTTCATTCTCTATAGTTGAGAATCTGTGTCTTGGGGTTTGAATTGGAGCTGGTCAAAATGAGCTAATGATTTTCAAAATACATATTTCCTAGCTCTGTTCACTGATAAAGCCAGTAGCAATAGTACATCAGTAGCACTGAGAGTACTTAGCACCTAGATCTTGATTTTAAAAATACCATTCTCCTCTAAAAGGAACCAGAGCTTCTTGGCTGGCTCTGGGTCTGTGGCAGGAAAACAAGGTGAGTCTGGACATTTTGTTATGTCAGAGAGTAAAAAGTTCTCAAACATGTCAAGAGGAATATGTCAAGAGTACAGAAAAGCATGTTTGGAGAGGCTCCCACCGGCTAAATTTGGGATAATTTGAGCCTCAAAGAGAAATAATGGTAGAAATGGTTTATAACACATTGAGTAAGAAATAAATCCATGAACCATAACAATACTAATTTTCAAAGGGCCCAGGAGGGAATGAGTGAAGGGAACCTTCTTTTTTACAAAAAAATGCCAATAATACATATAGGAGGAGTAATAAAATTATAAAATCATCATCTTGCAGCCAACATTTTAGGAATTAATTCAGGAATAAATCAGCAATGAATGCTAAGACCACTGGGTTAAAGATAATTGGGGAAAAGGATAATTGCACAGTCTCAACATATGACCTCCACAGATTAATTATTAATTAGAAAGGGGAACAGATAATGCTGTAGAAGTTTGGTGAACACTACCTTTACCAAATGATTGAATTTAATATCACCAGTAGCAGGACAAACCGGTATCATCCTTCTCCTGATATGATGTTCTGAAAATTATATAAGTGGTTCCATGGTGTAATGGTGAGCACTCGGGACTCTGAAAATGATATAAAATCATCTGTGTAGTATTCGTGTTAAAAAGGTTTAATCTGAATCTAATCTTGAGGAAACAATCAAATCCAATGAGAGACATTCTGCAAACAAATGGCTTGCATTTCTCAAAAAATATCAGGGTCCATGAGAGAGAAAAAACAAAACAACAAAACAATGAACTATTCTTGATTACAGTAGACAGGAGAGTGATAACAATTAATGTTGTTGATCGAGTTCTGAAGGGGGGGAAAAGACATATGGACCATATTGGGATTATAAGAGAAATTAGAGAATGGGCAATATATGATAATAACAAATCAGTATTAAATTCCTTTAATGTGAACATTGTATTATGGCTATGTAAAAGAATATCCCAAGTCTTAAAGCTATATGCTTTTATAGAAATGGCAAAATATTAAAAACTGGTGGATGTAAATGAAGGATATAAGGGTGTTTTTTGTTCCCTTTTAGCAACTTTTCTAAAATAAAAAGTTGGAGGAAAAGAACACTATCAAGGCCAAACAAATTCCTACATTGAACAGTATTTGTTTAATTTTTTTTCAATATTTATTTATTTTTGAGAGACAGAGACAGAACATGAGTGGAGAGGGGCAGAGAGGGAGACACAGAATCTGAAACAGGCTTCAGGCTCTGAGCTGTCAGCACAGAGCCTGCTGTGGGGCTCGAACCCAGAAACTGTGAGATCATGACCTGAGCTGAAGTTGGACGCTTGACAACTGAGCCACTGAGGTGCTCCAAACAATATTTGTTTAAAAGTCAGGCAAAATGTTAATCTGGCTTTGAAATTTAGAAAAAATAAATTCCTTTTTTTGTTTGTTTTTTGTTTTAAACATGCTGGTCCTTCAATATTACTGAGAGTCAGGATAAAGATAAAAAGTAGATGAGATGTGTACAATCATAAACAATGCACTCGTGCTTGGAACTAACATTCTAGGATACTAGTCAGACATTCAGAATATAGTTTTGAGGTGAGTCTTCCCTATTTTCAGAAGTAAATCCTCTTCCTTAGAAAAGATAGACAACAATATGTCAAAAGTCAAGTGAGGTTATCAAGGGGCACCTGGGTAGCTCAGTTGGTTAGGCATCCAACCCTTGATTTTGGCTCAGGTCATGATGTCACATTCATGAGTTTGAGCCCCAAGTCAGGCTCTGCACTGACAGTGCGGAGCCTGCTTGGGATTCTCTCCCTCCCTCTCTCTCTGCCCCTCTTCTGCTGGCACTCTCTCTAAATAAATAAACAAAGACACAAATAAAAATGAAAAAACAACAAAAAAAGAATCTAGTGAGAGCATTAAGATTGGAATGTGCTTCTAAATGGTGCTCTGCAATGGTGGACTTGGTGGGAGAAATAAAGTGATACAAATTATCCTCCCTCTTGTCTGAGTTCTTTTTTCTGCTACTGGGTTAGTAAAATGGAGAAGTCCTTCCATTTCAGAGATGCCCTCAGTTCTGGAGAGCTAAGTGAAATATTAAGGCAGAAGCATTAAGCCTAGGCCTTTAGAGGAAGTGGTAAGGTGGGTGTGTCAAAAACTGTAGATTGGTCCAATCAACATCCTGTTAGGTTTGGCTGTGTGACAGACTTCTGGCTAATGAGATGCAAGTGGACATCTGCTAGTTGTACTTGTTCCTTTTTTATTTTTCTTGGCTGGATATGGTATGAGGGCAAGAACCTCTGAACCACCTTACAACTATGATGGGAAGGCTGATGGAAGTCATCCCTCATGGTTGGGTTACTAAATCTACCCTGCATTAGACTTCTGGGCTTCTCACGTAATAAAAATAAACTTACTCGTTTAACACACTGTATTTGGTTTATGTTACAGCCCATCTCACTGGGTTAAGACCAGGAATTTGTACCTGAGTGGCTCAGTGGGTTAAGCATTAACTCTTGATTTGAGTTCAGGTCATGATCTCATGGTTTGTGAGATTGAGAGAGCCGAGCCCTGTGTCAGGCTCTGTGCTGACAGCATGGAGCCTGCTTGGCATTCTCTCTCTCCCTTGCTCTCTACCCCTCACTCACTCATGCATTTGCTCTCTCTCAAAATAAATAAATAAACTTAAAAAAGAATGTGGAGAATTTAACTCAGCATGAATGTCCCCGTGTCACCTCCCTCAGAAACCTGTGTCACCAAATATACTGCAGCACTAGTAGAGATAAATCATACTTTTTACAGGTGTAAAATAAAAATTGCCCAGGGTAGAATTAATTGAGCTATATCAAGTGAATGGAGGCAGCAAAGTAAAGACCCTGAGGAAGGAGAAAGGAAATAGTGGAATTTAAGTTGGACCAGAGTTTCCCCCATCAATCACCAGGAATCATTAAAGGTCAAGAGGTGTGGGGTGAGGCCACGTGATCGTGAGGAAGTGGCCTCTTATGAAGAAGGCTGAATAGAGTATATATAGCACAGTCGGGTGTTCAGAAGGGGAGCTGTCAACTAATTATCACAAAATTATGCTGTGTTTAGTTGAGAATTGGGAGGAAGTAGGCTTTCTTCAGACTAGTTAATAAAATATTTAAAAGTTATTATATGATAACTTGAAAAAAATAATAAATTCTGATGAGGACAGTTGATCCTGAGACCTAGCCAATATTAAAGTTCTTGCCAAATCAGCCCTGGCATTTGGCTCCATCACAAAGGCAATCCCGTAGATGCAGAAGCATCTGCTCTCCTACTTACTGCTTATGTTAAAATGAAAGCTATTCAATAAAATATTCATAAGTACTGCTTCTACTGGTGGCTGGATGGAAATAAAATGGCGAGAAACCAACTTTCTGATAAATATATGAATAGCCACTCAGTTGACCACTTTCTGACATGAACATCATCATTCATAATTCCTGATTCTTTTTCAATATGTGCTTTCTTGTCAGAAAATTAAAATAAAGTTATTCTAGGCCTCTTAAGTGTCCAAAATAAATGAACCCTGTCAATATAGACAATAGCAATCAATTGTTTTTTTTTTCCTCCTTAAAAGTTAGATCAACTTAATCTTTCATTAGTTAATCCATTAAATGTGTATTTTGTGCCAGGTATTGTCACAGATTCTGTGGATAGATAGAGAAACTTGACCCTCCTAAAGTTTACCTGTAGGTAAGGGGGATAAAAGGGGCTTAAAAAAGACAAAGTAAAATATGCTTCTTTCTTTGTCCTATGCATAACGTCAGCCTAGTAGGATCTTACCTTGAAGCCAGTCTCAGCAAAGATTTATCTTTTTTTTAAATAACCAAAACCAATTTGGTTATTTAATGCGGTCTCTTTCTGAAAGTATCAACAGACAGATCTCAATTTGAACATAGCACAAAATTTCTAAAATTCTGCTTTCTTTGGTTCTCTGTGTCAGAACCTTTCATGTGTATTTTCTTTCACTCTAAACCCTCTCTTCACCTATATATACAGGTTCCACAGAACTTTTCCCTTCCTCACTGCCTCATTGCTTTGTGGCATGAATAAACTTAGCCACTCTGGCTTCCTCATTTATTGGGTGGTGGATCAAATAGTAAAGTATTACACATATTTTTGTCAGCATATTATAGGCCTCTGCAAAGAGAGACAATATGTATTTGTAATACCTTTTGCTCTTTAAAAACCAGTTTCTTTAATTGTCCTTCTTCTTTGAGTGGGATTCATGTAGAATAATTCCAGGAATCTTTTCAAATTCAGCATTATATTGCCCATCCAAGTTCCATCTAGAAATTCTATGCACTCAGAAAATTTAAATTTCTTCTGGGGATGGAGGGTGATGAAGACAGGTTGGCTTGCTCTTAGTTTGAGCATGGCCTCAGAAATGATTTCCAGTTAAACAAACAAAAAACCAGAATTCAGCAACAGAAGATTAATTGAGAGCAGTGTGAATCTTGACTATAAATTTTCTCCAAAAATTTTACAAAGGGCATTCCAATTACAATGCTTCTTAAACTTGTAGAAAGCCTCTCTTCCAAGAACTCGCTAATTATTTCACTTGTTTGGCAACTGTCCACTCCCTACTGCCTCTAAGTGTCATCTCCTCATCTCCCAATTTGGCAAATCTCTCCTTCTACTCAGCCTCCATAAACTTCTTCAGGCGTTCCTCATTCTCCTGCAATTTGGCATTTATTATGTAGATAATGTTAGTCATTTTGTTAATATTTTCCCTCACTTGACTCATTACTTTTCAATAAAAGAAGACTTATAACTTACTAACATTTCTTTCTTCCCTGTCACAGTTAAGAAAATCATGGTAAAGGTGAGAGAAGGAGAAATAACACTTCTGAATACGCACTGTGTGTTAAAAACATTAGATGATGTTTATAAATCATGTTATATAGTGGAAATTTGGCCTTTAGAAATGTTAAGGGCAGTGATCTCCATATTTATGGGCCAAAATTTTTGAGGGGCTATAGATTTATTTATTAAAAAAATAATGTTTATCTTTTTATTTTGAGAGAAAGGGAGCATGAATGAGGGAGGGGTAGAGAGAGGGAGAGAGAGAATCCCAAACAGGCTCTATCTACACTGTCAGCACAGAGCTAATGTGGGTCTTGATCTCATGAACTGTGAGATCATGACCTAAGCCTAAATTAAAAGTTGGATGCTTAACTGACTGAGACACCCAGGTGCCCAAAGGGGTTATGGATTTATATTAAGGAATCCTCATATCAATGTTCATACCACACATGAAGTCAAAAAATCATTACTTTGAAGAAAGTTCTCAACCTTTTATTTTTGTTTTTTCTCATCAAGGCATACCCGATAGATGATTATATGACCCTCCCAAGCATTAGACTTTGGTAAAGATGAGTGGAGTAGTAATTGAGATTCTGTTTTCAGTGTGCCTTTGTTAACCCTACCCTTTTCTCTCCTACTCTATAAAGTATATAAAGACACAGAGATGCAAATACAGGAACGTTTCTTAACTCCATATGTATATAAAATAAATTAAACATTAACTGTCACACAGTGATAAATTATTTTCATCACATTTAAAAACAAATGTACTGGTTCAAAGTATGGGAGTAGCAAATGACCAGTACAAATATTTTTAAAATGGACTGTGCAATGTCAGAAGAAACAACACACTTTATGCAGCCATTTCACAAATCCTTGTTGAGCAACTAATAAATACTAAGAATTTTTGTCAGTGAACTAACAGAAAAAGCACTTGCCCTTGTGGAGCAGGAAGGTTGAGGCACATATTATAACATCAAGTGGTAAAAAGTTGATTTGGGAGAAAAAAGGAGAGGAAAAAAAAGAGTGATGGTGGGGATGGTTGGAGGAGGTTATCCATAGGACATGACCACTGGCTGATTGAAGAGCTGGACCTGGGTAATCAGAGACTTCCCACCCCCTTCCCTGTCCTTGGAATGTACATTTTTTTCACCATTCCCACAGTGGGAGCCATTTTGAAAGATGCAGCCTTGAGAGAGCAATGTGTTGTTGGGACCATCTGGATGGTATATGTGAAAAAAACCCAGTGGAGGCCTCTACATAAACTTTTAAGATTCTGGCAGTTGGGCACAGAGATCCACTCACCTTGTGGCCCCTCAAAGACAGGCTTCATATGTAAATTCCCTTGGTCCTTAAACCTGCCACCTACAATCTGGAATGACCTGCCTCTTTCTTTTGTCTCTCTTGGCCAGCTTAAAAACCAACAAGGCTTTTGCTATTTTAGAGAAGGTATTCAAGGAGGACCTGTCTGAGGAAGCAGTAGTTGAGCATGCTAGAAAGAGTTGAAGGAGTAAGCCATTTGGGAAAACAGTTCAGAGAGACGAGCCCTATCAAGGAAGGCCCTGAGGCAAGCACATGTTCAGAAAGACAGGGATGAGTCTCTGTCAAGTAAGGTCAGAGAGATAAAGAGGGACCAGATCAGGTAAAAGGCTTTGATCTTACACTGAAGTGATGGAAAGTCATTATAGTGCTTTCAGTAAGGGTGTAACATGATCAGATTAATGTTTTCAAAGGATCACTCCAGCTACTGTGCAGAAAATAGCTGTTGGGGACTAGAGTATAGGAGTTCAGGAAGCTATTGCCATAATCCACAAGAGAGATGTTGTGACTATGAGACCTTGGAAATGACTCTATAAAAGTATATTTTAAGCTGCAGCTATGAAAAATAAAACATCCTGATCTCAGGGAGAGATCTATTGGAATTAGGTATAGAGTAAACCATAAACTAGTCCTTGATATATCTGAGAATAACTGACAACTGTGGAATATTCTGATGATGAGGGCAGGCATACGGCTAAATGGTTCTTAACTTAATGTAAATTATCATATATTTAGGGATATGGATAACTTTACTGGAATAAACACAAATTCATCATAAGAGGTAAGTAGGTATAGCAAAAAGGAAGGGTAAATGGAAGGTAGCCCCTTTTATTCCTTTGTCTATTGTGGACATGTTCTCTCTCTTCTTTTTTTTTTTTAATTAATTTATTCATTTTGAGAGGGGCAGAGACCATGAGAATGGGGGAGGGGCAGAGAGAGAAGGAGAGGGAGAGGGAGAGGGAGAGGGAGAGAGAGAGAGAGAGAGAGAGAGAGAGAGAGAGAGAGAGAGAGAGAATCCCAAGCAGGCTCCACACTGCCAGTGCAGAGTCCAGCATGGGGTTTGAACTCACGAAACTGTGAGATCATGACCTAAGCCGAAACCAACAGTTGGACACTTAACTGACTGAGCCACCCAGGCACCCCAACCTTTTTAAAAATAATTGCCACAATTTATTGAGTACCAGATACCTTTTATTTTATTTTATTTTATTTTATTTTATTTTATTTTATTTTATTTTATTTTGAGAGAGAGAGGGCACAAGTGAGCAAGGGACAGAGAGAGAGTAAGACAGAGAGAATCCCACAGGGGCAGAGAGAGAAAGAAGCATGCGAGGCTCAAACTTATGAACCATAATATCATGCCCTGAGCCAAAGTCAGACGCTTAACTGATTGAGCCACCCAGGCATCACTATTGTGAACATGTTCTCTTGCTTATTGTGGCCTACCCTTGCATGCTTGATACTTAACATTTGCACTGTAGCTCCCTAAAAAGCATTGGGGTTCAGCAAACTCAAGTTTATTATTACAGCACTACAGGGTATGTTCTCTGAAAGCACGTAGATATGTAGAGAGATATGCTGGGAGATTGAGATTTAAGTCTTTGGCCAACCATTGCAAAGAAAAGCCACAAATTCTGTAGGAAACATTATTGGCTTAGGCCCCTGGTGAGTCTGAGCATTTCAGAAGTGTAAGTGCATACCTCCAAATGTAATTACTATTTTAAGTCAGATGATTTCATAACGCAAGAAGTGTTGACACTTGCATGCCACAGAGGTTGTCAGAACCTTATTACTAGATGAAGTAAACTATAGTGCCTTGGGTGATCATGCACAAACACAAATAACTTGATCTTTCTAAACCTTGAGTCCCTCATCTGAAAAATATCTAAAAAAATATTTTCTGCTCTAGCTTTTCTATCTTTTGGTTGAATACAATCTTGTGGTAGGCTTAAATCTCAGATACTGATTCCCTCCCCCCCCCCCTTTCTGCGTATTTCCACCCTCTTTTACTCTGGTAGCAATTTTCTCTCTCAGCCTACACTGGAGCTGAAGTAAGGAGCTACAAGATGCTTCCCATATTGGTCATTTCTCTCCAAGAAATCAGGTAAGACAGAGAGCTATGGTCTGAATGTTTCTGTGACCCCCAAATTCATATGTTGAAATCCTAATTCCGAATGTGATCATCCTAGAAGGCAGAGCTTTTGAGAGGTGATTAGGTCCTGAGGGTAGATCACATATGAATGAGACTGATGCCCGTAGAAAAGAGGCTTTGCCTCTTCCACCTCATGAGGACAAGAGAAGTGAGCAGTATGATTGGAAGAGTTTCCTCACCTGACTGTGCTGCACCCTGATCTCAGACTTCCAGCCCCCAGAACTTTGAGAAGGAATTTTCTGTTGTTTTTTAAGCCACCAAGTGTGCAGTATTTTGTTATAGCAATCTGTGTGATCCAAGATACTGAGTTTGGGGAAGGGAAAGGGGAAAAGAGACTTAGAAATTGAATGGGAGAAGGCCTGATAGGAGGGAAGGACAGAAGCCAACTCGAGCTGTGGAGTTTTGAGGGAAAAGAAGTTTTTGTGTTAAGTCCAGGAGTGGAATGTAGAGATTCTAAGTTTGAAATGCCTTCAGGTATGGACTACTGCTTCTTCCAATGAGTTTATTCATCTACTTTAGACAGTTTGCCATTCAGGCGTTCTGAAAATGTCATTTTCCCCTCTGACCTGGGCTTGAATACCTTGTGCAAAGAGAGGAGGGTGGGGGAGAGCACTGTCTTCTCACTAAGATGAAACTGAACAGAATGGCTGGGAAATTGGTCTGGCCCAGGCAGTAGAGGATACAATGTAGGTTACAATCCCTTTCATGTGGGAAAAGAAACAGACTAGAAAGACTAGGAAAAGAACAACTTGATATAAGATATTCACAAATTAGTCACAAATTTTGAAGATTGTTTCAAAACAAAAAAGTAGAGTCAATTAGTGGCATTTAGGCTGCTTTGAAAATGATGTGAGTCTAAGTTAACCATTCAATAATTGTTTGACCTTTGCAAGTAACTTCTCTTCTTTGGACATCAGTTTCCTCATGTATAAAATAAGGCATTTGTTTGTTTTTTTTTTAGACGTTAATTTATTTTGAGAGAGACAGAGCAAGGGCAGGGGAGGGGCAGAGAGAGGGAGAGAGAGAGAATCCCAAGCTGGCTCCACAGTGTCAGTACAGAGCTGGATGCAGGGCTGGACCTCATGATCCATGAGATCATGACCTGAGTCAAAACCAAGAGGCTTTAATCAAGAGGCTTAACCAACTTAGCCACTCAGGTGCCCCTAAATAAGGCATTTGTAACTGACAGCTGCTGAGATTCCTTTTAGTTGTGACAGTCTCTGGGGTATCAGTGGAATCTGACAAGGTATGCTCTGTAAGGATGGGGGATGGTTTAAATATATTGCACCTGCACTCAATTCTTTCTTCTGGGTATTTTTTTTCTTCCAAGTTGAATTAAAGTGAGTCAAATCCTCAGTAATATAAAATGCTGTTATTTAAACATAGTCAGAGGGTTAAAAGAAAGAGAGAGAGAGAAAATACTCCAAAATGGCATAGAGGTTGACTTTGAGGTATGTCTATGAGATAATCTTTTTCATTCTTTTCATTTCTTAGTACTTCCCAGTTTTATTTTTATTAAACTCGTAATTCTTAAAAAAAAAACATTTTTAACTAACAATTTCTACAACAGAAAGTTACTGATATTCTCTCTGTGTCTCTGTGTGTCTCTCTAGGGTAATGGAGAATAGCTGAAATATTTTCTATAACAATCCAGCTTTCATGTTTAGAGGTCAGGGACCCTACCGTGAAGTTTCAGTATCTCTTTCAGACTTAGCCTTGAGCTTAATGATGTTTGTGTTGAATTTTCTTGCCTCCAATGTGGACAAACACATTCTGTAATTTTTTATATCGTTGGTCCAAGATGAATTTTAAAAAAATCTGATAATAGATAGCCTTCGTTTTGATCCGCTCATAGTTTATTTCTGGGAAGAAGGTAAGTGACTGGAATACATATTTCATAAGACTCCTTTCTGCAATCACAGAGTATTAAATCCTTATGTGGATGCATTTACCTGTACAATGACTTCCTTTTTATATCACAGTTGGCTAAAAATCTGCCCTAGCAATTAGTACCCTCCATTTGTAGAGACTAAATATTATTGGATAGCTTTCTGTAATTCCTTGTATTACTTTCTTGCTTTAGGCGGTCACTCTTGGTGCCAAGACCTCTACAAGGTGTAATGTAAACGAAGGGGATGTTGTTTCCATAGCAGCATGGCTCTCTAGTGCACTCATACCAACAATTGCAGCCACTCCTGCCAACTTCAGCCTGATACCTTCAGATGAGAACAGATGGCTAAGTAGTCTACTTCAATATCAGAATGAGTCAGTCAAATCATCTTTCTTGTCTCCTTCAAAACTATCCTTGAATTCCAACTCCGCTAAGGCATTTTTGATTAAGTGGAAATGAGATGTGTTTAAATAGCTGGTCCTTACACAACCCTACAAATACCTTCCTGACCCTTACCCTTGCCAGAGATGTAAATAAACACTAGAAAATGAATGAAGCAGAAAGAGATGTGGCATTAACAAACACTTTACAAACCGTCTCTGTCTTGCTTCCTTGCTTCTAATGCTGCTGTCACCTCCTTGAGAGGAAGACCCTGACCAGTAATGCCTGAAATGCCAGTAGTGTCTAAAAAATGCTAACTTAGATAAGCTGTTTTCAAGTCAAATTACTTGTGTGCTTTGTATTTGAAACTATTAGGGTAAATTAGATGTCAACATTTGGATAACTAATACCACCAGTTTTGACAATTTTTGGCCTATTTTGGGTGGGGCATTTAATTCATATTTATTCATTATCATGGCCAACTGCTTTTTCTTTAGGAAGGGGCCACTCAAAAGGCCCAGGCGTGAATGGTATCAGCGTAGAAATGGACAGACATAAAACCATAGCTTTCTTGAATTGTAGCCCATGATGTATGCATGGATTATGGAAAGATTTTGCTTTCACCTAGCAAATAGGTGCAGGTTTTCTGACGAAAAACCTTTTTACAGTTTAAAGATGATTTTTCCTCTATTAGTGATGTAGTCTTCTTCAATTCCTCTTCTGCAATTTTTGGCATTGTATTGGAGTTCACTCAGATTCAAACATGTATTATCCCAGAACTGATTGCTATCAAAAAGACACAGCATCAGGCTCCCTGGACGTGAAGGAAGATTTACACACGGGAGAGTCCCAGCACCTAAACCTTAAATGACATACACACGCTGGTGAATTTCCAAGGAACATAAGGATGAGTCTAATTTAGATTAAGGGTAATTTGTAATAGTTGGGGAATAGCTTTTTAAAATTTTTTTGCTATTTTAAATGTTTCTCTATGTGTTGGTCTAAAAGCAGTTCAATGATGATGGCCTAACAACCAGTTTGTAAATTTGCAGTGAGAGAGTAAGAGAGAAGACCTCTCAACAACATGGTCAGGCAAGTGAAACAGGATAAGGCATTTATGGTCCTTTCTTGCCTCTCTAGTTATCCGTTTAGCATTTTGTACATCGTCCCAGAAAAGAGAAATTCAAAGCCAGTGATAATTGCAAGAGTGGCTGGAAACTGGTGTCTTGAGCAAGCAATTATTATTAATATTGCTAAAAATAATAAATAATAAAATAATAATACCCTTAGAACACATATTCCCAATCTGATGTCCTAGGCCCACCGGGAGCTCATAAAGTTAGCAATTGTGAATTGTTTACAATATTTAAAAATAATCTATGGATACTATTGCAGTAATTGATTATTTTTACTGCATGGTAAGGTATGTATTTATTTGATTAATAAAGAGTAAGGACATATGTTACTTATTAATGAATACATACAGTTTGGGTAAAGAAGCTTTTCAAACAATGAAGGTGAGTGATAGTAAAAGGCATCTTCGGAGGAGCAGAAGTATTAGAATTTTTATAGTTAAATAATTCATTTGATTCTCACGCCACCGTGTGAAGTTGACAGATGGATATAGTTAGCTCTGTTTATTAAACCAGGGAACTGACATTTGTTACTCCTATATGTATTATCTGTCCTTTCCAGTTTCACATACTGTAGATCTCTCTTTTATGGTTTCTTCATTCCAGAAGTACTTTATTGAACTCAGAACTTGTTAAACTCTAAGATTATTATACATAATGCTTAATTTTTGCTTATCATGGAGCTTGTAGTCTAGATAGTAATAAAAGGTAACCCTCAGGAAAAGTCACAAAAAAGGAAGGGACAAATTATGACAGTGTCTGTTTATAGTTTTAATGATATTAGTTCGATAACTTAAGGGATCCTACTTAAATACTAAAATTGTAAAGTGCAAAGAATATATTATAACAAAAGGAAGAGTATAAGGCAATATATGACTGTGAGACAAATGAACAATGCAAACAATATGGTTTGGCAGAAAGGAGGGGTCACTATAAGGGTAGTTAGTGTTAAGGGAAGAATGTTATGCCTGTAAGTTTTGCCTTAAATGATTAATCTGCAGTAAGGGAAAAGGCATAGAGAAGAAGACATTTGGGGCAGGATATCGACTCTATCATGTTCACATCATTTCCATGTAGGATGTTACATTTCAATATGCTGTAACGTCATATTTTTTGCCATTTTAAAATCTTTTGAAAAAAAAGGATGCAGAGGAAAAATTAAATGGGAAAGAAATAACTTAATGTATAAGGAAGAAAACATTATAAATAGATAAGGAAGGATTAAATCTTATTTTCATAGCCTCTACCCTTATGCTGCCAAAGGAGAGTGAAGGAAGAACCGGACGGTCTGTGTTGCACAGGTTAAACTGAAATTGGGTTTGCATCGTTAGACATCACACTCCCATACACACTGGAAACGGCAGAGAGAGTGAGCACAAGCCAGAGAGAGCTGTTAAACATGGGATAGTGAAGACCATGAGAGAGGAGCAGAGGAGATAGAAATCTAGTGAAGTGGACCATAAAAATAATAGTGGCCCTGAAACAAAATTTGGAAGAAAAAGTCCACTGTGCAAAGGTCAGAAGCCAAAATTGGGATAGGATCTGCCAGTCACCAGGTAACAGGCGAATAAGGAATCTAAATCCAGTTTGCTCAGTCTATCAGCCTGGCCAGGTGTGAGAACATTCATCAAGCTCTTGATAGACTACGGCACCCATCCATGAGAAATCTCATTTCTGGACATTCGGCAGTCCTTGACCTTGAAAGCAGTTCCGGACTGATAGTCAGTCTAACTTGATAAATGATGATTTCTCAAAGAGAAATGCAATTCTCCCACTCCACTATGACTGCAAACACACACACGCAGGGCATAAAAATGTATACCGACATACATGGAAAGACCCATGAATGTGTGACATACTCATTCCACCAGCAAGTCACTGATAACAATCGTGCATTTGATGCATTCAACGTAATTGCAGATACCAACACCTATGCCCACCCTGCTCTAAAAAGCTCTTGGAGAAATCTTGGCTGTCTGACACAAGGTGTACAGGGAGTCCTAGCCTAGCTGTATGAATACAAACATTTATTACAAATAATACCTGGCGTTATGGTTGTGTTCTACGCACAGCCACAGTGGCCTGACCAGAGCATCCAGCCAAGGAACACTGAAAGGTACTGGGATTTCATTTAAAGGTGTATTAAAAAAAATCTAAACAAGTATGATGATATTTTCTGTCCCCTCTTTTTACATCAGTCATTGATTTATTGTGTTCTTGTTCCTCCTACTAAATCGTATGTCTGTGAGGACAGTGGTCATGTGTCACTTATCTCTATTTCTTATGCACCTTCACAATTTCTCTCTCTCTCTCTAAATGATATATGATCAATATCATATATGACTGTGTGTGTGTCTTGATTTATCCAGTATTCCTTTCATTTCATAAATAATAAAAGTAAAATGAATAACATTTAATGATGGTAGGAATTAATTATTTGTACAACCAATAGTAAGCTTAGGTATATTTTATAGATAGGTAAATACAAGTACCTGTTTGTTAACAAAATATCAAATTTGGGAATACATTTGAGGCCAGTATTTGGATTCCCTTTTTGTTGTTGTAAACATTCTTTGTTCCCTCTATATCAAAAATCTTTATGCATTTTGACGTTATGGATACAGTGACAACTATCTCTAGGTAGTGTTACAACTATCTCTAGGTATTTGTGTTACAGTAAAAGATCCCTTACCCAACTATACTTACCCCATTCATCAATTAACCATCACTCTGTTCCTCTATTCTGATCGAGGCCCACTGATTAGTAGACCTCTTTACCATACCATGTTCTTCTTCTCCCATTAACAAAAGTATATGTTTATCAAGTGTCAAGTCTTTGTTCCAAACATTTATGCTGGGTTTATATGCTATTGTAATTACTTTATTTAACTGATTACTATTTAAAACAAGCAAATAATGAGCAAAAGAAGTTGGCTCTTTAATGAAAGCTATGTTGAATGCTTTGGACATATTTGTTAAAGGTAAGCTGAAAAAAATGCCGTCTTAATTATGTGGGGGTGAGACCACTGTAAAAGTCTCAGGGGCAATTGTAAAAGTCTGGAAGAAATTTCATACTCAGATTTGTCACAGGTTTCGTAGATTTCAGAAGAAAGATAATGGGCCTATTCAAAGAAAAGGTCTTGGTATTACACTAAAGTTGTGGTAAATAAATGTACATTTCCATGCTTTGAGTTAAAATACAGTGTTGAAGGTATGTATGCATTTTTAGAAAAATAATGATCCTCCTTAGCAGACTTTTAAAATTTGACTTATTCTACAATGGCTAGATATAGGGCTTCTACTCTTTATTGGCCCATGAATTGGCTCAATTTCAAATAGTCCTCATTTCTTTTTCATGTAGTTCAAGAGGTTCTCTCAAAACTTCAACTTTAATGTATTCATTCATTTATTAATTTTTTTAAAAAGTTTTATTTATTCATTTTGAGAGAGAGAGAGAGAGGGAGAGAGAATGAGCAGGGTTGGGGTGGGGGGAGACAGAGAGAGAGAGAGAGAGAATGAGAGAGAGAGAGAGAGAATGAGAGAGAGAGAGAGAATCCCAAGCAGACTCCACACTGTCAGTTCAGAGCCTGATGCAGGGTGCAAACTCATGACTGTGAGATCATGACCTGAGGTGAAAACAAGAGTGGGTCGCTTAACTGACTGAGCCACCCAGGGGCCATTTGCTAATTTTATCATGACTATGTGCTTAAAATAATACTTAGTGATACTATGGCTGCATTCAGTGACATGGTCTTTGCCCTCAGTAAGTTTACAATTGAATAGGGAAAATACGCTACTTACACATACAACTATGGTCAATTACATATAAGTTGTACAAAGCAAAACAAGGGCTCACTTCCGGAAGTATAGATAAAAGACTCATTTCTTTATTCAACAGATATTTTTAGACATACATCTTAGATGCCAGGAACTATGCTCAGTTCCAAGGATATAGTGGTGATGAAGACAGACAAGTGCTTGCCTCATGGTTGTAGCTGAAAAGATGCTCCTTGAACATATGGTAGGATTCTCATAGGTAGACACAGCTTGAAGAAAAGAAACAGTGAGATAGCTTGATAGCTATGAAGCTATCTCAAGCAATGAGGTGGCTTGAGCAAAAGCAGGAAAAACTCAAGATTTGTTAAGGGATGAATGAACAATTTGGCTACAGGATGAGGTGTCTGTGGAAGTGTAGTGTGAGAAAAAGATGAAAATGTATACAATCTTCTTTTTTCATGTAAGGACAATTTGAAAATCATGACTATGCCTTTCTGATCCTGTTTTCCTCATCAATGAAGGGCAGGCAGTGGTCAGGCTCCATGATCATCAAGGTCTTTTTTTACAGCTCCTAGTGTTTTTCTATTCTGAATTCATATCTCCCTTTGTGGTCTTTGGAACACAATTGACAGCCCAAAATCTTCCTTCCAGGTCTGATTTGTTCTTAGGCTCTCATCTTGGTTTGGAATTAACACAGGGAGTGAGGATGAAGAAATGGAATTTCTAACCCACATTGCTTAGGTTGTCAGGTCCTGATATGGCACTCCATTAATTGCTAAAAGCACAAAATGATGGTAAGGAGCAATAGAGAAGCAACCAGAAGCCTTTCTAACTCCATTTGGTTCCTATAATTCCTTGTTCTTAAGAGTGTGTTTTGCCCCCCTGAGCCTTACATACAAAAGTGTCATCTAGATTTGGAATTTATAGCTTCTTCTCCTTTTATGTTATTTGCTTTTATAGTTTAAGCTTTACAAATTCTAAGACTATGTCTATATAATGCCCAGAAAGATTTATTGGGCAACAAATTTGCTTGGCCATTTGCATCCTAATGGCAAAAGCAATTTCTTCAGCCAGAATAGTTTATTTTCTTTTCAGTTGCAAATGGGGATATTTTAAGGGAAAAGAAGTTATTTTGGTTCAAAAGGGGATATTATAGCTCCTTCTGTCTGACAACTGTCAACCTCCCACCTCAGCAAAAGTCCTTTGTTGGTCAGGAATGAATTTCTTGACTCAAATGACCCAGGCTGTACTATCTATTCCTTATCTAAAATAAAATACAGCTTTGGAGTTTTTCTCTAGGTTTATGTAAATAGTTTTATAATTATACCATCTAAAGGAGAGAAAGTGCTATTTTCTGGAAGAGGGTTGGTGGGAAACCTTACTTTTTTGTTGTGTAATAATATGGAATACTATATTAAGAACCACAATGGCTACATTCTATTTGTTTGTTTGTTTGTTTAGCTGTATGACTTTGGACATACTGTTTGAGTTTGGGAAGCCTTATTAGTCTTTCTTGCCCAATTGGAGGCAGGGGGATGGGCTCAGGAAAAGACAGAGGGTGGGTGGTGTGGTGTTTGAGGCAGTATCATGGATCAGCCTCCACTGAGCACTTAATATGTCAGGAACTTTATGTATCTTATTTCAATAGATACTCACGATATTCTTACGAAAACAAAAAGAAAAAAAAAACCTAGAGCTCAAAAAGATTGGGTTATTTACCCACGTATTGGAGAAGGTCATCAAGAGGACGTGACCGCTGGGTGACCTAAGTGCTAGACCCAAGCAATCACCCTCACCCCTCCCCTGTCCTTGGAATGTACATTCTGCCACTGTTCACACAGTGAAAGCTGTTTTCGAGGATGCAGGCTTGAGAAATCAAGGCATTGTAGAGACCATCTGGATTGAATATGTGACTGAGCCCTAGTTCAGGCCTTTATATACACTTTCAGATTCTGGCAGGTGGGCGCAGAGGTCAGACAGGCCTCAAAGGTAAATTCCCTTGCTTGTTAAATCTTCCACCCACCAACCTGGAGTGTCCTGCCCTTTCTTTTGTGTCACCTTGCCCTCCATGTATGGGGACCAGTTTGTGAACCAACACCAGGGTCACAGCCATTGAGTGGAAATCCCCATATATGTTTGAGGTTACAGCTGGATTTTTATTTTACACACTGCCTTATCTGAGTTCCTGTCAAGTACTTTTTCTCGAAGCTCTACTTTTTGGTTTCCTGAAACATCAAATTCTAGCTTTTCCTTCTTTAGATGTATACTTTTAGGGTAAAATAAGTCAAAGGCAGGAATACAAACTCTCACCCTCTCAAATTTTCTTCATTGTTGTATTAATGAGCCCACACACATGAAGTAGCTTCAGGACTGTCAAGTATTACTGTTAGATGAACACAATCGCTGCTCTGGGTTTTTTGGTCTGGAGGTGAACTTGTTTCATTTCAGATGCCCACAAAAATCTGCATTTTTGTTCCTCATTTTTTGATTCCACGTAAATTATGTAGCCATTTCCAAGATCTGCGAAAAACACTCTGGCAGGCATTGGGACAGTCAAAAGAAACCCGCAGGCCAGATTGCAAAGTCTATTGTGGAATGTATTGTGCATATCACCTTCTCTTGCCTAAAGTCAAGTAGTGGGAGTATAATACAGGCAGGCATGATGGCAGTCATATACTGCTACAGGATGATAGCTCTCTAGTTTGGGGGGGGGCGGGGAACAGCTTTACTGGAGGAAAGGTAAAATCAGGCAATCCATCTGTTCAAAAACCCAAAACACAAAAAATCTTTCCTTTTTTGGCTTATTGTCTCAGTATAGCATCTTGAGTCTCTGGACAAAATGCACTTTTGTACACATAAACCTAATTATACTTGTAATGAAAGGCGGGTTTTTCTTTTTGTTTGTTTTTTTGTTTTAAGGATTTGCTAACACCTCACAGAAACCTTTGAAAAGTATTCTATTTAGGGATAATTTTGCTGACTCAGTATGTCATGCATCTGGTATTCCTTTTTAAATTGATTTATTTTGGAGACATTAGTATAAAAGCTGTTTTTTTAAAAATCTTATGATTATTCTAATAGTTTGGGAAGAATACTCACTCTATCGTAACAGTAGTTTAGACACAGGTATTGTAACCTAAATATTCTTCCACTATATCTATACCTTCCACTAGGGAAAGGTAGTTGGGGTCTATTGAAATAAAATATGAAAAGCCAGATCAGGTGTCTCTGAGATTTTTCTGAGCGAGAGAGGACGCTTTCTTTTCTGGTAAGGGAATTTGGGGTCTGAATGATAGGAAGAGGATTGAACAAGAGCATCCAGGGCTACTCCTTTTCTTTGTTCCTTCCTTCCTTCCTTCCTTCCTTCCTTCCTTCCTTCCTTCCTTCCTTCCTTCTCAGAAGGAGGGAACCCAAGTGACAGCAGGGTGGGATGGTGGTCAGGGGAACCAAGCTCTAGGAATTCCTGGGCCCATTTAGAACACAAACTTTTTATAGAATGCAAATGATTTAACAGTAATACCAGGAAGCTTCTCAGAGCAGATTACAATCCCATCACAGAGAATTAGCAATGAAAGTTGACAGGCTTTATAAACTTGGAGATTTTGTTGTAGTGGAAGGCAGCTGCAGGGAATAAAATGCCCTTAGGTACAAAGTTAGGAAGGGCTTCTATGCCTATGATTAATTTTTGTTATGCTATGTGTGGCTTTCTAACCAAAATTAGCATTTTAGAACCATAGTGATGATGCAGAGTCGCACCATTTCCACCTATTTATACAAATATGTCCATATGTGTAGGCATGCCTTCCACCATGATCTTAAGAAGGGCATCATCCTGTTGCAAAAGTTGAACTTGACAGCATGTGGGTAAATTTTTGCATGCAGAAAATTCCAACAAAACACACACATACACAAGTTGTCAAGTTCAATGTTCCTGAACTCTGGCAAAGTATCAATCAGTCTGACTTGTGGCCCTATTCACACCTAAATGAAGACATGTGGGTGGTATCTGATATTTATAAAATTTCTACAATTGACTTTATCCAGTCAATTTGAGAACAACTTTTCTATGTAGTAAAGAGTGTTCCTGAACTAAAGTGGAGGGTATGGGCACTTATAGATTGGGATCCTTGTTTTTCCCTAGAAAAAGAGTATTTGTGAGAAAAAAAAAATGCCTCTATGCATATAGTATAACTTAAGAAATCTCTGATAAAAATATCTGGACAATTGATATATAAATACATAAGTGCTCTCTGGCCCCACACAAATTAATTATTCAATTGCTAACTACAGTCAAGAAATGCTTGCCCCTGCATCTCACACTGTGCTAGGTTCCTTAAAGGATACAAGATAACTGGAAGCTGTTTTTACAACCAACTTGGAAAACATGATGCTACCGTAGAAATTAGGGATTGATTCTTTAAAGCAGTACAGAAACAAATAGATATTACAGCTGGTACAGTATATGTTTCAGGCAAATGTCTAACTTAGGCATCCAATTTTTTTTTTTTTTTGAGATAACTTCTAAACACTTGTTGGAAGCCATTCCAAGCATAGCGTAGGGAGATCAAAACGTCTGATGTGACACACTTATTGGCTTTGGCAAATCGAAATCTAAACTGACCTTAGCGAGTCATGTGATTTCCCTGAGACTCAGTTTCCTTACCTAATTAAGATGCTTGCACTAGATAAGTGACCTCCCCAGGAGTGGCAGGTGAGGAGATTATTTTCCTAGAGGATGTGTGGAATGTCTAAAGATATTCTTGGTGGGAGGGTCGTGAGGTGGAGGGACAATGCTAATGGCATGTAGTGGGTAGAGGTCAGGGATGCTGAACATGTTACAGTGCATGGGACAGTCCTACACAGCTAAGAATTACCTGCCTCAAAATGCCAATAGGACTGAAATTGAGCTTAAAGATTTCTCACAGCTCTTAATACTTTGTGGTTCTTAGTTAATGTTTCTCGATCATTAGAAAGCTCAAGTCACCTAGAGAAATTAGTTTAACAGATTACTAGACCCCCTGACATCCAAATATATTAATACGTCAGGTTTGGTATGTGACTGAATCTGGAATTTTAGTATGCACACTAAGTGATTCTGTTGCATATGAGTCCTCAGATTATATTTTGATAAACCTTACTAAGATACACATTGACACTGAAGAAATCTCAGTTGATTCTTGAAAAATGATACTGTTGACATTTTTAAATTAATTTGGTCATGAGTCATACAACCACACTTGAAGACTTATACAAAGTCTCACAGCTTGTTAGAAGCAAGATGGCACCAGAATCCACCCAGTTCTAGCTCTGAAGCCCATACTCTGGTCACTATGCAAACTCCTTCTGAGAGTAATGCAGTCTCTGAAAGACAAACAAGCTGTAGATGAAGAAGGCAAACAAGGCTAAAAGGAGATCAGAAGTCTGGAAGAGAGTATTTCCACTGGTAATAGAAAAAGGGAATGTGAATGGTTAAAGGTAAAATGAGAGTTGCAAAGGACCTTGAATGAGAAAATGACGAATATAATTCAATCTGTTAGGCCAGTGTTTCACAGCTCTAGTTACAGATTAGAATCACTTGGGATCTTTTAAAAACTATTGATGCCAGGGCCCCACCCCAGAGATTCTGATCTAATTGGTCTGGGGTGGGATCATGCATCAGGAGGTTTTAAAAGCCCCAGGGGATTCTAATCTGTACCCAGAAGACCACAGGGAGCCATGCTATAATCCATAAACAGGTGAGAGTCTTTAAGAAACTGTTGAAGCGGATTAACCTGGTGGAAATGTATAAACTAGATTAGAGCCTGAGAAATGGAAGAAGGGGATCAGCTGGGAGGCTATTGTAGGAACCGGGGTGTGTGGAGATAAAGACCTAGACTAAGGAGATGGGTTAGAAACAGCAGTGAAGAGACCTCCCTTAGCTCTTCTGACCCTGCTGTCACTGACCTGTTGTGTGCCATGGGAGAAGTCACATTTCTTTGTCTGCATTTCTCACTAACTCAAAAGAGCTAACACTGTCCCTGAAGATATGACAGCATTGTTATGAGATTCAAACTAGATAATTGAAAATTAGATATTTTGGGTAGTTATGCACATGTTCAATATATGTTGAAAATGATGGTAGTGGAGCTGGAAAACCCTAGAGGCAGCCTAGATGTGTTCACATTGGTGAGACTGGTGACCAACTGAAGTTACAGAAGGGTTGAAAGATATTCTAAAGGTATAAGCCTTTATACCAATTCTGTTAGAATTGGAATCTAACAGAAGTGGGGAAGTTGGAATCGGGAATGATTCCTAAAGGAAAATGGCAGTAGGTGTGGATCAGAGGTTCTCAGCTGGGGGCAATTTTGTTCCCTAGAAGGCATTCAGCATTGCCTGGAGACTTTCTGCTTGTCATGATTTGTGTGTGTGGGTGCTACTGTTAAACAGTAGGCAGAAACCAGGGATGCTGCTAAAAATCATATAGTGCACAAGACAGCCTCCCACAGCAAAGAATTATCTGATCCAATATGTCAATAGTGCCAAAGTTGAGAAACTTGATAGAGACATTACAGATAGAGTTGGAAAGGGCCAAATACATCATGATTCAGTTCCATGTTTTAGTTTCACCATAGGGTAAAACGAAGTTCAGAGATTAAATGACTGGGTTAAGGTCCTGAGTGAGTGGGCGCCACCGTGACAGAACTGAAATCCAGTTCTCCTGAGTGTCCAGTGCTCTTTAGTGAGAACCTATCTGACCTCTCACTCAATTGATATATGGGCCAGGGGCATTCAATTGGATATGCTCGGTACCCACCCACCTGGGAAGTCTGATTTGAGGGCTAAGTAGGAGGTTAGTGGTGGAGATCTCCATCTTAGAGTAACCAGTACAGATGTTTGATTTTCAAATAACTTAAATATGGAGAGAAACAAGAAAATATAATAGAAAATGTAAACAAAGAGTTGCTGAGGACCCAGAGGGCTCTTGGAAGGGAAGGTCAGAAACACCAGGAGATCTGTTCTGATTCAGGGACTTTGGGCTCAAGTAAAAAGGAATGGCCAACACTGTGAAATACAGCATAAAATCAGATAGGATGAAGCTTCAAACAGTCATTAGACTCCTGAGGTGGAGGTCAAGGTGACATTTGGAGGAGCTGTTCCATGGAGTTTGGGAAATAAAGGAAATTTCAAAGAGGGAGAGAAGGAGCAATGGGATAATGAAGAAACGTGGGTAGTAACTGCCAAGAGTTTCCTCGTGAAAAAGAGATAATCAGGACCTATGGGATATAACAAGGTCAAATCAAGGACTCAGGAGGGCAGGAGCTTCACCTGCGTTTGCGGAGAGCCAAGGGGAATTGGTGGCATTGACTGGCCCTGGCGCACACACACAAGCAAACGCAGAGCTGCGGCGATACCGGGATGTGCGCACTAGATGGCAGTAGCGGGGCCCTTTCGGCTGGGTTCGCGGTCCTATAAGACGCTGCTTGTTTAAGTACAGTCGCATTTAGTTGGAGCTGCAGGGGAGTGAGGGAGAGGAGGGTAGGAAGGAGGCAGCGGGAGAGCTTGAGGGAGAAGGGGGCTCGCTGTGTTTCCACCAGGCACAGGCTTCGAGCGTCCCTCCCGGGCCCTGGCTTGTGCTCTTGCGGAGGAGAGCGAAGCTGTTTGGGTCCGGCCGTCGTGCGGCAGGTCTGTCCGGGTTGCCGGAGCCGGGAGAGCCCAGAGGGAAATCGAGGGAAGCGAGCCGCGCGTTTTACTAGAGAGAGCGCGAGCGGAAGAGGCGAGAGCAGGACGCGCGACGGAGCACCGAGCGCGGCGGAGACATGAGGACCTACTGGCTGCACAGCGTCTGGGTGCTGGGCTTCTTCCTGTCCCTCTTCTCGCTGCAAGGTAAGGGGAGGATTCCCTGGCCCCTCGCGTCCAGTCCTTCCCGCCGCCGGCCTCGGGGTGGTCGCTGGAGTGAGGAGCGCTCGGAATATGGACGGAACGCGGTTTATTGACAAGTCCTGCGGTGCGCTCTCTGCCTTCCCGGCTCTGCGCCCAGGCTGGGTCCTGAGGCGTGCAGGAGTGTGCAGACAGACTTGCTGCATTATCGCTGTTGGTGGGGAGATTTGGAACCGGTGTGTGTGTGCGGGGGGTGGGGGGAGCAGAGTGGAGCGTGCGTGTGTGTGTGTGTGTGTGTGTGTGCGCGCGCGCGTGTGTGTTGGCGGGGGTGGGGGCTGGTGCGAGGGGTGGCGGCGGCGGAGCTGGGGTTGCTCCTCTGTAAACTCCAAGTGCCATCGCGGTGTTCGCTGTCCCCGTGTCCCCGGTGCTGATACCACTGCATTCCTTCTCTTTGAGGAGGGAATTGGCATTAAGTTTAGAAGGAGGCTGGGTATCCGCTCTCCACCTGGTACTTGTATCTCTATGTAAAATACCCCTTACAGATTCTGCCCGAGGTGGGGGAGGGAAGCGGGCGGAGGGGAGATACTGGGGTGGAGGAGAAAATGAGAGAAAGAATATGAATTTACGGGTTAATAGCTATGCTGACTCGGAATGGTCAATGTTTCATGCTTGGAGGACTAAATTGCTGGTGCTGGGTGTTTACTTTGAAGAGGGTTTAGGTCTCTACGTTTTGGGAGGTTGTGAAATGAATTCATGAAGGTTAAAAATGAAAACACACAGTGTGCATTTCACTTACAAGCTGGCATCCAGAGCTCCATACATGTTGAACGTACCTCCAATACATGAAGTAATTCTAACATAAAAAATATATTCTCTTTAATCCACCTGTCTCCTACTCTTCCCTGAGAGGAGCCTTGCACAATTAGCCACAGAGCGTGTGTGCTATATTGCTCTACCACTGATGGTTCTACTACATCTTCATGTTTGGGGCATTCTGCCATCATTGGGACCAGCTCCCGCTCACATTTCTCATGCTACTGCCCATGTGAGTCTATTCTTTGACACACACACACACACACACACACACACACACACGTGCATGCACACACACACAGGCACAGACCCTCTCATGAGCACACTGACTTGAAATGACCAGACTGACGATCCTACTCCTGATTTTCTTCTGACAGCTGGTTGCTAATGTTACATTTGTGGGTTTCATTTTTCATTGCTGGGGGATATTTTGTGTAGCTGTAGAACCCTCTCGCCAAATGAAAAGAGAATAGACTCCCTGCCTGTTTACTAGATGAAGCATCTCAAGTGAATAAACACTATGTTGAAGTTAAATTTTGAACTAAGCTTTGGGGAGCGGATGGAACTCACCCATAACACAATTACAAGTTACAGGTCCTAAAACTTCATCTTAGAACTCACTGACCCATTCCTCTGCCATCTAAATTGCGGGCTCTTGTAATACATAATTCCTCTGCTAAAAATGCCTACATGAAAAATAGAATCCCAAACCAGGTTTGGCTTTTAATATTTTATTCCTTCGAATTTTTTTTTCCTCCAGAGCTCTCAGGACTTTCTCTGTGATTTCAGATATTACTGCAATTCAGCTTTTTCATACAGAGACATTAGCATCGTGACTGTACTGTGCCAGCAGCAGAGGTTAATCCCTTCCTATTCCATTTAGCTCTAGGAACTTAGCTCTTCAGATAAAATGCTAAGAATGAAGTCACTAATACAGGCTTCTCTTAGGTTTGAATAAAACTGTAGAATATTCATAACGCAGTCATGGGGGTCATACGAGTGAAGGGCAGATCACAGTGCTGGGCTGATGTCAGATGGTACTTCTGAAGGATGGGAAAGGTCTGATGAAGCACCAAACCAGATCTCTAGATTTCAGAAGATCTTCGACCTAAAAACGAATAAAGCTCTATAGGCTTCTTAGAAATAGCAAAGTTAACTATAATGGTAACTCTTTGAAATAGAGTATCTGGTATCATTTGGGCAAAGTAAGTGGTTTTTCTTCCTAGAGAATATATATTATTTTTTTTTTCCAAAGAGGAGTTTTTAGGAGTTTGCTCGGTAGAGTTTGATGAATCATGGGAGGTGGCCCCAATTCTTAAGCTTTGGGGTCCCTCAATGTTTGGCACAGACCAGGAAGCAGTAGCTTTGGGTAATGGGGTAGGAGGAGAAGGTACTGTGGTCTGACGAGGCCAGGAAACACCGCCATCAATCACAGTTGCCAAATACGACTCTTCTGTCTTCGTCACGGCAGGTTGGACTGGCTGCCTCACAACATGTTCCCTCTCTTACATGGGTTATTCAATGTCAGAGCCCACGACTCTTTTGATTCAGCTCCTTCTCTTGACTACTATCTCCCTCCTGCAGCATAGTTACTTCTGTGGTTTTCATGGATGGATGTGTTCATGGATCCACAGATGATGCTGTTGTTCATTTTTAAGTACACTTGATTTGTTTAGAAATTTCTAATGTGAGTATCTGAGGCTGTGTGGATGGGTATTTGTTGAATAACTTGGGCTGGACTTGTGAGTCCAGCTGGACTTGTGCAGTCTATGCCCTTACTTTGTGACCGTGGGCAAGTCAGACCCCTATATTGGTGTGTTCTCAGTAATAATTAGGCTCTGTTTCTTGGTAATGATGTAAGGATCATTAACATTTTGAAACAGAGGATATAAAATGTTAGTCAAGATTTATTTACATATGAATAAAGATGTATAATTTTTCTTGCACTTTTTATCCAAATATCCTAGAGTACTTTGCTGTAGTTGATTATAGCGCTCCATGCCTCATCTTTCCGATATTGGTCTGTGTAATTTATAACTTCTAAGCAATGAGAAAATGGTGAGAAGTTTACATGGTTAGTGGCCCAGCTGGATTTTATCCTTGATACACTAGTAAATGTATTTTATGTTAATGACAGCTCCTTAGGTAAAGGCTATAGGTTCTCAGAAGAAAGTTTTCTAGCACATGACTACACTATAATCACATTTCCTTGTACCCGTGAGAAAGCAGAGGAAAAAAGAGTTCAGGTGGAATTTTTTAAAGGCAAAGGGAAGCAAGCAAACAAGCAAGAATAAAAACTCCTCGGAAGTCTCCGTCTTGGGCTTGGTTTAATTTAAGGCCCCTGTTCCATTGGCTCGGATCTGGCTGGGTGTCCTTGTCATGTGGCATCTGTCCCTTCTTTCTCAAGCTCCACAGCCAGAGAGCAGCCACTACTTTTCCCTGAGGTTGGCTCTGTTTCCTACCTTTGGCAGCTGGAATGGCAGTAGCTGTGTGCCCTCTGGGGATTGCAGAAGAGGTGGACTCCACTTGGCCCACCCACCCCCATCTCTGGTTCATTTGGGCATGAAGGTCGACTTGGCTTCCGCCTGCAGCCAGATTTGGGCTGCTGAGTGGCCAGGAGAAAAGTGTAGTTACAGGGCATCAGAGGCTGCATGGCCAACCCCTAAGGGAAGCCTAGCAGCAGCTGCTCAGTGAGAGACCAGCAGAAATGCCTAGGTTGTGATCATTCTATCTCATTGTTATGAGGCTCCCTTTAAAGAACATCTTTTGTGAGCTGGGTCTAAATTGCTCCCAGAGACTCTCTCCACCCCCTTCCCAAGCAGTTCTAATGCAAATGTGTTGGCAAACTTCTCCAGTGGTGTTTCCCAGCTCCCTTTGACAAGGACTAAAAATGAGACCCTTCAAGAAATGACTTTTTTTGAGTCCAAGTTATGTGTTGTGTTGATATTAGGTAATAACAAGTGGTTAGGAAGTAAAAATGTAAAGTTCAAATTTCACCAAAGTAACTTAAAAAGAGTTAAAGCACCGTACATCAGTTCTGAGTTTCTGCTAGATAGGAATGCTGATGGTATATCCTTGCCACAATCATTATCGTAGCAGAGATTCCTGGACCATTGACTGCTGTGAGGTCCCTCTGAGATACAGGAGAAATAGTTTGTTTGTTTTTTTCCTAAGACACTTGCATTCCAAGGAAATGTGTGACCTCACGCATTAAGTCTATCCATCTACCTACCTACCTACCTACCTATCTACCTATATATCTATATATCTATCTTAACATTCTGAGGAACTTGGACTCTACCCTTTTATTGAAAGTTACCTTTCTCTAGATATTATAGGTGGTTGAATATACCTTGTCAAAGCTTTCAATGATGATTATTAATAATAATACAAACCCTTGGCTCACATTACCATGATGATTGGTGAAAAATGTATACAATATCTTATTTTGGGAGTTCTTTATGAGTAGTTTATTAATCGAGAAAGGCACAGTACAGTCTAGAAGTAAAGTAATTGACCAGAAAGTCTTAGGATTTCTCTTCTTATTTCATTTTATAACTGTCCACAGGTTAACCCCAGAAGACTATAATTCATTTTACAGAATTGTGGTCAGATCCTGAGGCCAAACATGTCTTTGAACACATAACAATGTTTGTACTGTGAAGATTGTATTTATCATATTTTCCTACATAGTAAATTTTCTTCATATACCTTTCTACCATGCCTGATGTATTTGAAATAACCTAAAATACATATTTTTTCCTTATCTGATGCTTCCCTTCATACCATTACCCCTCCACCACCTATGACTTCCTTTTATTCTCTTTCATTTTTTATTCTTTAAAAACCTCAATACTGCCAACATAAGCAGTGCTAGTCTGGACAGTGTTAGTAGGGAAGATGGTTGAATGAAAAGAACACTGAGATACACAGTAGAAAAATCTAGATTCTGATTCTGAATCTGCTAATAATTTCCTGATAAAACGTAACCATAATCTCATGTAAGTCTCAGTTTCCTAATTTATTGAATTGGGAAAATGGTGCCCGTGGGATGTCATTCACATGCTTTGAAAGTTATAAGGCTTTAAGCAAATACATTATTTGTTTCTGCCGGAGAAGATAAAGAGTTAAATTAAAAGGAATGATCTGGCTGCTTGCCACTGACTGAACAGAATTTGCCAGTGTTCATAGCTATCTCTTTCTCCCTGCCTCCATCCTTTCTTTCTCTGGACTTGGGTGAGAGCCATATTGAGCTCCCAGTGCTAATTTAATGCTGAGGAGAGATACCAGTATTGATATAGGGTTGCATAAGCTGCTTCTGCCTTCTTCTCACTTTGCTCAAAGGGCTTAAGCCAAAACACAAAACAAAGCAAAACAAAAATTGAGGGAAAACATGTGTCCACTTTTAATTCCATGCTAACCACCCTTTGTTTGTTTCCCATTTTCATAAGCCTACAACAATCCCACTTAGTATTTTAGCTTGCAGTACTGAGGAATTGCTGAAGGAAGGAAGAAATGTTAGGGGATCTAGATTCCAATTAACTTTGCTACTGTGGCTGTGTAACTCTGTGTGAATCACTGTTGTTTAGTAAATGAGAGTGAGAATCTCCAAGATTAATGATCTTGCTGAGGGTGTCAGCAGACCAGAACTCTGCTGCTCAAATAACCTCCATCCCTTCTCTTTTCCTGTGTTCCTCCTTTCCTATTTCAGTGTGAAAAAAGCCAGGAAAAAAGGAAGTTATACAGGGAAATATACTGGCATTGTTGGTGTGTATATTACTGTTTGTCTTTCACTGAAATATCAATGATATTAAGAGATTATCTATGGGCACCATTTATAGGGCTGTTTTTATAGCCTTATTTCAAGTGCAGGGTTAGGTACATTTAAATCAACAATACAACTTAGTTTTACATGGAGTGAATGCTGAGTATTGAGGGAGCAAGAAGAATTTATACAAATGTCTTCCCTGATTCAGGGACCTGCCCCCTTTTCTCTCCTTGAGAAGGCAGCTGTGTACTCCCAGGGGTGGCAGGAAGAGCATTTACCTCTCCCCCTGCTGTCATCTCTCCTTCCTCCTACCCTGCAGCCCCAGAAGCTGTATCCTCCTCCCAGGAGAGGAGATACGTGATTCTGTCTCCTGAGGAGAGGCAGCAAGATGCTGGGAGGAAACCCAGATTTGCTGTCCCTAACCAATTATCAGAGGAATTCTGGCTGGGTCAGGCGGGTCCAGGCAGCCAGTGACCAGGCTGGCTTTCCACTGGGGACCCTCTATCTAAACAGGAATGGAGAGAAACTGATTTCTGCCTCTTACAGCAGAGATAAGATAAATTCCACTGACCTGATCCAAACCTGTGCTAGCGTATCAGATGCAAGCTTGAAACTGCTCCTGGTAACAACTATGGTTTTGTTACTGAAATTTTAATTTCCTATCTTTCCCATTAGGTAATATTGTGGTTCGGGCTGAGGAGGAAGGAGAAGAGTGGGCATTCTGTGGGTTTAAAGTTATTTTTGTTTGTATGATGTGTGCAGTATGAAGAATGGGTAGGCATGTCCGCTGGTTTGGGTTTATACAAGGTACAGTGTGTTAGAAAGTGAGTGGATATGCAGGAAACTACTAATAGTCCTCCCGCTCTCTCTTTGTTCCTTCCATAAATATTTATTAAGCCTAAGCAAACACTCTTATGAACCTTATAGCAAAGGAGGTAGACACTTAAAGGATAACAAATTAATTACCATTGTAATATACAATAAAGGAGAGGTTAGGGTACTATGGGACTATATGGGAGACTTGTCTTACTCTGGGGGAGCTAGGAAGGGCTTTCTTGAGGAATTGATATGTAATTGAATTTGAATGACCAGTAGGAATTAGCTGTGGGAGTGAGGGGTAGAGTGTGCTTTCACAGCAAAGAGGAATCTTGCCTGGTTTGAGGTATGAAGGAGAACATATTCCAGGAACTGAAGGAATGGAAGGGGTGCAAAGACCAAAGAGGAAAATGCCAGAGAGTAAACCTGGATAGGTGAACTAAGCCTAACACTGTGGAGCCAAAGGAGAGTTGCAAGAATGTGGGCTTTAGTCTAAGGTGTAAAACTTAGGGAAGGTAATGAAGTGTTTTAAAGGAGGAATGTGCCACAAAAGGTGTGAGTTTTTAAAGTAGGACTCTGGCTGTAGTATGATAAAAGGAAACGAATGGGTGGTGGGGAGATGCCAGTTCAGAGGCTTCTAGTAGATGGGAATAGAGATAATGGTTTACCTAAGGTGGTGGCTTTGAGAGTGAATACATTGGGAGATTCAGGGCAGAATCCTCAGGGCTTGATGGAGTGAGGTTCTCTGGCACACAAGCGTGCAAACAAATCATGGCAGTTATGCTGAGGATACAAAGTGGACATTTTAAAATGGCCGTGTGTGTGTATTACCTATTGCTTATTACTGACAACCTTGGGAGGTCATATGCTCTTATTTCCAGTCTACAACTGAGGAAAGAGGCTTAAACCAAGTACAGCTGGGCTTGTCTTCTAAGCCTGGCTTTTGTCTCCAAATCCAGGTTCTTACCCTAAGTAGTGGTATAAATGGGAATAACTTATAGAATTAAAAAAAAATTGTTGACTGACCATCTTTGTGGCCTTGGGGAAGTTACTCTCTGATTCTGGAAATAATATCTAAGGTCTCTCTGAACTCAAAGAATTAGACAAGTCTATGATTTTATTCTGATTGGGGAGAAGTATAGTCTTAATTAGCAAGATAGATGAATTAAATGTGTCTTTTAAAGAATGCAGCTTTATTTCATTTGAACAGATACAAAAAAATAGTTCCCAATAGTCTTTTCAAGGAGAGGGTCTTGCTGACCTAATTGTATGGCCATATTAAAAAAAGAACCAAACTTTTCTATAATTGGTGGTAGCACCATTTGTTTACATAGAGGTCATGACTAAAGTCCTAATCCTAGCTCTTTGGGGGGGGTACATTTTATTCCATATTTCTATGAAACTTCAGAACACTGGACATTTGAGCATAATTCAGTATGTATTGAATGGGAATCTAGTATTCTTAAATACTTTGCTAAAGAGTAATACATGAAATATGATAAGGTGGAAAACAGACTCAAAAAATCACTGAAAGCAGAGGATGAGAATGTATCACCGATGTGGCCTTAAGACAATACTGAAGGATAGGAGGATTTACAGGGGTAAGGGAAAAGATGAAGGATGCTTCCTCTGAGGAAAAGAATACAAACAAAGCAACTGAGGAAGGGGTGTTTGTACTGTGTTTGGGTTATAGTATGGACTTCAGCCTGAGTGGAGTTAAGGGGTTCATGTTGGAAAGTATTGACAAAGAAGCCTGAAGACTCAGGGTGAACCTTGGATGCCAGGCTGAGCCATTTGTACTTGATCCTGAGAGAAATAAAGGGCCATTGATTGGTCCAGGAAGGAAGTGACATAAGGGAAATGTTGCTTCTGGAAGACTAAATTGATGCCAAGATGCCATTTGCATACATAATACACAGTCAAATTCAAGCCTTGCTTTTGTTTGCTTCAAATTCCAAGCTATTTGTTTTTTCTTGTGTTAAATGTACAAATATGTGAGACAGGGATTTAATTTTTAAAGTCCGTAGGGTCCTCTGAGTGTAAATATCTCTCCCGTCACATTTTGTAGACCTCCACATAGATATATGTGTGTGTGTCCTGTAGGATGACTTAGACATATGGGGTCTATGTAAGACTTAAGCATGTATGTTATTGATAAGGCAATAAGGGCTTGTGTGTATAATATATAGTGTATAATATATGATGAGTAGGTAGTGAGGGTAGCTTTTCCTAGATTGCTGGGTTTCCGATGTAGACCATCTGTTTAGTTCTGTTCTTGTATAATATATGGTGAGAAAATATTGTTAAATAAACCTTGGCAACACTGAAGGAACTTTGAAGTACTTCCCATTGCATTCCAAAGCAAAGCTTGCTTTTTTTTTTATATTCTTAGAATGAGTGAAACTACAGTTTTCTCTGATACAGCTTAAAGAATCATTTGTGTTTTTAAAAGTTTCTCCTTACAAATAAATGGGCTCATTGTAGAAAACTGAGAAAACCTAGAAAAGCACAGGAAGGAAATGAAAGATCAATCATATGCTCAATGCTAGAGAACCTCTATTAGCTTTCCTTTTTGTATACCATTACAGACTCCCTCCCACCCCAGGCATCTATATTCAAGTTAGAAAATTAGGATCATGGTTTTATATATACCTTGTGATTTACTCTTTTCTTTTAATAGCCTATCATGAAATGTTATTCTCTATTAAATATTCACCTACAACATCTTCGTTAATGGTTGCATAGTGTCCCATACCATTACTTATTCATCAGTGCCCTATTGAATATACTTTTTTGGTGAGTGGTTTTATTTTTAAAATAAGATACTATATGATGCCATCCACAATTAACTTTTTCTTGCTTCATGAACATAGCGTATTTTAGCAACCCTAGGACATGGACTAGCGTATTAATCCAGTGTTAGTGCATTTTTCAGAAACCTTGTTGGTTTTCCTCCAGTATTTTATCTTGGGTTGCTCGTTCATGGATACATGCTTGTTAATCTCATGATTTCTTCATAGGTACCTGTATGCTCACAATGATTAAACTGCATGCAGTTTTTTTCCTTCACGTACATTAATTTACCTGGGCCCCAAGGGTACTCTGTGGGGAAGAAAGCAAGTTCAGGGTACTGAGCACCTGCAGTAGGAAGATGGCGTATGTAACATCTAGTCCAGTGCCTGGCACTGTAGTGAAAGCTCTAAAAATACTAGTTGCTGCTGTATTTTGACAGTTGTGCTCATGTTATCTTCTTGAAAATAACTTGTATTTTATTTTATGTTAATTTTTTTGGTAGGGTTTATTATATTCCTTTTAAGGATGAAGAGACTGAGACCTTAGAAGGTTCAGGAATTTAAGTGAAATAAAATGCTAGTCAACAGTATAGCAAGCCATGATCATCTCTCTCCTGGCCCTGTGCTCTTCTCTGTGACTTCTCTGGCAGGGACAGAGAATCAGTTGTTCGATACTTCTCACTGGGATATCACTTGATCCTGAAAGGGAGTTCCCCCTGGCTCCTCTTTGATGACTGGTTGTGGGGATGTCTCTTGGCAAATCTCAAATTATCTAAAATGTTGCAGTTTAAAAGCCTATCTACATTGATCTACAATCTCAAGGTCCCACCTTTGAGTTCCTTTTAGAATTTATACATGGATGCCATCCAGCAAGGATGACTCATCTACATCTGCTTTGTCAAATTGTTTTCAAAGGTCACATATCCGCATCCTTTGATCTGATTGTCCTTTTAAAATTTGAAACAGGTAACACTTTTGAGACAGTCTGAGGCAGAATATCTGGTTTCCTGGCCTTTGCCTGATTACTCTAGGTCTGCTTTCTCATTCCTGTGGTCAGGTGGTTTGTGTAATTCTCCACCCCATCTCCTCCATTTGGTGCACTTGAAAACTTACAATAGGTTCTATAGACAGTGTTTTGTGCTATTCCTTAGTTTCTTTTTTTTTTTTTTTTGGACTCCCATAATTCCTAAGTTGTACTTGAACTACCACACTTTTTCTGCCTTCCTTGTTTTTCTTAAATCTATTTATATTTTCTATATATTTATTTTTATGTTTTTCCTCTGCCTTTTAATATCTCTGGTACTTAGCCAGTTGGTAATAAAGGACTTTTCCAAGCTCTTTTTTTTTTTCTTTTTTACTCCCCTGGACCTACGTTTACTCTAGGTGTTATAACGTTTCTAAACAGCTTTTATGACCTCTTGTGAAATCATTTTTACTTGTAGTTTTTCTGGGCTGATGTCATTTTGTCCCTGTTTTCTTTTCTAAAATTAAATATTGTGATTTTTTTTGGGGGGGGGTTTCCCACTACCACTAGGATGTGGGGTTGAGTTTTGTTATAGGTAGCTTAGCTTCAGCTGATTCCTGAAGCTGCTTTGTATAGTCCTGCTCCCCACCCCCTTTCTTCCTATTCGTTCTAGAATTACCTGTCCTAGGGAGCAGTTATATGGCCTATTAAACACACCCACCCTCGAACATTTTTAAAATCCTGTGGTTTTCTTATAGTCTACATTAAACAATAAAAAAACCCTCTTATTAATATCTGCTTTGGTTTTCATTTCCAAATTAATTTCATTGTCATAAGGCAGATTTTTGTATCTGCTAGTTGCAACATTTTAATTATTTAGGTTTAGAATTCTCAGCTACAAACCTCTAATAAAGTCAGTATGTTCATGTTTTTAACCCTAGGATACTTTATCTTCTTATTTCACATGCTGTATCTTCTGTTCATGAGTTCTCCTTCCTTGAGCACCCATGAATATTTTTAGAATGTCTAATTCTCTATATTCTCATTATCACTACTCCTACTGCAGCTACTACTGTCTCCTGTTCTAAGGGATTGCTCCAGAGTCCTACATGGGCTCCTAGCAATTGATTCCCTACCTTTAGTCAGAGTGACCCTTAAGGTCCTGTCACTAACTCCTAGGTCCATATGGTATTAAGGAAAAACTGAGTTATCAAGCTTCCAGCTTCTGCTCTGCCACAGGTGTTATTTAGGAAAGTTAATTAGCATCACTGAGACTCAGTTTTACCTGTGAGAAGGAATGGGAGGAGACTTTAACCAGTTTTTTCCAATGCTGGTTTTGTTTGTTTGTTTGTTTTAGTGCTTTTCAAAGACAGCTAAGTTTTTGTCTGTATTTTTTTCTATAATGCTTATATACATTGAAATCCAGGTAAATTTTAAATTATATAGTAACTTCACAGAACCCACTAATTGGTAAGGTGGACTTAATGATAACATTAAACAATGGCATCTAAGTCCTATGAGGGCAATATAATTATCTACAGGAAAACCTAGTCCAGTTGCCACTGATTCCTATGGTGATTTGATTGAAGCATTCTTCAGTGTTTATGGCTGTCCACAAAAGGAGTGAGAAGGTGAGAATAGGAATGTCTTATAAAATCTGCCACCCCTTTATGACTTTTCAAGTTATAATAGTAGTAAACAACGCTTGTTCTGGTTCTGTCTTCAGATTTAGGATACCTCTAATCTTCAAATCCCTCTCCTATATTATAGGAGATCCCCAGAGAAGATTTGGCTTTATAGATTTCATCTTACATAATATTCCAGAGTGGTCACTGCAACTCAAGGAGAACTGTATCTTAAGGCTTTTGTGGCTTACTTTGGACTCAGTCAGACAGAGTTGGGTGATTGGTTCATGAGCATGGTAGAAGAAGTTACATAGCCTGTTCTGTGCATGTTCCCTACTGCAGTCCTTCTCACTATCATTGGTTCTACTCTGCTTGTTCCTGTCCATGGTCTCCAGGTCACTCCTGTTGTTACCTCTACAGTTCCTTCTGATTCATGTTCGACCCATACGTGTTCCAATAATTTGTCACATTGTTGAATTAGGCAGAGTACCTTCTATTTGAACCGTGTTTGGGATTAGACCAGATGCTGTAGTGGCCTTTCAATATTCTGTGTTCAATTTTTCAAAACTCATTCCTCTGTGGAAGTGCCCCCTTTGCAAATGAGGAGTTGTTCATTAAGTATAAAATTTCAGCTAGGCAAGATACATATGTTCTACAGATCTATACAACATAGTGCCTGTAGTTAACAATACTCTATTGTGCTTCTAAAATAGGATTGAGAGTGTAGATGTCATGGTAAGTGTCTTCCCACAAAACAAAAAGACCCAAAGAAACACAAGCAAAGTTTTGGAGGTGATGGATTGTTGTCTTGATCATGCTGATGCAGAGGTGTAATGCGTGTGTTCAAACTCCCCACACTGTATACATTAAACATGTGCAGTGTTTTTGCACATCAGTTATACTTCAATAATGTGGCTTAAAAAATTACAGAATAAAAATACCCCCTCTCCAAACTTCCATCAACATCTCAGAACTCCAAAGACTCAAATATGAATTTAAGGAACTGGGTTGAAAAAGATTTCATCATCTGTCATCAAAATCCTAGCTTCCCCCCCCAAGTGCTACCCCCCAAATCCTCACTATTATATTTAGGTTAACTCAAGTTTATGATCTGAATCCTCTCTTAATGGTTAAATTTCTTATAACTTTTCAGTTACTCCTACAAATAGGCCCCTCCAGATGTCCCATTACCAAGCATCAGGCCTCCCTTCTAGAAGACATTAATACAGTGGGAAATTTCAAAAATGATGTCTGACACAAAATGAGAGCTCAGAATTTGTCTTTTCATAGATCAAAGGAGATAGTGACATTTTTTTTTAAATACTGTCTTTGATTTCTAGTTAGAAATTCACTCTTCATCCCCATGTGAGAAAAGGGTTTGGAATGGTCTCACTGCAGTGGACCCTTAAAATCAGAACAGAATTCTAATAGCACAAGACCAGTCTACTTGGACTACAGTTGCTGGGAATGGAATAACAGATTGCGGGCAGAGGCTTCATGATATCTGAAAGTCTTGAAAGTTTCTGCAAAGTGGGGTTGCGTTATTTTATGATAATAATAATGGCTTATAATAGTAATAGTGGTTTGAACCTAACTCATTTAATTCTAATAGTAATACTATTATCATCATTTGCATATTATAGATAAAGAACATGAGGTAAAGTGAAGTGTAAGTTGCCTAATGTCACACAGCTCAAAAGTAGCAGAGCCGGGTTTTGAACTTAGGTATCTGGCTCCAGAGTCAACACACTTAACTCTTCTACACTGCTTTGGGATAAAGAATGTTGTTCTTAAGGGAATGATTTTGTAAAGAGATAATGATTACCTGTCCATCTTTCTAAGAATCCCCACACGTAATCATTATTTACTAATGAGGGTTTCAGAAGACTTTCAGACGTTCTAGATCTTCGTTTATGGTTCTAAGTGGTTTTTGTGTGCTAGGTTAACCAACACACCTGTGCTGGGGGGCGGCTCTGGCTTAAATGAACTCTGGTAGATGTTAAGCTGTTTGCAGAGATGTATGGGAGAGAATGGTGGCGATAATGACAGAGGTGGCAGGGGTGCTGATGCTGGAGAGGCTAGTGCAGTGTGGTAGTTTAGACCCTGTGAGGCAAGGTATGGGACATTTATAGAGCAAAGCTCTGGAAAGGTAGCTTTTTAATTCAAGGGCTCAGCTTTTCATACCACCTGCTATAGCAGAGAGTATTTGACATTGTGTGTGAGAGAAAGGAAACACACACACACACACACACACACATATATATATATATATATATATATAGAGAGAGAGAGAGAGAGAGAGAGAGAGAGAATAGGGTCAGTCTTCCAGGCAGCATTCAGCCCAACAGATACTATTTTTCTGCTAGAGCCAAGAAATTATCCAAAGTTTTCCATCTAAAGTGAGAAGATTTCAGATGATACTGTGGGGAATAAAGCCCCGCCCCCTTTTATGTGTTGTAGCAAAATTCACTTTCCTTGGACAATGTGTGGTTGAGATTAAATTAGATACAGAATTTGGATTAGGATGTAAAGATTTCAGAAGTGGAAAGAAGTGAGTGAAGTTGGAAATTTTGGATATGAATATCAGTTTTATCATATGCAAAAGAGGGCAAATTCTGCCTATGGCACAGGGTTGTTAGGAATATTTAATACGATAACGTATCATTTGAAAAGCCATCAAGCACCATATACATTTAGGCCCTTATTGAACATCCCCATCATTTTTGGTACAACATCCATTTAACAGTATCTTCGTTTTTAAATTTACAATTTGTGATTCTTGGAGCATTGTTGCGGACAAGAATTCCTCTCCATTAATTCAGCTAAAGAGACTGACGTGTCACCTTCCCTTGCCTTCCCAAATAAAGATGTGCTTGCTTGTTTAGAGCCCTGTCAGTGTTGATTCAGCTCTGCTTCTTAGAATCCGTGTCTCCCCAAGCTTCTGCTTTAAAAGGCTTCCCTTTCCCAGATCCTTGTAAACAAGACTTCCCTGTCTGTCGGTGTATTTTCCCCAGCAACCCTCAGCTCTGCCACTGTGTTTGAAGTTTGGCTTCAGTGGATCTTTGAAGGCCGACTTCATCCTGCTGGCTTGTGTAGGTCCCACTCCACGTCCTAGCATAGCTACTGCTCTGGCATCTTGCTGTCATTCTCTGTGCATGCCCTGCCCCGCACAGCTGTGTGGCTGGGAGCATCACTTCAGGGCTGGTACCACTGCCTTGCAGACAAAGTATCAACAAATGGGAGTGCTCTGAAAGTTGCTGCCAAAGTGGAGTAAAGTAAGCTCGGTGATTTTGGAAGGCAAAGTTGTGCTTGACAGTAGAAAGATGCCTTTCACTTTTGGCTGAAGTTCATTTTTTTTTTTTTTTTTTTTGGTAACAACTTTTGATGGATTTTCTGCTGGGGAATTGGCTGGCCGCTTCCTCTCATGCTAGGGTGAGATTCTATTTATCCCTCCAGTAAATCTTTAACGATGATGCCTTATTCTTCAGCCAGCACATAGGACTATGGCTTACAAATATTTTTTTCCTCTTAATAACTCCTCTCATCTTCAAATGAGTTTCACCTTACCTTTTGTTCCATGAAGAGGACTTCATATACACGTAAGCTAATTTTTCTACCCCAAGACAGATTATGGGAAGAAGAGTGCTATTTTCAATAATTTTGACAATGAGAAATACCCTCCTGTTAGCTAAGCAGCTGCTTTGAGATGCTGTTGTTTGCGTTGTAGTGTTGCATCAGGTGTATTGCTAAGCAGGTGTACAACTTTTAGAGGGCACTCATTGGTTATTTATGACAAGAGTGTGAAAATAAAGGGTAAAATAGGTCTTGGACTAATTTAGAAGCCTTATGGCTATGGTTCTCAAAGTGTAGTGTTTACACCAGATGCAAAGGCATCATCTGGGAACCTGTTGCAAATTATTGGCCTCTATCCAAGTCCTAATAAAATCAAACTCTAGGTGAAAGGCCCAGTAGTCCCACTTACTTGGTTTGATAGGCTCTCAAGGTGACTTTGCTGAAGACTAACGTTTGAGAACGACTGCCTCATGGGAGAAGGCACAATCAGACCTTAATTAGCTCATCATGAAAATACTCAATGAAGACTGTACTATGTTCGATTTTATATATGTGCTGAAAATGGGAAAGTATGTATCAGTCTTCCTTTTTTCACTGCATAGTCCAGATTAGGAAGTTTCCTAGATAATTGGAATGATGTGTTTTCCTCCATCACAGAAATTTGAGATAAAAATAACACAATGACAAAAGAATGAAAAATAAAGTAACACTAGCTGCTGTAATAAGTAGTCTCCCTCCCCCCACGATACCTGGAGGTTGAGTACAAGACTAGTATGTCTGTCATAGCCCAAGGGAATTTCAGGTCAACAGGCAGCCTCTGATCCTCAGTTATTCAGGACTCAGTTTGCTGGTATTTCTGACAGCCTCAACACTTGACTTAGAAGTTTGCCCTCGGGGTTGTATCTGTCCATAAAAAATAAGAATAGTCGGCAAAGAGTTATTTGAGGGAGAATCTTGGAAGTGCTTCATGTCCCTTGAACACATTCCATCCAGTAGACCTAATCATATGGTTACACCTCAGTGCAGTGAACACTGGGAAATGTGGCCCAGCTGTGTTCTAGGAAGAGGAGGAAACACATTTTGGTAAATAACGGTTTCTGCCACAGCACACATCTATTTTTCATGTATCTTTCATGTTTTCATTCAAAGGGAAAGTTTAGTCTCAAGTTACAATACTATATAAGAAGTCTGTGAAAAATAGTGTTTTCATTGTGTTATCGCCATAGTTTTGAAGGTGACTTAGAGGCTATGGTCTTCTCGTGGCGAAACACCATGGTGGTGATCAAGAGCAGCACATGTGTCACTGACTTGGTGGTCATTTCTCTATATGTCTGTCATTTGGATTCCTGGTACCTGGATTCCCGAACTTACATTGAATTGATATATATCACATATTGAAACTTATTTCTAGATATCAGGGTCAAAATACTCAGAAACCTCAAAATTTTTAAACCATAACAATTGGAATAGGAGTCAGAAGACCTGGGGAGCTTGGTGCTCATCAGAAAGTACCTGTCTTCTCCGAGCAGGAATTTCTTTCTCATTAAAATGGTGGAATGGAATTAGACTGCATGATTCTGATGGTCTCTTCCAGTGCTAAAATATTAAAATGAGGGCATATGTATTTTCTCTGCCTGAAATTATTTACTGAAATTACTGAGTGCCAACTCTATCCAAGATATTGCACTGAGTGCTTGACAAAACACTGCTTGAAACTTGTGCCCTCAAGGAACTCATGCTCTATTGGTGAAGGAGACAGATATATTAGATAATTATCAAGCAATGCAATACCTAAGTTGATTTGTACATTTTAATACACTGATTCAGTAAAATAAAATTCAGGATGTGGAAGAAATTGATGATGTCCATTAATGAAAATCTTGGAGTTAATTTTTTTCTTGTCCATATTTCAAATACCCTTTTCTTAGTAAAGTGATTCACTGACATAAGTTCCTAGTATATGTGAGAACATAATCCAATATATTTTTTCTCAAAACTCCAGTATACTGAACAATAATTCTTGAAGAAATTCTATAATACCATTAAAAAAAAATCAACCCTAAGTTAACTGCAGTGAAGCCCAGCTACTGCATTTGGGTTAATTTTAACTGGCTACAGCAGAAAAGAAAGTTTAGAAGACACCCAAATAGGATTTATAGAGATTCATATTGTAAGATTTTTCTGCTTTATATGGATGCTGATAACTTCTCAGAAGCAATTTATAACTGCAATAGAAAACTGAATGAATATTGATTATTTTTTAGGTACCAAAACTAATTGACATCTAAAGCTTTGTAAATTCTTTCAGATGAGGGTGGGTATAAATTAAAAACTAATTAAAACAGAGGCTTATAAAGACACCATCTCCAATTCAGTGGGTTATACATTGTTGTGGTGTATTAGAAGATATCCCTTTGTCTTTCCACCCAAACTCCTGCCAAACAAACTCTAGACATAAAAATTATTTCAACTTCTAAAAAAAAGTTTATATATGTTGTCTTTTTTCTTTTTTTCAAAAGTAAGTCCAATTATCACAAAGTAAGAGTAAAATAAAGTCTCATGCAGAGACAATAGGACTGATCAGTCTGCTATCTGGAATCCCCATACCTTCCTGTTAAAAAGCCTTTTATCTTTCTCTTTTTCTTTTTTTTTTTAAATGTTCATTTTCGAGATAGAGGGCGCACATGTAAGTGCATACCTACAAGTGCAGGGGGAGGGGCAGATATATAGAGTGAGACAGAGGATCCCAAGCAGGCTCTGAGCTGACAGCAGCAAGCCCCATGCGGGACTAAAACTTCAAAACTGCAACTCAAGATAATGACCTGAGCCGAAGTCGGATGCTCAACCACCTGGGCCACCCAGGCACCTCTCAAGCCTTTTATTTTTGAAGACCCTAAACATCTGGGACCTGAGCATTGACACCGATTATTTGCAGTGATTTCTTTTCACCTTTCTAAACAAAATGATAGATAAACCTCCAGGAATCTTACAAAATTGGGCCCTCAATTGACCAAATGAATGACTTTCTCCCTTTTTCGGTCTTAATTGAAAAGTGTGCCTCTCTGAAACGAGACAATGCACCAGGAAAAGCTATTCCAATGGCAGCTCCACCAGTGGCAGGTCCACTGGTAACCATCAGTGTGACCTTATAAGGTCTCCACAGTTCATTCCCTCAACAGCTACCCAAGTGAGTTTTCTAAAACTCCCATGCATCTGTTTCACCCTTTCCTGAATAGATGGGAGGGTAAAGTCAACACTCTGAGGTTTGTCAAGAAGACCCCTTCTCTTTCAGCCTCGTTATTTCTGCTCTTACACCATTTAAACTACAGCAGTAATGAAGATCTCCCATTCCAATGACACCCCTTGCTCCATCATTTTTCAGCCTTGAAGTCTATATGGCCCCATCCTCTTTGGATGAAATATTTAATCTTCAAGGCCTACGTCAGTAGTACAACTGGCCTCCATGTAGCCTTTAAGGGCAACGAATCACCTCATGCATTAATTCAGCAAACATTCATTGAGCTGTTGCTATATGCCAGGAAATGTTCTACTCATGGGCATTTGGTAGTGAAAGAGGCTCTGGGTTTTTTTGTGCAGCTCACCATAAAATGTTGGGAGATAGATGATAATGCACAGATGAGCAAATGAGTAACAATTTCAGATAGGTTTTCTTCATTGTGTCTATTTCTTTTTTTTTTTTTTTAATTTTTTTTTTCAACGTTTATTTATTTTTGGGACAGAGAGAGACAGAGCATGAACGGGGGAGGGGCAGAGAGAGAGGGAGACACAGAATCGGAAACAGGCTCCAGGCTCTGAGCCATCAGCCCAGAGCCCGACGCGGGGCTCGAACTCACAGACCGCGAGATCGTGACCTGGCTGAAGTCGGACGCTTAACCGACTGCGCCACCCAGGCGCCCCCATTGTGTCTATTTCTAACAAGAGTGATAAGTGTTCTCACAGGACTCTGCCTGTAGCTCTGCTAGATTCACCATAATGCACTTACTTGGAATATAATCGCCATGTACGATTCATCTTAGCCTTTACATCCTCCCTGTCCTAATATTAACATGGCGTCCAACACATTGGCCACACCAAATATATCTGGATGAATGGTTAAGACCTTTAATTAATTATGCTACAACTTCTTCATCTAAAAAATGAAGAGATTGAAGGAATGAGTACTAAGGCCTTACAACTTGAACATTTCCAAATAAGCCACCTATACAACCATGTAGAGCAAGACTATTTTAAGAGCTAATTCTTTGATATTTAAAAAAAAAAAATTATTATTTATTTATTTATTTATTCATTCATTCATTCATTCATTCATTTTTTAGGGGAGCCTGGGTGGCTCAGTAGGTTAAATGTCTGACTCTTGGTTTCATCTCAGGTCATGATCTTTTGGTTTATGGGTTTGAGCCGCAGGTTGGGCTTTGTGCTGACAGCATGGGGCCTGCATGGGATTCTCTCTCTCCCTTTCTCTCTGCCCCTCCCCCTACTTGCATTGTGTCTCTGTCTCTCTCAAAATAAATAAACTTAAAAAAATTTAAAACAATTTTAAAGTTCATTTGAGAGAGAGTACTACATGAGTGAGTGAGTGGGGGAGGGACAGAGAGAGAGAGAGAGAGAGAGAGAGAGAGAGAGAGAATCCCAAGCAGGCTCTGCTGTCAGTGCAGAGCCCCACACTGGGCTTGAACCCATGAACCCTGAGATCATGACCTGAGCCAAAATCAAGAGTTGGACACTTGCCTGACCAAGCCAGCCAGGTGCCCCTAATTCTTTATTTTAATTTCAATTTTTTTTTCAATATTTATCAATTTAAGTGAATTTTGATAATTATAATTTCCTAAGAAACTCATCCAATTTAAGATTTAAAATGTATCCAAAGGGACTTTACAAAGTTTTTAATCTCCTTATCAATAATTGTAGCCCCTTATAGTTCATAATGTTAAATATTTTGTTTGCTGTTTTTAATTGAAAATTTTAGACATTTGTCTATTATGTTGATTTTTATCCAAAGATTTTCCTTAGTATTTGTTTTTAGTTAATTAATTTCTGCTGTCATTTTATTATCTCTTTCCTTCTGTTTTTCACTTTGTATTCAAAATGTATAAAATATTTTAATGAAAGAATATGATTTAATGCATTTTTATGAAAGTAACATTACCCAGCTATTTCATTTTAATTGAATTTGGTTTTAAAATGAATATAAATCATTTTAATTTAAAATATGTTAAAATTCCAGTATTGCCATTATATATGAATTGTAATTTCTAGTTCATTTAGTATTTGAAAAAAAAAAAACAGCCATAGAACATTCAAAATGTTTCATAAATAGGTTTCAAAAGACTGTAGGCTCCACCAGTGAATCTAAGGAAGTAACCCAGTAAAATTTCAGAAAATAACGTCTTCTGATGCCTTTTAGCTGCCATTTTTTTTGAAAAATGAAATAGTGTTTTTAGTATTATGTAAACTTTGTTACTTAGAAGTCTGCATAATAAATGTCAAAATAATGAGATCCTTTGAATATTACTGATGAATGAAATAACAGACAATGTAGAATATATCTTAAATCCCATGGGGTGAGTTTCTTAGGAAATTGTAATTGTCAAAACTCAAAGATTAAACTTATGAATATTAAAAATAAAAACTGAAATACCAAAGAATTATTTCTTAAGAGGTCCTTGTTCTGCATGGTTTTATAGGCAGTTTATTTGAAAATGCTAAGGTAAAGTTAAATCTATTAATTTTTTAAAAGCACATGGGGCGCCTGGGTGGCGCAGTCGGTTAAGCGTCCGACTTCAGCCAGGTCACGATCTTGCGGTCCGTGAGTTCGAGCCCCGCGTCAGGCTCTGGGCTGATGGCTCGGAGCCTGGAGCCTGTTTCCGATTCTGTGACTCCCTCTCTCTCTGCCCCTCCCCCGTTCATGCTCTGTCTCTCTCTGTCCCAAAAATAAATAAAAACGTTGAAAAAATAAAAGCACAGAAAAGTAAAATTATGGGTAAAACAAATGTCTGTCTACTTTTATAGAGCTACATAATCATGATACCAAAACTTGACAAAACAACATCAAGAAAGCTCTGTAAAGATACAACAATTCTGAATAAAACAATACTAAATCGAATAAATATATAAAGAGGAGTTTATTCTAGGAATACATAATTTAATACAGATTTTTTTTTTCTTGAATCCACTGTTAGCTAAAGGAAAAAACTTTATGTTCACTTTACCAGATCTTAAAATGATACTTGACGACATTTAAAATATCTTGTTAAACTTTAAATTTTCTTGCAAGTTAAGGGAAATCAATGAATAGTGTCACTCAATACAAACCTAGAAGCATTTTTATTAAATGAGAAGGTAAAGACGTTTGCTGTGAGAAATACTGTTTGATGTATTCCAGAAAATTTAAGCTAATGAGCTATGAAACAGCTGCTGGATGGGAGAGACAAAATGATCTCTTTTTACATAAAAGATGGTACATGGAAAACCTGAGAGAGTCAACAGTTACAAAAAAAAAAATATATCATTAGAACTAGTAACAAAAGTTTTGTTGTTGTTGTTATTTGGCTACTTACAAAAATGAATACTTTTTCTACATAACAAAAAACAGGTAACAAAACAAAAAGTATAAAGAAAAACAAAATATATTTTTGCCTATGGTAACAGACTTTAATGAGGATTAGCATTATTTACATGAAGAATTACAAATTGTAAGACATAAGTTTCTCTTTTCATAACTGGAGACATGTCCATTATCCCCTATTATAAATGTTCTTTCCTACTTACTTGGCAACCCGTATGCCTTTTCCTACCAAATTTACAAGTAATAGCTCAAACTTTCCAGTTATTCTGAAGTTAATTAAATAGGTGAGAATAATTTGAGAATAATTAATGATAGCTAACACTCATATATTACTTAAAATATTTTCTAAACTTTATGTGTATTAATGCATTTACTCCTCCCAGAAACTATGAGAGAGACTTTTGTTAATTCCCATTTATAGCTGAGGAAACTGAGCATTCTATGATTTGCCCAAGATTATGTAACAGGCATTACAAATCAATGGGGAAAGGAAAGATCATTCAGTTCTCAGGTAACTGTTAGAAAAAAAATGAAGTTAGCCCCCCATTTCATAGCAAATATATTTCAAATAAAGCAGGGATTTAAACATTAAAAAAAAAAAGATCACGAGAAAAAAATATAGGCTTTCATGATTTGGAAAGATTTCCAAAGCATTAAAAATAGGAAAAAGAAAGATTAAAGTTGAAGAAGAAAAAAAATTATTATCATAAAATATGCAACAATTCAGAATTAAAAAACAAACTATGTGAATATTACACACATGTATTTAAATCCTGTAATAAAAAAATGCAAAAGACGAATAGATTTAAAAAAACAAGAAATGTAGACCAATAATAGCAGGCTTAAAAAATTTAAATTTGGCTAGTAAAGAAAAATAAATGAACTCACCAAACTGGTAAGGATTAAAGTTACTGTTTAATTTAGGGCTCCTAGTGTGATGTGGTAGTATGACCTTTCAAGCATGGGCTTTGGAGTCAGCTGCCACCAACTCGTCCTTGAACTTTATTTCATTGTCCTCCTAATGTGAACCATAACAAATCAAATCTATGGCTCTGCTCCGTTTCTTAGTGCTGCCACACACCCCTATCCAGACACAGCATCTAATCCTCTTTAATTTGAGGTGTAGAAAAAAAAAAAAAAAACAGTAACTGGGAGACCTGGCCATAAATGTTAGCGCTCTGTTACTGGCTGAGTACTGGCTGAGTACATCCACACCTCAACTCTGGATTAGATTGTCTTGCATCTGATTGGATTAGATTAGATCAGTGATGTTCTGTTTTTTTTTTTAATTTTTTTTTTCATGTTTGTTTATTGTTGAGAGAGGGAGAGAGAGAGCGGGTGGGGGAGGAGCAGAAAGAGAGGAAGACACAGAATCCAAAGCAGGCTCCAGGCTCTCAGCCATCAGCACAGAGCAGGATGTGGAGCTTGAACCCACAAACCTCGAGACAGGAGGCTTTACCAATTGAGCCTTCCAGGTGTCCCTAGATCAGTGATTTTCAAGCACGTTTCTAAAGATCCAAGGCATTAGTTGATGATGGTTTGGTGACTGCTTTAAGAGGGTAGGACTGGGGTCAAGGAAGAGGTCTGAAAGAGGTTTTCCAGACTTCAACACTTGGTTTATTTACCAGTGATGATGAATTCCCACAAGAATTGTTGCTTTCAGCAGTGCTTTCGAGAGGAAGCATGGCAGGGTGGGAGGAGGGGGTCATGTGTAAGAGTTGACTTCAAAGAACCACATCCTTTGATAAACTGTTCTCCAGGTGTGGTCTTTCGCCAATTTACTTAAATCCTAAAATTCTTTCTTTTATAAGCAGGCCCTTCCCACAGCTCCTTCCTCCAGTGTTGCAGTGTGGATGAAGGCATGTAAAAGCAGCAAAGACTAGATGGATATATCTTCATTCGTCCTTGCTTCATTTTTCTTTCATGTCCTATATGCTGCCTTTGCTAAACAAACAACAAATAAGCAAAAAAGTCCATCAGAATTAATTGTTTTTAAAGGAGTGAATCTTTGTTACTCCCCCCGCCCCCTAAGAGCCCTGTTACTCAGTTTCATTCTTGCTTTGCATATTCTCCCCCTTCTGGCTAATGTTTGCTCTTCCTGCCACACATGCACAAAAAACTTGGAACAATTGCCTGTAGGTTTCCCTCTGTCTTTGTTCAGATGCTAAGCTGAAGTTCAGGAGTAAGAGCTTTGATGCCTTTGGAATTTCTATGCTGGGAACTCATTAATATTGATCTTAATTCTTTGAGAAACAATGCTGACAAATATGTTCTCGAAGCAGGATGTGTTCTACTTGTTGTAGAGTTAGAGTCGCATCACTGTGAGGCAACTTGTACACTGTTGCTGTACTGCATATGTATAAAATAATAGTGCATAGTGCCCAGTTGCATCCTTTTCAAAAGTGTGCATACTTTGTTTGTTCTTTTAATGTAATGCTGCTCACTGTCCTTTTAGACTGTAGCTGAATTCAAGATAGCTTTCAATATGTGCCCCTCGCAGTTTCTCTTTCGCTAGATTTCCTACAGACCTAAGTGCCTCTAGGCTGACTGTCAGTCTAGATGATTGTGCAGGCTGAACTGAGGCCCATGATCTCCTGCATATCTTAACAGTATAGTTGCTCCTGGAGCAGAATGATTGGCATACAGCAATTCCTGAATGGCTGCAACTAGGACCTTCGAACACATTTACCATCTGTTGAACAGGGATAGTATTTCAGGACATCAGAATGTATTTAATAACTTCTTCAAGGTTCTTTCTTGATTTCCCAGGACGATCACTGAAAATATTGAATAAAATTGGTCCCTAGATAGGGCTCCATCAATTCCATGACAACAAGCCATGTTATTCTTAGAAACTAGAAACGGACATTCTGTAGAACTCTATGGTACTTATTTAGGAATTGACAAATCTGATTTTAATATGAAGACATGGGTCTTAGGATATTTTTCTTAATTGTTTCTATCATAAAGTAACCAACTGTGCTTTGTTGTTACAGAAGGGGTTAACTGATTATTTTTTACATTATCTTATTAAAAATAGCCACAACTTCATATACGTCAGTTTTACTAAGGAACTCAGAAATTTAATTTTTCTCTCCTTCCCTTTAGAAATCATTAAATACTGAAGAAGAAACATGTTGTAATGCTAATACTAGTTGGTGTTCCATTTTCTTGTCCAAGTATCCCAACAGATAAAGCAATTTCACCTCTTTGACTGTGCTCTCGATAGTGATTTCTGCAAATTTGAAGCACTGGGCAAGATTTTTACTTTAAAGCCATATATCATCATTGTCCAGATGTCATAAAGTTAATCCTTGTGGGAGGGGTCTTTAAGCATTATTAATGTCTCTCCTAAGTATCAGATCAATCGGAAGATTATAAAAATATGTCCATCTAAAGCAAATATATGGGCTTTGTATTGAAATTCAGAGTGTAATGTGACCAAAGAGATGGTGCTTTGATGGATTTCTTTGGTAAACATTAACAACAGGTTTTAACGTACTTATTTTCAGAAATGAATTCTATAGGCATTTTTGTGACATTTTGGAAAATTTTGAGTTGCTGCTTTTCAGTTTTAGTTAGCCTTAAGGATATGCTTGCATTGTAGGCAACTCAGATATAACTGCCTGGAGCTAGTGCAGAAAGTTCCTAGGATCATCAAATGAAGAACAAGGTACAGAAATATGCATTAACAGAGCCTCTCAAAGAATATTGTCAGTTGTGTTGATGGGCCTTGGATGTGGGGTTCCACTTAGAATTTTTAGATTGACCAGGTGTTTGTATGAGTGCATGATGATGATTATATGGTAGAACATGAATGAACATACATGGAAACAGAGGTCTATACTTACTTTGCCAGTGTTAATGAGGGGATTTCTAATACGAAATAGAATGGCCAAGTGAAGCTACATTTTATAGAGCATTTTATTTTAACCTCTCTTAGGGTAATGCCCCTCCCCCAATAATGTGACTAGTATTAGGACTCTGGAATAATGTGCATTCGTGATGTGAGAAACCAAGACTTCTAATAGGTTCATGGGACAGCAGATAAGAACCATTTGGACTGGTAGTCATGGTGTTAGGTTTTACTTGTAATGGATTCATAAGTGGCAAAGGAAACATCAGGAGGCACAGAGACAGATACCTCAATTTCCATTGTACTACTCGCAAAGAAGTGCTCTAAGTCAGCAGTTAGGAAGCATGGGTGGGAAGTCCTGTTAACATGAAACATGAATTCTCTTCACTCTTGGCTTTTATTCATTATCAACCTGTGGACCACATAATCTTCATCTTAATCCTCAAAATGGGCATCCTAACATCCATGTCATCAGATGGGAAGTCCTGTTAACATGAAACATGAATTCTCTTCACTCTTGGCTTTTATTCACTATCAACCTGTGGACCACATAATCTTCATCTTAATCCTCAAAATGGGCATCCTAACATCCATGTCATCAGATATATCTGGAATCTGAGTGTAGAATTTCCACCTCAGACTCTAAGCACGTTGCAACCCAGGACTTAAAAAATAGTATTAAGGTTCTACCTGGAGAACAGAAGCTTCCCAGCCCAAAGGCTTTCCAGGCAGCTGTAGGCTGACCCTGGCATATCACACATAGATTCGTACACCCGTTTTTATTTTCAAGAAGATCATACAACCTCTTTAAGTTTAGTGTAATTAATCCCTCCCTCCTCATCTGTAGATGTATGCTATTTTATTGATGTGACTGGATCCCATGTTGAGATTATCGACTAGAACTTTGGAATTTGTACTTCTTATTTCACAAATATTAAATACAAAGCAATGATGCTTCTGAAAATATCTATCTACCTATATTATGGAGGTTCTGTTGAAACAGAAGGATTTAAGTTTTTGTTCTTGTTTTCAAAAACACATTGCCTGGGTGGCTCAGTCTGTTAAGTGTCCTACTCTTGATTTCACCTCAGATCATGATCTCATAGTTCATGAGACCCAGCCCCACACTGGGCTCCATGCTGAGGGTGGAGCCTACTTAGGATTTTCTCTCCCTCCCTCTCCCTCTGCCCCTTCCCCACTCATGGCCATCTTGGCTCTCTGTCAAAAATAAATAAAACTTTAAAAACAAACAACAAAGAAACAAAAAACCCAAAAACACATTCATGACCTGAAATTCCAGTCAACTTAAAGATTTTCCAAGACCTATATCATATACAGCTCAAAACCATTTTTTAAAAAATGTTAACCATGAAGCCTCTTTCCAAGTTGAAAAGTGTAATAGCAATTCCATGTCTCATAGGATTAATTTTGGAAGCAGAGATTTTTAGCCTTTCCAAAGAAATAGGTCAAGGTCCTAATTCTTGTTTTCCTGACCTATTAGAACAGGAATGTGACTGACAAACTGAATGGGGCAGAGAAACTGACCTACAAGGGAGGAGAGTGGCAGCAAAGGCTGTTGGGGGTATGTGCATAGGAAATACCTACCCATCCATGTCCCCATTATCCTATGTGTCAGATGTGCCATAACTAATCAAGTCTTTTTATTTAAAAAAAAATCTTTTTTTACATTTATTTATTTTTGAGAGACCGAGCACAAGAGTGGGGGGAGGGGCAGAGAGAGACAGAGGGAGACAGAGAATCTGAAGCAGGTTCCAGGCTCTGAGCTGTCAGCACAGAGCCTGATGCAGGGCTCCAGCTCACAATCTGTGAGATCATGACCTGAGCTGAAGTTGGAGGCTTAACCAACAGAGCCACCCAGGTGCCCCATAATCAAGTCTTTTTTCTAAAGATTCTTTCCAACCCTTACTCAGATAAGGATGCATTTCCTTCTGGTTCTATTATAATAAAAATAGAAAATAAAAAAGGGGGGAACCTATCAGAGGACACCTTGAGAATTTTCCCTCTTCCCAGCTTTTCTGCAGTACTCTACAGTCAGAAAGGAGATTCATAGCCAAGTTCTCATTTGACTGTACTTTGCCCACGCCTCTATCCCAAGTGGGTGAGAGATTGAAAAAGGAGGAGATAACTGTCCTCAAAAAGTCAATGGTTTTCTTTTATGTAAACACTTCTTATAAAGAAGCCTTGTGATGTTTGATTGGACTCACCTACTGTTTATTTGTAGTTTATCAGACAAATCCTCTTCAGTGCATTTTCTCCCCTGCATTGCATTATGAGAATGGGAATTAGCCTCGTTCTCAACACCAAAGTTTCCCCACAATGGTAGTTATGAAAACAGTGCTACTTAATATTTTCTTTGATTGAGTGATCTAAAGGGAGCCCTGGGTGCGTATTCCTGGCTTTGTTATTTTCAGACCCTTAGGCAAGAAGCCATTTGCTTCAACATTTAGGCAATACCATGCTAAATGTGGAGAACAGAGTGGAAATCCCAATTTGTCAATTCAGATGGCATTCACCCAGAGAAAATATTGGAATACTTTAATCTATCTCAAGGCATTTAAGCGGGATACATACACTCTAGTGACACTTTATATTTTTTCCTCCTCAGAAGAAATTTGGGGTCCATTAAACAGATTCTGAACAGAGATCTGAATCCCTTTTAAAGGAAAATGCACTTAGCAGTGTGGGAGAATAATACACGGAAAAATGGGGGATGTGGAAAAGCTGTTTCTTCCTATGTGTTTGTCCTGATTTTTCACCCTGGCTTAACTCCTTTCTTGTCTACATTGTGGTTGTGTGTATTTGTACATGCTCTGCCCTCTGCTTCCTGTGTACCCCCTCTCCATTTGATAACTCCTAGACATCTTGTAGGTCTTTCTTTTTGGTTAAGCCTTTGCTGGCCCTGTACCATTCAAATTATGTTATCTGCTATTCCCTTTCTTTTTTTTTTTTTTTTTTTTTTAACGTTTATTTATTTTTGGGACAGAGAGAGACGGAGCATGAACGGGGGAGGGGCAGAGAGAGAGGGAGACACAGAATCGGAAACAGGCTCCAGGCTCTGAGCCATCAGCCCAGAGCCTGACGCGGGGCTCGAACTCACAGACCGCGAGATCGTGACCTGAGCTGAAGTCGGATGCTTAACCGACTGCGCCACCCAGGCGCCCCTGCTATTCCCTTTCAATTCGTGGCCATATTTTCCTTTTTAACACTTAGAACTGTTTGCAATTTTACATTTACCTGTGTGCTTATTGGCCTCACGCCTGTTTTTTGAACCAGACTGTTGGCATTGTGATTGCAAAGATCCTCCCTCTGCCCCTGTCACCAGTGTGTACCATAGGCTCACCTCCTTTTTAATAATATTCATTATTATATATACAAAAATATACAATACTGTTTATTATAAATACTCTTGGGTATTATTTATAACAGCTAATATGTAATATACTTTTATTATCCTGAGCTGAAATTAATCTAAAATGTAACCTACCTATACACATAATATTTGAAAATTCACGTGATGGTTAGCTATAATAGAAGATATAAAGGAAAATTAATCGCATCAAGCACCATGTTTTTCAATATGTAAATGCTCAGGTATGACTTTCTGACTGCATCAGCAGATGCATACATGTATTCATGGCATCACTTGGCCATGGCCGTAGCACACATAGCACATTGTTTAGTTGGCTCAAGTGCCATGGCATAGCCATTGATGACGTGATTTTCCAAAACCGAGTTGAGCTGTTGGGAAGTTTTCAACCAAGTAGTATGAAATATTTCTTTGATTAATAGGATATTTGCACTCAGAATTCCATTTCTAGTAAAACTGTACATCCTTCTTTGTACAATGGTACAATATGGAGATAGGTTCTAACCTCAAAGCGTTATGAAACAACTTCTTACCCATGTGAACTTACAATGAGATATTTGAAAGTCATGCAGGATTGGGACAGTTACTCTTTAATCCGACTGTCCTGAATATTGCCGTATGTTAGGTGTCTCTGGATGCTGAACAGTTAATACTAGGAGATCCACCAATTATTGTGACAGCCAGAAGCCACCCCAGCTAAATTCTGAAGTTCCCCAGGGTACCTCCAAAGCATCCCCACTTATAAGAATTTCTGGCCTGCCTATCCTGGATAAATATATTGCATGAATGAATATATTCATATTCTCATTGTTATTGGTTTTTATTTTTTGGATCTTTTTGTTTGTTTTTGCTGTATTATCTGTTTTTGAGGACTTGTGCCTCTACACCTAGTAATGCACCTTGATTATGTAAAATGCTCAACTACTTATCAATTGAACAAAAGAAGTGAATGATGAAGTTTTCCAAGTGCTGAGGAGAATTATCTCCTTTGCTGTTCTCTTCCACAGAACTATACTTCTCTGTCTGCTTCAGGACATTCTGATTTTTAATTCCCTTGACTTCCAGCAGGGACACTGGTGATAGGGACACTGTTAACAAATTTTTCTGACCCACCACTGTTGTTGTTGTTCTGACCTACCATACGCTGATAATCACTACTTTCATTAACAAGCTGGCAGACAAATTCTAATGAAGTTTACCTGTGAGGTTTCAGACCTTCTTCATTTTTGTTTTTATCCTGTAATTGAACCTACTTTTTCACATTGGAACATTATTCTCTTCTATATAGTGATTTTTCCTGTCAGTGGGTCCAGACGCACAGAAAAACGCAAACAAACAAAAACTTTATTAGGCCTGGGGAAGATGGTGAATGATAGTAACAACAAAGACAGAATCACATAAGAAAGGATTTCTGGGAGTATTTTTCTGTGTCTATACTGACCGCATGTTCTAATTTATTAGGGTGGTGTGGCAGTATTTGAAAGTGAAATTTTAAAAGGAATTCAAGGGGCGCCTGGGTGGCACAGTCGGTTGAGCGTCCGACTTCAGCCAGGTCACGATCTCGCGGTCCGTGAGTTCGAGCCCCGCGTCAGGCTCTGGGCTGATGGCTCAGAGCCTGGAGCCTGTTTCCGATTCTGTGTCTCCCTCTCTCTCTGCCCCTCCCCCGTTCATGCTCTGTCTCTCTCTGTCCCAAAAATAAATAAACGTTGAAAAAAAAATTTAAAAGGAATTCAAGTAGTTTTTGCTTGTGCCAAGTCCCTGGGTGGCAGTGAGAAAGGCTGTGCTTAATACAGACTTTAGGAGCTGTGCTTTCTCAAACCAGACAGTTAACCTATTCCTTGCAAATTATCTTTCTTTTGTGAGGTTAAATTAATGCTTGTAAACAGTGCTGAGAAAGAGCCATTTCAATAGAAGATGTTTCAGAAATGCAAAGTGTTATTGTTACAATTTGTGCTTATGTAGATACATCTTTACTTTCAGCGCTGGGCCATGATTGTTCAGGGATGGCTAAACCTCAGACTGAAAGTTTAGATAATGAGACCAGGTATTTTCACAGTTACTTGCATTTGAGACTCTCAAAATATTCAGCCCCAGTGCAAATACAAATTGTGTAGCATTTACAGAAATTCAAATCAGGTGGTGTGTGTGTATGTATGTGCGTGCGTGTGTGTGTGTGTGTGTGTGTGCGCACGCATATATACACGTACATACACATACGTGCAGTCACCCGATTTTCAGCAAGAGTCACTGGCAGATGGTCGGGACAGAACTGCATTTTCTGTTCTCTATCTGGCTACCTGGTGAGAAGTCCCAATTCTGTAAAACCTTAAACATGTAAAATCAAAATGACAAGTTAAATCCACTTAAATCAGGTTGATTTTATAATTTAGGATGTTTTATATCCATGAAAATAGAGAAACTTGATTTCTTTTTCTCTAATCCTCTTATAGCACCTGCTATCTTTATCACCTGTCATTTATCATGGCAGTTAATCACATCTCCCTTGTGTTGTTACCTGTTTTATGGACATATATCTTGTTTTTCTAACTAGATTACAAACTCCCATGAAATAATGATAATCTTTTCCTTAAAAAAAATCTCCTACTATCTCACTTACTTTTTGACCCACAGTAGAAAATCCACATATAATTATTTGCATAACTTCATATAAAATAATAAAATCAAAATCTTTATGATGAACAATGTTATAGCTGGTGTTCCACACCAAAATTTACTTAGCCATTTCAGTAGTCTCTCCATATGTGTTCTCTTCCTTTACCATACCCTTCTTTGCAAAATGTCAGATGAAATGTAGCCTTCAAAGAATAATTGAAATCACACCCAGTCACTTCTGATTATGTTAAAGATTCCATCTTGGTGTTCATAATTTATTTGAGAGGTTGTTAGATTTCAGGAGAAGCGTGTTTTTGGGAAGTTCTTTCTCACCAAACATCTCTTGGACACTGGACTCTGAAACACCAAAGATGTATGTTCTATTCTCTTATCAGTGGAATTCCTAGCAGGGAGAAGGTTCTCAAAGATATTTGAAGTAATTTAGCGTTGCCTGTTTTCTAGACCCCTAAATGGTTTATGTATATGTGTGTACCTATATATGTGTGCTGATACTTTTCTCCAAGTAACACAGTTAAATCAATAGGGTGTAAAAACCTGGGGCTGAACAGAACATTGCGATATCAGTCTCTCTCCCTTTTTATCTGGTTGTATGTGAGCCCTCTAGCTCAGCTTAATTATACATCTGAGTGCGTGGACAGACTGAATGGACAGCAGAATATGTTTCCCATTACTCTTGCTTTTATAGGTATCACTATAATTATATTATATGGCCACCACACTGTATACCAGAGATCAGCAATTTCTGAAGTGTGTTTCAAACAACACTCTTTGTGTAGGAGGTTAATAGGTATTACTAGGAGAATAGCTTTCATGGTCAAAGACATTTGGAACAATTCTGGGCTTTGGGTGAAGCCAAGGGTTAGTCTTCTTAGAGGTGAGGATTCTTAAAGCCTTGAATAATATTAATGTATCTATTTAAATCCCCAATGGGACCATGCATTATATAGTATTTCCCAAACTTCTTAAACCATAAGAAAATTTTCCAAAGCGTCCCGAGGGACTGATGTTTCTTAGAACACACTTTAACAAATATTTCAATGGATTCATTGCTGATTTTTTCTGATGACATTTTGCTAAATATCGCCAAATAAGTAATAAATACTACAAACATGGTTATTAATTGCAAAGCAATCAGAAAATACCTATTTTATTTTAAATGAAGTCGAACTCATGAACCGTGAGATCATGACCTGTGAGATCATGAACCAAGAGTCGGATGCTCAACTGACTGAGCCACCTAGGTGCCCCAAGCTAGGTTATTTCTAAATATAATAGGAGAGTGGAATTTTTTCTTTAATATTCACTTTAAATGGAATTTTAGAGATAACATTTAAATTGAATTATTTTTCCTGTTATAAGGCAAAATGTCCTGGACATATTTTCAGGGTGTGTCAACACTTTATTATAGAATAATGTGGGAAATAGCATTTCTTATTTGTAGAGCACTTTGTTCTGGGTGAAATCTGTGAAGTGATGGGAAATAGGGATTGAGATAGAGTTTCAGAGGCTTTAAAAGACAATTTGAAAATATCAAAACTTAAAACGCAAATTTCTGTCTTCAAAAATTAAAAAAGAAAAGATTTTAGTACAACCATATAACAAAGCTAGACTAGATAAAGCTGATGAGTTAATAGGGATCCTGGTACTTCATGTACATAGGATAGCCAAAACATTGGGGGTGGTTTGGACTTCTTTGAATTGAATTATAATGTATGGATTGCCCATATCAGAAGGTATCTCTGACTTGGACACTAGTATTGTCTAACAGCATTTAATAAACCTGGGTTAGATGTAGACCACTTCTTTCTAGAACAGTAGGACCCTTTGTGAACTTTGAAGCAGCTGTCTGTACTGAGACAAAGGGACATGGTATCTAGGGTTCTCATTCTGGGCCACAATCAAACCCCCTGTGACTAGAGGTGAGATTTTTTTCCTCTTTTCTTTTCTTTTTCTTTTTCTTTTCTTTTCTTTCTTTTTTTTTTTTTTTTTTTTTTTTGCTTAGGCCCTCTGAAAACTTTATGCTCTTGTAAATGGAATCTCCTGTGTGGTCAAATATTCTTTGAACAGAATATTTGTACACCTGAATCTCCATGCTTGGATCTAGGCACTCCTGTAAGTACAGAACTCACCCCTACACCCTTCCCTAGGAGTCTGTGAGCCGTGGGCAGGGTAGGATGGGTGATCTTCTGGCTCAGGCTGCTGTCTCCATCCTGTTTGAGGTCTTCCTTTGAAGTTCAACTGCCATTACTTTGTACTGTCTTTGGCACAGCCATCCGTGGCTGTCATGATGGCTGTCATGAAGACCTTGGGACCAAACTCACTGTTTTCTTTTCCACCTCCATTGAGGAGATACGTGTATTTTTGAACAATATTTACAATATACTAGTTTATAAGACTTGGGTTTCCTCAATCCTACATCCTTGACCTCAACTTGAATACAGCCACCCACTCCTAGGTCCCTTGCTCAGAAATATTAATCTCCAGTATTCTACTCTGACCGTACTCTCCTTTTGTCTCTTTCACTCCCATTTTCTCTATTTAATCTTACAGACAAAGTACCTCACTATATTCACTTCCTCATTATATTAGCTGCCTCCTGATGTTTCTATTTTCCCTTTCCAGCTCACACCCTTTGAATATTTTAACTACACTACCTCTAATAGTGCTGTTATCCTTGCACCTTCTACTGTGTCCATTTATAAAACCTTCCTTCCTTATGAATGCTGTAATCTACTTCAAAATACACAATAGCACTTCATCCCCACAGTGTATGCAAGAGAGACAAGTTAGAGGCTATTTTTCCTGCTCTATAGCTGAACAAGAATATCAGTAAGGTTAGGTCACTCATCTAAGAATACAGTGGTGTCACATAGAGGAATACAGGGCAAAGACCAATCTTGGGATCCTGACTCTAAAGCTTTTCCTCTGAACTAGTGGTTTTTTAAAGCTATATATATGTATATATATTTTTTCTTTTTAATGATTTTTCTTTTTGCTCACAAATTGGTGTCTTGCCGTATAAAGTACATAAAAACAAAGATTTTTTTTTGTTTTGTTTTGTTTTTGCAAGTTGAGTCCGAAGGGTCCTGAGTCCTATCTGCTCAGCTTCCTCATTGGTATTCAAGTTGGCTGTCCCTTAAGATTTTTATGGAAAAAAAACACATTTTGGATAATTTTGTATCTCCAAACCTCAAGTAGCTTTAGAACCCATAAGAAATATATACATATATCATTATATAGTGATTGTACAAAGCTTATTTTAACAAGATGAAAGAAAAAAAATCTAGAGATAAATGAGAGTTCTTCCGAATGAAGAAGTGAAAAACAGTTTGATTTCTTAGGGATTGGCCCTGGAACCTGTCTTATTTAACATTTTCATAAATGATTTGGAAGAGGGAATGCATGGTGAATTATCCAAGTTTGCAGATGACACTAAGCTCTTCCAGGTAGTGAAATGCCAAGCAGATGGAGATAAACTGCAGGGAAAACTTGCCAGCCTGCATGAGTGGGCAGAAAAGTGCTAGATGATATTCAATGTGGGCAATGAAAGGTAATTCACTTAGGAAAAAATAATTAAAGCCATGCCTATTGAAAAATAAATCTAGTTATCTGTTAGTCCTATAAAAGATAGACATTTTTATAGACCGTTGTTTGAAGTAACCCTTGAGTATATTGACTAATCAAGAAGGGAATTGAAAATAAAAACACAAACATTAATCTTGAATTAAATGATGTATCATAATATGGGATATTTAGTTCATTTGTCAAATAATTCTGATGGTGTTCTGAGTATGTATCAAACTGTCTTCTGGGTATTGAAGTCTGGCCATTGCATCTCAAAACGCAAATAGAGACAAAAGTCTTTAAAATACTTTAAAAAGCCAGTGACGATAGACTACAAATTAGGTAGCAACTATCAAAACTTAAAAGAAGCGCAAATATGTTTATACAATTTTTTGAATGTTCTAAGAATTTTCCTTTAACTTATTTGCTATTGCGATTATGTATGAGGTAGAAGTGTATACATTTTTTTCTTGTTTTATAGATGAGGACTCAGAGGCTAAGGTAATTTGAATGGCTTTCCTGAGTTGGTAATATAATGGAAGGTCAAGATTGAAGCCTGCGTTTTTTGACTCCAAGTTCTGTTCCTTTTCTATAGCACCACAAGGCTTTACTTACCAATATGTGAATTGGAGAAACTTGCTACATCCAAGAGTAGAAAGATTGGAAATGTAAACAGGTTCTGAGTGGATGGATAATGGGTTGTTATATAAACCATGGATGAGAGTAATGAAGATACACACATACCAGGAAGTAAAGTACCTCTTTCCATGTCTGTCTGTCTTTCTCTCTATTTTCCCTCTTTTCTCTATTTTTCTCTTTCTCTCTTTTCACTTCCTTTTCCTCCCTTCCCTCCCTTCCTTTCTTCCTTCCTCTAGTATGTGGCCTTGGAAAGTCATGAGTATCTGGGTATCTTCTAAGCTGTCACCAACAATGTGTAGGTCAAATACCACTTTAGGACTACATTATACTGGCAGAAGCAAAGAAACAAGAAGCCTACAACTCTGGGCTCCCCAAAATGGTGGAACATCTGCCTGTTTCCTAGTTAGCATTATGCCTGACTGTTGCATAGTGGAACTCTTGAAGTTATGCATTTTGGCCATAAATGGGTGAAGGGTCTGTAGATCAGAAAAGAATGAGAATGGAAAATCTCAGCAGATAGAGTAGATGGTGGTTAAGAATATGGAGTTCAAAAACAAACTTGAAGGTGAACCAAGAAATAACCCAAAGAGATAAAAGCTGATGAGACTAAAAGAGAGTAAAAGGAGGGAAAAAGAATGAAGGGAAAGACTGGGGGATCAGAAAGGTGAATGAGGGCACCTAGGGGGTTCACTTGGTTGAGTGACTCTTGATTTCAGCCTGGGTCCTTTTCTCAGGGTTCATTGGATTGAGCCTCACATTAATATTGTCTCCCTCTGTCCCTCCCGTGCTTGAACTCTCTCTCTCAAATATAAAAATAAATTAAAAAAATAAAGGTAAACGAGTAAAAATTAGTATAAAACAAAAGACTGGGTGGCTTAGTCAGTTACGTGTCTGACTTTTGGTTTTGGTTCAGGTCATGAACTCAGGTCCTGGGTTCAAGCTCCATGTTGGGCTCTGCACTGACTGCACTGATCCTGCTTGGGATTCTCTCTCTGTCTCTGCCCTCTTCCCCTGGCCCCGCTTACTCATTCACTCGCTTAAAAAAAAAAATTAAAAACAAAAAAACATCAAAAAAAATAGGACTGAGATTGTCTATCATAGTCCTATTATTTTTTCTGTGTTGTAGTGGGTACTCCTATCCTTAAGCTCTTAAGCTCAGCAAACTGTTACCCTGGAATACTTTAATTCTTACTATATAACATAAATTTGTACTCAGGGTTTCTTTTCTAAGGAGTAAAGAAATAATGATAAGAAATGTATGTGTGTGCTTCACGCCCTCTGACCTTTTTCTCCATTTATGCTTGTTTCTATTAATGTTGGCCACTTGAAAGTACAACCTCCCATGATATGCCTGGGTGGCTCAATTGGTTAAACGTCCAACTTCAGCTCAGGTCATGATCTCCTGGTTTATGGGTTCGAGCCCCGCATCGGGCTCTGTGATGACAGCTCAGAGCTTGGAGCCTGCTTCAGATTCTATGTCTCCCTCTCTCTCTGCCCCCCTGCTGCTCGCACTCTCTCTCTCTCTCTCTCTCTAAAAAATAAACGTCAAAAAAAATTAAAAGAAAAAAAAGTACAACCTTCCTCTCCCATTCCCTTTCCTGCCTGTGGCCCCAGCTCTGATAAATTCATGCACAGTGAATATACTCCTCCATTAGCTCTAGTTCATTAGAGTCTATCCCTCAAGACAACCCAGTCACCATAATCTGTTCATTTATTCATTAGTTCATTTGTCCAACTGACCATTTTTTAGAAAAAAAACTGATATGTTGATGGAATTGTGCTTATCTATTTCTATACGTCTATTAATTGTATGTACAGTTCATATAATTTTGCAGTGGATTATTTGTGCATTGGTTTGCCACAGTAAAAGTTTGTTGATATATTATAAATTACTGGAGGGAAGGGACCGTGATTTCTAATTTTCTCTACCTATCTTGTCCATAGTGCTGAAATGTAGTAAAACCTTTGGTTGGTTGATTGCCTCATAGATTGAAATTGTCATTTGAAAGAGAACACATATATATCATCCGCTTTGAAGTACGGAATAACTATGCATTTTGTTTTTCTAAAAAATCTTCTCTTTTACTTTGCAAATGAAATTTCACAAATTCAAAGGACAGTTACCTCTCACAAAAAAAAAAGAAAAAAGTCTTCAAACACCCTGATGATGTGGTTTCCAATTCTAAGAGATCTATACCTGTTACACTAATGAAATAATTTTCCCACTTAAAACTTTCAATTTTAGCTGTTTTTCTAACTTTGTCATGCCTAGCTTTCTTCTTAGGCATTCATTTTGCCATTTGGCATGTCTCATATTCAGACTTGTTTGGGTCACTTGTGAATAAGCTTGGACTTTTTGCTAGAAAAATCCTGTCGTGACAAGCCATTGTCACAAAACCTGGTGTTGTTTACAAAGTATACCCCTGAGGGGCGCCTGGGTGGCTCAGTCAGTTGAGCGTCTGTCCGACTTTGGCTCAGGTCATGATCTCGGAGTTTGTGAGTTCGAGCCCTGTGTCAGGCTCTGTGCTGACAGCTCAGAGCCTGGAGCCTGCTTCAGATTCTGTGTCTCCCCTCTCTCTCTGCCCCTTTCCCGCTCATGCTCTGTCTCTCTTTGTCTCTCAAAAATGAATAAACGTTAAAAAACAATGAAAACCAACCAACAAACAAAAAACAAAGTATACCCCTGAAACTTCTATAGCTGTCATGACTCTTTTACCCAGGATCATAATATCAATACAGATGATAAAAATAACAACAGTGAAGTGTAATGCAAGGACACAAGCAGTGGAGCACTTAGGGAGGTTTGTGAAAAGCAAAGAGCAGGGAAGAAACCATAGGTGTAACCTGAGATGTGAGCCTAACCATCTAGCTTAAAAAAAAAAAAAAGTCTCCCTACTCGAGACTATATAAAAGTGGCCATTTGGGGAAGGTCAGTAATCTGGAGCAAATACCTTGAATATGACAGAGGAGTTGAAACCAGTTTCTCAGGGGACTGTGCTAAGTGTGAACATGTGTCTTTATCCAGCTACTGAATGCTGAGGGGCTGTGCTCCTATTGTATGTAGCTGTGCATCCTCCCCAGTGCCTGACATGTTGTAGTCATCAACTGAATTAATCTTCAAGGATTAGTTTAACAGCATACCTAGCTAGCTATTGTCTTAGCAGAAGACAGTCTGGGTGGGGGTGCGGGAGCCTGCGGGGATACTTACTTTTGGTAGCTTTGTCAGCTGGGACAGCTAAAAAGCGGTGGTCCGTGTGTTGGGTCAGGTCAAAGGGGCAGTGGACAAAGGATGACCATGGAGAGATGTTATTAGGCATCCGAGAAACAATTTCAGATGACTTACTTTGCACAGGGCTGGCACTCACCACTATTTCTTTGGTAGACTAGCTCAGTAATTCTGTTTGGAAAATGTAACATTATGCTTTCTCTTAGCCCTCAAATTTCACTTTCAAAAACCTACCCAATTCCCCCTAGTTTGTCCCATTGTGCTGTGTTCAGTAATTCTAGCAGGGGGGTCCTTATTTGTAAATGTTTAGTCGTTCCAAGGGTTTTCATACCAGCCTTTCATCAACAGCTATTTTAGTACTGTCTTCGTTACTTCCTAATTGTCCACTGTGCTTTGGTTTACTACTAGAAAAATGAATTCACTGTTTTAGCCATTGTTGAGTAGTCATTGATTTCAAGTCTGCCCCATTTATTTAGAGTGTATTTTCTTTAACTGTCTTTTTGCTTCAAAATTTTACATATAGTTAGTTTTTCTTATTATTTGTAATCCCTTTGGCTAGTACTAATGCTTCTATTTTTTGTGGCCATTATCTGCTTTCAGCTGTGAGAAACTGATTCATATTCTACAATAAACTACTGTTTCTCATTAAATGCTAAATAATAATACATAATGATGGCAGTGCAAGAAAATAGAAGACGGTTTTCTGCCCTTGTAGTGATCACAGTCTAAAAGAGGAAAGAGAAGACAGATTCACATGACTAAAATATGCCTGTCGTCAATTAATTACTGCGATCCAGAAAACACGAAGCATTCAACGATCTGGGGAGGAAGGATTGACAGATATCTTAGTGGAGTGATTTCAGTGAGGGGAAGCAGGGAGGTTTACTTGGAAGTACCTTCATGGAACAAGTGAGTCTTGATGAAAGCAACCTCGATGAAGGTTAAGACATAGAATAGAATGAGAGCCTTTGCATATTTGAAAGGGTGTAAGCCCTGATCTTGAAGTTGTCTCCTTAATACTTGACCTTGGAAAGTAAGAGAAGAAGAAGTGAGAGATTTGAGCCCAGACTGAGGACACATCTTACTTTGGTGTATTCAAAGAAGTGAAAGCAAGCTTCTGAAATATTTTAATTATAAATCAATGCACACTTTATTGGGCCACATGTATTTTGTTCACTGTAGCTGTTCTTTAGGACTGAAAATAACAAGAGGCTGGATATTTTTCCTATCTGGTACCTTTGCTTGTGCCAGCATGGTCTCGAATTGCAGTGTAGAAAAACCTGAGGAAAATGGAGATGGTGAACATTAGATAAGTTTAACATTGCTATGATATATTACATCAAGTCTAAACACTCCTGCTCAAATTTTCTAAATGATCTGGAATATGACTCCGTGATATCTATTCAACTTTCAAAACAAGCCTAATCTCAGCCGCTGCCCCTCTGCACACATATTCTTTCCCACAATTATACTTGTCCTCTTCATCTTCAGGAGCTCTCTGCATCCTTTTGGCCTATGTTCACACCTTTATTCTTCAGTAGCCCTTCTCTCAGTATTCTGTCACTCTAAATTTACTTGTAAGAGTTGGAGCCACCTAGTTTTACTCTTAGTTATTATGTGGTTTTGGTCTTGAATCATCATTTAAAATATGAACTGTTTAAAGGCAAGTACCATAGCTTCTTGTATATTCTGTAGGGATAAACAGGAGGCTAAAACATAACCGATTTCTAATAAAAGTTTGCCGATTGAACAATTGAAGAATAACAATTCCTACATGTTGTGGAAGTACAAGGAGTCAGTGCAGAGGCAGGAGACTCTCATTGCCCTATGGATTCTGTAGGCACTTACTAGTTAAATACTAAGCCAGAGCCACAGTATTGCTATGGAGTCTGGACAATCAACTGTGTCTTCATGAACATAAAATGCTGCTCACTTGTGAAATCCTCTCCCCACAATGAGATTCTGTTCACCTCCTGAAGGCTTATAGCATTGCTTTTTATTGATTCCCATCTACAACGACCCAATGCTGTTCGCTTGGTATTAAATAATAGCAATGACAGCAACAGATAACAAAGTGATCCATTCCTTTTAGTGTCAGAATACTCTGAAGGGAGTTCAGTCATTTGTCTGATGGCTTCCTGGTAGGGTTGACCATATCATTTATCGGTTAAGCTGAGGCGCTTCTAAGAACGAAAGGGAACTTTATCAATAATCACACTGGGCCATAGATAAAAACTAGAACTGTCCAAGACAAACTAAGATGTGTGATCATCCTACGTATTAGAGTCTCAGAATTTGCTTCTGGAATAATAAGGAAGGTGATTAGGGTGGAGTGGAGTCCATTATGGTCACTAAATTCCTTTCCCTCCTGTCTTCTAAGGCTACTGGCTTCATGGTGGTTGTTAGGAATTCCAGATATTAGGAGTTTAACCCAGTAGAATGGCAGCATAAGTATTTATTCCATGTTTTCCCCCAGTGTATTAAAATTAGTCTTTCTAATTATAATGGCCCAACCATTTCATTCTTTTTCATTATAAACTTTATATACAACCAACACATTTTTATTAAACTTTCCAATGAGGGAAGTCTCACTCTTCATAAGTCAGGATATTAACACTTTGTTTTTGTGTTTACTTGGTATTGATGCCCATGAGATATTCCTCCGTAGGGTTGCTCAGGCAAATGGTGCAATGGTGATTTTTATGGAGCTACAAGTATTATTATAATTAATGTTATTGCCATAAATGTGTTTATAACAGAATCATTTGGCTAAATGAAGCATTATTTAACACAGTGGGCTTTTTGAAGAAGTAATATTTAGAAGCCTGTTTTGAACCAAGTGTAGTCTTGCCATATACAGGAGGCATGATTTTTGTGAATAGCTGGGCTTACCACCTGATAGTAATAGTGGTTTAAATCTATCCCTTCAATATCATCAGAATTATAATAAATCCAGTGGTATTTATAATACCAGTGGTTTAAGTCTATCTCTGCATATTATTAGAATTATAGAAAATCCAAGAAAGCTGTGAATTTACAAACAAGAAGCATTATTTTAAAAGCTTCCAGAATTAGCAAATTTTGTCAGTTGAGACAAAATCATATTTTCTGGGTATAATTTTACAAAAGTGGTTTAAAGGGATATGTGAGGAATGCTCTAATTTGGAATCTTGTCCTTATTAAGTATGCAAGGGCATCATGGAGCCATGAATTAAATGAAAGACAGTATCCTGGGAGTGAGGCAGAGTTTTCTGAAGTCAAGTTCAGTGTCAAGTGAACACGGACTTTTAGAAACCACTCTGCAGCTGCACAGAGACCTTGAGATACATTTTTTTTCTCTGTGGCCTGTCACACAATAGGCAATACTGTATTTAGTGCACAGGGAGACCTGCATTAGCCTTCTCTTTACTCTATGGAAGACCTTCTTTCCTCTGTGGTCTGATGAAGGGGTGTGTGTAAGTCCTTTGACCTGAAGGCAGTCCCTCATCCTGTGAACTAGATCACTCCCCCATTCTCTGGGGGGCCTTGCCGACACGCTCTTATCTGTATCCCTTCTCCCACTACACTCCTCCCCACCTCAGCTCTTGTTTCAAATAAAACATTATATTGAATTACATCATTTTCACGAACATCCACATCATTTTCAAAAACTCATCATTGTCACCTCGTTTGCTTAATTAAGTAATTTGTTGACATAAACAGGATCTTTGGCCCAGCAGAAGCTATAACAGATGGCATCTAAAACCAAAAATAATCAGTAACCTGTCCTGTGGAAGGTGTGAAGCAGCATGTTTAGAAACAAGTGCAGCTATCAGATGGCTTTTATAAATGTCTGAGAAATGCATTCTTCAGACATTAATAGAATAAGGAGAAAGAAGGGATGAACAGTGGGACAAAAAAGGACAACCACACCTTTTTAATTTGAGTGAAGTGTTGTGAGTTCAAAAGGTGTTAATTGTATTTAAAATATTATAGTTTAACAATGTAATATTAACATAGGACATATTCAATATGACTGTTATTAAATAAAATGTATTAATGACTTTAGTATATTATTATACTAAATAATTTAGGCTATTTATGACTTCCATATATAAAATACTAGATATAAGTATATGGACACATGTATATTTGTAAGCATAAGTATAGCTGATACATAACAATGGTTATCTGTGCCAATGCTTTGCTCTCTCAGCTTTTTCACTACTGTATTTTGTTTCTTAGTTTTTAAAATTTATTGTTTATTTCTTTTTTTGAGAGAGAGACAGACAGAATCCCAAGCATCCTCATGCAGGGCTTGAACTCACAGACAGTGAGATCATGACTTGAGATGAAATCAAGAGTTTGATGCTTAACCCACTGAGCCACCTAGGCACCCCATTTTGGTTCTTCCTTTGTGTCAAATTTTCTTTGAACCTCCTCTCCCTTTACAGATTTTGTAAAAGGTAATCACATTTGTCTAATATTGGGCTAATATTTATATAAACAAAAAAGTATGAAGAAAAATATGAACTCTAGGTCAAACTTTATTAAGGTAACTAAACACTGTGTTATTACACATTATTTTATGTTTGATTTTGTAGTTTTGTACCAGTGTTAAACTGTTAAAGTAACACTTTTCTCTTAGCTGTTAAATATACATAATTCATTAACCCCTCTCCCCCAAAAACTCTACCAGGAAAGAGGCTGCTAAGCATTTTTTAAAAAAATTATTTATTTTGAGAGGGAAGGAGAGTGCATGCACTATTGAGCAGGGGAGGGGTAGAAAGAGAAAATCCCACGCAGGCTCTGTGCTTGGTTCAAGGACAGGGCTCTATCCCATGAACCTTGAGATCATGACTCCAGCCAAAACCAAGAGTCTGAGCTTAACTGACTGAGTCACCCAGGAGCCCCTTTTTAATTTTTGCTTAATGTTTGTTTATTTTTGAGAGAGAGAGAGAGAGAGAGAGAGAGCGCGCGCAGGGGAAGGGCAGAGAGAGAAAGAGAGAGAGAGAGAGAGAGAGAGAGAATATCTGAAGCAGACTCCAGATTCTGAGCTGTAAGCCCTGATGCAGGGCTCGAACTGACAAGTGGTAATATCATGACCTGAGCCAAAGTCAGACCCTTAACCAACTGAGTCACTCAGGCACCCCCTAGGTGTCCCTTTTTAAAGGTGGCATAGGTTGGGGCATCTGGGTGGCTCAGTTGGTTAAGGGTCTGATTGTTGATTTCGGCTAAGGTCATAATCCCATGGTTTGTGGGATCAAGCCCCACATCAGGCTATATGTTGACAACACAGATCCTGCTTGGGTTTCTCTGTTTCCTTCTCTGCCCCTCCCCAACTAGTGGGTGAGTGCATGCGTATGTGCGCTTGCTCTCGCGCGCGCTCTCTCGCTCTCTCGCTCTCTCTCGCTCTCTCGCTCGCTCAAAATAAATAGACTTAAAAAAAAAATAAAGGTAGCATAGGGCACCTTTTCTATGAATGAAGGGTACCATAAATGATTCTGAAATCTTCCAAGCGCCAAACGTCATGGCTTCTCATGGAAGCATCTGATCATCAAGGTTAGCATGCTTTTGCTGGGCTACTAGGTCAGTTTCTGAGAGCCCAGGGTGCAAAGGCAAACCTCCACTATTAGAAAAAGGATTCCCTAAATGAACATCATTTAAACAGTAAATACAAACTGATAAATTGTTCAACTGCATGCTGTCAGGTCAAGCTTCACAATATAGAATAGAAATAAATGTAACTGCATTTCTGTATTGAATGCCTTCGATGTAGTAGGGACTTTTCCTGTTTATTTCTCACATGGCACAGCAAAATAAGCATGATTGTTTCCTGTGTTACTTCACATGAAGAAATTCAGTTTAGATTAGTTGTGGGATTTGCCCAACATTACCCAATCAATAAGTGGTGGAGCCAGGATTCAATTTTTGTTGTGTCTTACTTCACAGACTATTCTGCTTTGGAAGGGAAGATAATTCAGCTCTTCCCCAACTAAACTGGTATAAAACAGTATCATTTTTAAGCCAGTGGTCCCTGAATGATTCCTCTCATAAGCATTTCAAATAACATTGTATCATTTGCTTAAATTTTGTACATGTGTGGTTTGTGGGGCTTTGAATTTTTTTTTTTTTTTTTTTTTTTGGCCAAGACCTACCTCCTCTTATTGGTGGTGAAGCGGTGATTTATCTGATTGTGAGGCCAGATTATCAAGGTAGGAGTGCATGGTGGTGGAGTGTCTAGATCCATGTGTAGGTGCTACAAACAGCCTGCAACCCAAGTCCATCTCTCCTCCTCTTTGATCCTCTCCTGCAGCAATATGAACCTGAGACATTCATAGTTCCTAGGTTGAATTCGTTTTCTTGAGCCTTCTTCTTGAATGACTTTTTGCCTCCAGAAATTATCTGATTTTGAGGCTACTCAAAAGGGATAGCATAGGTACTCAGTTACACATGGGGAAAATAAAACCCACACCCTTGCTGTTGCCATCTCCCCTGTGTTTATGCAGAGGGCAAGATCCTGTTATGGCTTGCTGATGATACTTGCTTAATTATTGGACATTTTATAAACTTTTCCTTAAAAATCTCAGTTGATATGCCCTATTACCCTCCAGTGATGCCTTAGAAACTGGGCTCATAAATACTAAGTTATAACCCCCACCAATTCCAACTTGGCATTTAAATCCATGGTTTCAAAAGAACACCATAGTGCATTCCATCATGCCGCCCAAATGATTTGAGTAGAAAATACTGGAATCTCCTGTGTGTGAACATCAGAGGCTTATTGTAAGCATTCCCAGCACATAGTGACATATGCCTTTATAATTACACCCATAAATCTAGGTGTGACCTATGTAACCAGAGAAGGAGTAGCACAGACAGAGGAAAAAACTTTTATCTCCACACTTAAGGACTTAGGTGACAGTAATCCTGCTTTAGAACTGGGATCAGCAACTTTTTATTTTATTAAAGCTTCTAAAATGATAAACCAGTTATCACTGGGAATAAGAGAATGAATGAAGCTGCCTCTGCATTCCATTTCTCCATTCATCTATCCATTGGTTATTTTTATCAGGGGTATTGTTTGTCAGGCATTTTCTAAGTGCCTTGGATAAAGCTGTGAACAAATGGAGTTAATGTAATTACAATTATACATAAAATGAAGGAAATGTGATGAACATTTTCAAATATCAAAGTATAAAGGGAAACTGGATGAACGTCAGAACAGGTAACCATTGACGAGTTCTAATTGTTTGCCAAAGCCACTTCTTGAACATGGGACATTCTCTGGGCCTTCGGGGTGGGGGGTAGATTTGAACATAACTGTGCAATTCTACACTCTTCTAGCTAGTGACAGATAATCTTTCATTCATCTCAAGATGAATCTTTCATTCATCTCAAAGGTGGAAAATTGATTTCACCATACTGTCCTGTTCAAGCTAGAGTCAAGATTTTCTAACATTTGGGGTGAAAAACCTGTCCAAGCTTAAACCAAGTGGCAAAGGCAGGATTGTTGTCTCTGGAGCTTAGAGCACATTGTTCAACCCAGAAGGTGCACAAGGAAGTGCCCTCCCAAAGTCCCTGAAAAGAAATTGCCTAGCCCCCGAGTTTTCATGGACACTCTCAGGGTAAATCTAGGAATGAGGGTAGACTTGCCTATCTGCTTGAGCACTGTAGTCTCTAAAAGAGGGAGTACTTTGAAACTGTAGGTTATGGCTAGTGGCCTGGGAAACTACTAAAATAAAATAATGGCTCTTCTATTTAACTTTGAGATGGTCTCTTTATCTTGTGAGGATGACTAACATTGAGACAAAAGTTGCTATGCTTGATTACTTTATTCAGCTTACTACTTTCTTTGCCTTGTCAGTGACCTAGAGATCCCCTAATGGCCAAAATTGTTTTGAATTACATATATCAACTGATTAAGAAGGTGTATTGATGTGTATTAGTATTCCTATTTATTATGTGTCAAGTTCCTTGACAAGGACATCACTTGTGGGTTTTCTGGGATAAAAGGTTCTCGGTTCACGTCAGCCTCTCCCCAGGAAACAGTTCCTTTTTTTAAAAACTTTTATTTTATAAAGATTTTATTTTGAAATAATCTCTACACCCAATGTGTGGCTCAAACTCACAACCCCAACATCAAAAGTCGCCTGCCTCACTGACTGAGCCAGCCAGGCATCCTCACAGTTCCTTTATAACACATGAGAGGTTTTCTTGGCATTGTCATTAAAGTTTGTAGGGAGTTGCTTGGATCAGATATGGCATGTACTCTCTTTCTCTGAGGAAGCAAGTAAAGAGTACACGGAAATCTAAGCACTTTTGTTGACTGTACATAGCTTCTTCCTACTGGGGCTCCTTTTGTTGATGTTGTTCTGAAAAAATGCCTGAAGTAGAAAATGAAAAGCTAGAGTTGTTTTAGCAGTCTGCTTTTGTGCAAACAGGCTGAGAGTATATTTCAAAAAGGAGCCCTCTTGGCCAGGCATTTGTAGTATGAAGGTCACATTCATCATTTGTTCTTTGCCCAGTTGACCAACTATGGTGATTGGTCCTTGCTCTTTGGACTGTATTATCAGCCCAGCTGTAGAAGACTATGGCTCAGATGCTGTACTTGTATCATGAATTCTTTGAGTTTTATACACAGACTGGGAATTTTTTAAAAACTTTAGATTTGCCTGGACCCTTTGGTAAAGCCCTGAAGTTGTGTCATCCTGTCCTAATTCCTGGTATAATGTACTGTTGAATCCATATCATGTACTTCCCACCCTCTCCTAATCACAGGGATAGCAAGCAAGGAGAGAAGGGAGGGAAGTAGAAGCCTCAGACTTGGAGGGACTCATGAAGAGAAGGCAGGAAGTCACAGTATTAGGTATCCTCTCTCTCAGTGAGGCTTTCAGACTTTATCCTCATTTCACCAGTCTTTCATTCCCTGACTTTTGCCAACTCTTGTTTCTAGAGCAGAAGGGAACCACTTGACTCCTGACTCAAGCTTTCTGGATGGCAGCACCATAGTAAAAAGCAATTGATAGATTTCTAACAAGTGCAGGGAAAACAGCAGCGTGGCCATTCCTCAAAATTTTCCTGCCTATGAACATTATTTAGTGTACAGTCATCTCCAACATCTATTTAAGACAGAAGCCAGATTATCTAGAACACTTGTGTAGCTTGAATCAACCTTCTGCACTGTCAGAAAGAATGTGCCTCTGAAGATGATGAACAGGATACAAAGAAGGCTTTATTTGCCCCAAGTTGTCCCCTTCTTCTCCCTGCCCTGGAACCTGATATTTATCTTATTCATTAACTTAACAAACCAATATGAATTGAATGCTTGCTATGTACCACTATACTAGGTACTGGGTTTGTAGCAGTGAACAAAGCAAACCTCTCTTACACCCCTGCTCACTACTTCTTAGAACTCACATCCTGATCAGAGAAAACAGAATGTACATGATAGAAAAATATGTTATACTGTACATTAGAAGTTAACTGTGTTGAAAAAAAACTAGGAAATGCTGGACTGGGGTGAGGGGAAGTTTCATATATATTTTTTAAATTTTTAACAATTTATTTATTTCAAGAGAGAAGGGGTTGGGCAGAGAGAGGGAGAGTGAGAATCCCAAGCAGGCTCTGCACTGTCAGCACAGATCCCAATATGTGCTCAAATTCATATACTGTGAGATCATGACCTGAGCAGAAATCAAGATTCTGACGTTCAACTGACTGAGCCACCCAGGCACCTGGGAAGTTTCAGTTTGTTTTCTTTTTTCTTTTCTCTCTCTTCTTTTTCTCTCCTCTCTTCTCCTCTCTTCTCCTCTCTTCTCCTCTCTTCTCCTCTCTTCTCCTCTCTTCTCCTCTCTTCTCCTCTCTTCTCCTCTCCTCTCCTCTCCTCTCCTCTCCTCTCCTCTCCTCTCTTCTCCTCTCTTCTCCTCTCTTCTCCTCTCTTCTCCTCTCTTCTCCTCTCTTCTCCTCTCTTCTCCTCTCTTCTCCTCTCTTCTCCTCTCTTCTCCTCTCTTCTCCTCTCTTCTCCTCTCTTGTCTCTAGCTGGCTATTTTTCATTGTTTTATATAATTGATTGGCAACCTAGCTAGCATACACTGTATACAGTGTACTCTTGGCTTCCGGAGTAGATTTCTGTGATTCATCACTTACATACAACACCCAGTGCTCGTCCCAACAAGTTCTCTCCTCAGTGCCCATCACCCAGTTTCCCCGCTCCTCACCCCTAACCATCATCAGTTTGTTCTCTGTATTTAAAAATCTCTTAAGGTTTGTCTCCCTCTCTGTAACTATTTTTTTCCTTCCCTTCTCCCATGGTCTTCTGTTAAGTTTCTCAAATTCCACATATGAGTGAAAACATATGATATCTTTTTCTGACCGACTTATTTCACTTAGCATAATACCCTCCAGTTCCATCCATGTTGTTGCAAATGGCAAGATTTCATTCTTTTTCATCACCAAGTAGTATTCCAACACACACACACACACACACACACACACACACACACACCCCACATCTTCTCTATCCATTCATCAGTTGATGGACATTTGGACTCTTTCCATAATTTGGCTACTGTTGATAGGGCTGCTATAAACATTGGGGTATATGTGCCCCTATGAATCAGCATTCTTGTATCCTTTGGATAAGTTCCTAGTAGTGCTATTTCTGAGTCATAGGGTAATTCTATTTTTAATTTTTTGAGGAACCTCCACACTGTTTTCCAGAGTGGCTGTGCCAGTTTGCATTCCCACCGATAGTACAAGAGGGTTCCTCTTTCTCCACCTCTTTGTCAACATCTCTTATTTCCTGAGTTGTTAATTGTAGCCACTCTGACCAGTGTGAGGTGGTATCTCAATGTGGTTTTGATTTGTATTTTCCCGGTGAGGAGTGATGTTGAGCACCTTTTCATGTGTCTGTCAGCCATCTGGATGTCTTCTTTGGAAAAGTGTCTATTCGTGTTTTCTGCCCATTTCTTCACCAGATTATTTGTCTTTGGGGTGTTGAGTTTGGTAACTTCTTTACAGATTTTGGATACTAACCCTTTATCCAATGTCATTTGCAAATATCTTTTCCCATTCTGTCAGTTGCCTTTTAGTATTGATGATGATTGTTTTCTTTGCTGTGCAGAAGCTTTTTATCTTGATGAGGTCCCAGTAGTTCATTTTTGCTTTTGTTTCCCTTGCCTTTGGAGACCTGTCAAGTAAGAAACTGCTGCTGCCAAGGTCAAAGAGGTTGTTGCCTACTTTCTCCTCGAGGATTTTGATGGTTTCCTGTCTCACATTTAGGTCTTTGTTCCATGTTGAGTCTATTTTGGTGTATGGTGTAAGAAAGTGGTCCAGGTGCATTCTTCTGCATGTTTCACCAGTTCTCCCAGCACCATTTGCTAAAGAGATTTTTTTTCCATTCTATACTCCTCCCTGTTTTGTCGCAAATTAGTTGGCCAAATATTTATGGGTCTAATTCTGGTTTCTCTATTCTATCCCATTGGTCTATGTGTCTGTTTTTGTGTCAATACCATACTGTCTTGATGATTACAGCTTTGTAATACAGGCTAAAGACTGGGATTGTGATGCCTCCCACTTTGGTTTTCTTTTTCAACATTACTTTGGCTATTCGGGGTCTTTTGTGCTTCCTTACAAATTTTAGGATTGTTTGTTCTACCTCTGAGAAGAATGCTGGTGCTATTTTGATTGGGATTGCATTGAATGTGTAGATTGCTTTGGGTACTATTGACATTTTAACAATATTTGTTCCAATCCATGAGCATGAAATGTTTTTTTTCTATTTCTTTGTGTCATCTTCAATTTCTTTCATAACTTTTGTATAATTTTCAGTGTACAGATCTTTTACTTCTTTGGTTAGGTTTATTCCTAGGTATTTAATGGTTCTTGGTGCAATTGTAAATGGGATCAATTCCTTGATATCTTTCTATTTCATTATTGGTGTATAGAAATGCAAATGATTAGGGAAGGTGACATTTGGGCAGAGTCTTTTTTTCCTTAAGTTTATTTAATTTGGGGAGGGCAGAGAGAGAATCCCAAGCAGGCTCTGCACTGTCAACATAGAACCCAATGCACAGGTCTCCACCCCATGCATCATGAGTTCGTGACCTGGGCCAAAGTCAAGAGTTGGACTCCTAGCTGACTGAGCCACCCAGGCACCCCCATTTAGGCAGAGTCTTGAAGGAGATAAGGGAAAACCATGGATATATCTGAGCAAAAAGTGGTCCAGAGAGAAGAGAAAGATATTACAAAAATGCTGAGGCCAGGGCATGCCTGGAGTATTCAGGGGACATATATGAAGCCAGTGTGGTGGGTGCAGAGTGGGCAAGGGAGTGAAGAGAAGATGAAGTTAGAGAAGTGGGTTGTGTAGGGTCTTAGAGACCTTGTCAGGGTTTGGTTTTTCTAGTGAGAGGCAGAGATGTTGGAAAGTTCTAAGCAGAAAAGTGGCATATTCATTTTGGGGGCTTTAAAGGAATAATTTTGGCTGTGGTGGTGAGAATGACCTACGGGGGGAGGATGAGAGTGGCAAAAGTACAGGCACTGACACCCTCCGTAATCATAGTGAGGAAACTGTTGCAATGATAGGGGTAGGTTATGATGGTAACTTGGACGAGAGTGAAAGTAGTGAGAGATGGTCAGGTTCCGGATGTCTGCTGAAGGTAGAGCTGGCAGTATTTCATGATGGATTACATGTGCTGTTAAGGCAAGGAAGAAGTCAAATAGAAGTCCAAAGATTTTAGTCTGAGAAATTCAAAGAAGGGAGTTGCTATTAACTGGTTGAGGATAAACCTATAGGTAGAAAGTGTTTGGGGGATGGGGAGGTTGGAGAGGGGAGAAAAGATCAGAAGATATTGCCCTGAAAACCCCATATTGTGAACACATTTATCAGGCTTATTCTTTAAGTTATTTTCATAAGTACAAAGGGGAAATCTTTTGAAAAATGGGAGGGAGGGGGAAGGAATGGGTAATTTGGTGGCATGGTTCTAGAACCCACGAATACATTTGTCAGCTTAGCAGAAGGTCTTGGACCATGAATAGCATACAGACCCTGTGCCATGAGATGCTGAGGCTGCTCATGACCCTGGATTACCCCCGCATTCTCTTTCGGTTTTATTTATTTGTTTTTTTAACTGAAAAATGAAGGTTCTTAATGTGTATGATTCGTTTCTCTAACATCTTCATGCCAGGATGCCCTGCAGAGAAGTGTGAATAAGAGCTAAAATGAACCATTTCACAATTTTCCTCTCATTCATAAGCTACCATTTTAGGACTTGATGAGTTAGGGCTATTGTCTAGTTAACCAAATCAAGGCAGACAACCAAAGCGAGTAATTGAATTTTGAAAATCTACTTTGGCATCTCTATTATCAAGTTGGACCATCTGTCTTGATGAGATTAAAATGATTACTACATCTCTCTTTTCGATGTTGAGTATACACAACTAGTGTTGCTCTTCATGTATACCCGTGCTTAAAAATACATTAGTAGGCATAAAGAAATGGAGCTTCTTTACATTTTGAGAAATACATTTTATCATGTGGTGTAATTGACCTTTGATGTCCTTTGGGATGTGGTGGAATATTTTGGGACCAGAAGTCAGAGGATGCATCCCAGATACTACTGTGGCACTACCATCCTGTTGTGCTAAGTATGTAGAATGCTACATTACAAGCTCATCTGATAGAATATATGAGATAGGCTAATCATGGGACAGATAAAACTTCTGGCGTCTAGCCACAGTGTGCTCTGGGCCTATGAGTGTGCTACGTACTTGAGGTTGCTGCTGTGTTTATGAGGTTCTACTGTATTCTATCTTTTGGGCTCAGGACTTTCCTTTGAAACTACTTGTTGAGTTGAACGGGCTTATGTAGCCAGATATGAAATCATTGTGAATTCTGCAGTTGCTATTAAACTCAACATTGCTCCGACGCTCGCATTCCAAGCACACAAGCAGTTAGGCAAGAATTGATTTTTGCCATGGATGGGGTGGGGGTCTGAGCAAGCACCTTGGTCAACAACCAGCTCTGGAGGGGATGTGAAACCCATTATTGATCCAGGGCTGAGAAATCAGTGACTGTTGTATTATATAATTATTGATGGAGCCAGAAAATGCCACGGGCAAAGCACAACTTACTATTTGTTATGCTGGATTGTCTCTCTCGTCTGTGTCAGGCCGTTGTGTTCTGCTCTCATGTTCCCATACCATGTTTATTTATACTATGTGCAGTTAGCTTTCATATTTCTCTTGTGATTCCATCTTGGAAAATGAATACTGGTTTTGTTCAGGGGCTGTAAAGGAAATAAATTTTTCTAGACACTTCAATGGGCCTGAGCTAAATACTAAAGTCTGGACAAAGGGAAGATAGGGCACCAAGAAAGATAATAAGATCAGTGTGGAGAGGAAGAGCCTCTCCTATGTGGACCACTTATACCCATTCTTTCTTCTCACCACATTCCCCAAGTGAGAAGGACACAGGTGGTTGGTGTGACCTCGTGGTGGTGAATATTGATTGAGTACCTACTATCTGTAAGGTCATGCAGTAGGCCTCTAAGGAGGGGAAAGAGAGGTTTGATAATGAAAGATAACACAGTTGTAGTCCAGATTCTGGATGAATTGCTCCTGTGTAGTAGTCCATAATCCTTTGTTCAGTTTTACCCACTGCTAGCTCGCCATCTTTCTTCTTTCCCTTCTTCTCTCGGGTGCTGTTCTTTTCTTTGTACTTATCAGCAAACTTAGAGCTCCTAGATAAAACACTGGCTTCTTCTATGATGAATGTGCGTCTTTGATTCCACAGCTATACATCAAATTCATGAACGCAGAACAAATGTGTGCTACAGACAGGGGGCCTATGAAGCAATCTTGACCGCTGTCTGGCTGTTTCAATGGATAAATCTCTGGGCTACAGGGATATGGGGAGTCTATGGGCAGTAAAAGGCTAGCGGCACTTGTAAATGTTACAGTTCGTGGTCACCAATTGGCTTCTGTTCATAAGTAGTTAGGGAAAATATTAAATTGCATTTAAGGTCTTAATCAAATGGTTTACATAACTGAAAGCTGCCAGTGAAATTAGGGTATCTTAGTATTCTTGTAAAGAATTAAAGAAGAGACACCTTTGAGATGAAAGTTAATTATTGAATGATCAAACAGCCTATGCTAAAAGAAAGGGAGTCAAAATTAGATTTAGGGGAAATATTTTCTGTTATTTAGATAATGGTGCTGGACTCATGATAAAAATGTACTTTATGGGTATGAGCATTAAAAACCTTCACTCATAGATGTACAATGTAGAGATTCAAATTATTTATTCTGTAATAGCTTACTTGAAATTTCTTGGAAATAAAAGTAAGTGTGGATTCCTCAGTGCCAAGTTCAATGTTTTAATGTTCAGCTGTTAAAACGAGTTCTTTGGGATGAAAACAAGTTACAGCTGCTGCCCATGTTGCTTATGTATGGATAGTACAACACTACTGTGCAATTCCTGAAAAAACCCGTCTTTAAAATGTGTACTCTGAATACATCTATGAATGCTTCCTGGTTTTTATGGGAACCCTTTCATTTCAGAAACCATAGAGCTATCTTCAATTTTTACTATGTGCATTTAAATACTTGCATGAATGTTGTCTTAGAAACAACCATGAATTAATCTTTAGTTCCTTGATTTGTTTTTGTTTTGCTGTCCTGAATTTCCTGTAATAAGAATTCTGCTTTTAAAAATTCCAAGATTAATTTTGTTCCTAAATAGTAATCTAATTTTTTATTCTGATATCAGAAGTGAATATGCAATAATATGGTAACAAATGACTAAAACCTGTGTCAAAAAGAAGCAAAATATGGTTTTTTTCTTTCTCCTTATAGATTGTCTGAAAGAAGCTTAGGCAGAGATAAAGGAAGAAGCAAATCAAATTGAATAATAACAAATTCAAGAAATTTGCTAGGAAAAACTTTTCTTAATACAGCAAACACAAATGTTTAGAACCAAAGATTCAGGCAAAATATTCCATTGTATGTGCTCACCTTCAAAACTCAAACTCCTACCCACAGGCATGAGTTGTTCCATTTCTAAACCATTTCTCCCTTCTGATTATAATCTCAATCACCAAAATATTAAATATGTGAAAGCTGAATTAAATTAAACATTGTTTGATTACTTTTTCCCTTTTTTGAGCATTTCATAACCGTGTGTGCGTGCGTGTGTGTGTGTGTGTTTTAAGTTGGGTATGATGCGGTGTCTATCTACGCCCAAAGATGAATTTATTGGAAATGTTTAAAACATCCATAGTTGACTAATTATTAAAACTAACTTAACACTATAATAAGAAAGACATTTTGCTCTATTTCTAAGCTTTGTCAAATGCAAAGGGAAAAAATAATCAACATCTTGCAAAAGCAATTGGTCAAAGTTATTAATGAGGCAATTCTCTCTGCATAAGGCATCATAGAAAAACTAATGAGAGAAAATGTGACAATAAATTGCAGTCTACTTTAAATTATGTGACATTGTTATTAATAAAAGAGTCAACTTCAGTGGAAGAGATCGACTTTCTGTGCATTACAAGTACAGATTTCATACTTTGTGCATTACAAGTACAAATTTCATACTTTATGCATTGTATACCACCATGTTCTTTTATCTTGAGCCAGAGCTGAAGTCTGTTTTTGTGGACCCTGAGGCCTTTATAATTTCAGGGTCTTTTCCTAAAAAAAAAAATACCAAAAACTTTCTTTTGAAACACTTATAAAAACTTGGGGCGCCTGGGTGGCGCAGTCGGTTAAGCGTCCGACTTCAGCCAGGTCACGATCTCGCGGTCCATGAGTTCGAGCCCCGCGTCAGGCTCTGGGCTGACGGCTCAGAGCCTGGAGCCTGTTTCCGATTCTGTGTCTCCCTCTCTCTCTGCCCCTCCCCCGTTCATGCTCTGTCTCTCTCTGTCCCAAAAATAAAATAAAACGTTGAAAAAAAAAATTAAAAAAAAAAAAACTGAACATATTGGCAGGGATTTCCCCAGGATCTTGGAACAGTGCTGTGCTAGTGAAGGACCCTGAAATTTAAGCCTTATTGGTTTCATGATAAATCTGATTCTGTCACCATTCTTTTATTTGAATAATCAGAAATTTTAAATATCTGATATTAATATTCAGGTATTAACCAGTTAATTAATTGTGTGTTCACTGTATTAGTGTTACTCTAAATGAAATAGCAAATAGACACATCTATGTCAATGGCTTAACACAATAAAAGTTTATTCAGAATATATTTGAGAATGTAGTACCTGGATGGACAGCCATTCCCTAAATGACATCTCTACCATGAAAGGGTAAATACAAATATCATGAGCACTCATAATTCCTCCCCCCCTTTAGAACCTATTATGTATCAAACACTGCAGATATAGGTACTATATCTGACATGGATTCTATACTCAAGTGCCCAACAGTCTAATAAGTGAGATACTGTGTTTACAAATGACTCTAATGCAGAGTGAAAGAATTAATATATTCGGAAGAAAATTAATATATTTGAAGGATCATGATTGAAAAACTCAGTTTTATTAATATTTAAGGGAATAGATTCATTCTTTCCACATGTTTGGAAGTTTCTTAATTCATTTAAGAGTTTATACTACAGGGATTTACAATTTATGATCCAAACTTAGAACTGTCTTCTAATACGAGCAGGCGGAGTTGACAGCCAACAATAGGTGATCTTTTCCTATTATTATTATTTTTTTTATTTACTGTTGCTGTATCTACTTTAAAGACCTAGGAAAGAGAGTTAGTCTGGTGGGAAGGAAAGGAGAATCACCCCGCAGCTCTTCCACAATTTCCAGCATCTCCTTTGCGTCCTTCCTGTGGGATGTTAGAAGCATTTCTGATGAGCTGTAGCAAATTATGCCAAGTTATAAAGAAACATCCTAGAATGAAGGATTGAAATACGCTTTGTAGAGGAAACATGCAAATTTTTTAAGCAAAGATTTTTCATATCCCATTTCAGTTTAGCCAGAGAAAACAGACCCTTTGACAAATAACAGAGCACTTATATAAAATCACAATCTGTTAAAGGTCCAAACTCAGCAGTTCTTCCTTTCCCTTGAATCTCAATTCTCTTTCTAGTCAGATGCATTCAGCAGCTTGGGCCTATAGTCCCACAGCAGTCTGGGTTTGGGGTGGATGCCTGCCTTGACCAAGTGTGCAGAAGTCCCTTCACCAAGGCATAGTTATCCACATCTCCTGGGTTACTGAGCTCACAAGCCTAGTTCTAGTGAACTAGAACAGAACACCTAGTTTTGACAGATCAATCTAGACCTTGATTAGATACCAGAGAGAAACTTCTTGGGAAAGTGAGCAGCTTGGCCAGGGGGAGATGAAGTAAAGGCAGGGAGGTGTCTGCTTGCTAAGTCTTGTGCTCCCTAAGTCCTTAATGTACATGCAAGATTTAAACCTTAGCATGGACACGATTCATGTAGGTGCTGCCATCTCAGCTTGAAACCTGATGGATGGAGAGGCCCTGCCAGTATCTCACCCATGTAGGTGTCATCTCTGCACTTACGAGCACTTCCTTAGTTATGGCCAGGTTCCACCTAAGGGCTGAGATGTTGATATTTGCCCCATGGCTTGTTTTCAGTATGGGGGAGATGATGAATAACATGAGCTGAGTAGATTATATAGACTCAACTGAATGAACTGAGATGCATGGAAGACCTCTGAACTAAGTAGAAAGCTGAACCAGACATCCAGACCTAGCTCCTGGGCAAAAGCAAGCAGCGGGCAAAGAGTACTGGGGTTCGGGCCTTGGGATATTGCCTTCTGGATCTTACTGAGTATGAATGATTGCTGAATGGTGAGGCCGAGGTGCTCCATACCTTTGTCCCCAGTTAGCATTACAGCTCAGGAACTAGAGTAAACCTTTTTGGACAGAAGAAATCATCAGTGGAAGACGTGTGGATTTGAGGAAAGAATATAGACTGGATTCAGACCCAACCACCTATTATATCGTTTAATAGTTGTGTGACAGTTGACAAGTCCCTTAACTCATTCAGCCTTTAGTTTCCTTTTCTGTCAAGTGGAATTAATGATTCTGACTTCGACAAAGATATTTTGAGGATTAAATGAGATAATATATTTGCACCAGGTTACTAGTGATGACCCAAAAGATAACAACAGATATTCTCTAATATAGCTGCATACAGTTCTAACTGAGCTGAATACTAATTTAAAGGGAGACATTTTTGACCCCATTTGTTTTTTATGTTGGCTTTGAGAGCACCAGAAATGGGGGTATGTTTTAAGATGGTATGCAGCTTCTACTGACTTTCTTAAAAAAAATTGTACAAGTAACAATTTAGTGGAGATTTCACTCTTGAATATCTATGCCAACTGCTTGAGTTTTGCAGGGGAAGTATTCCCAGGGTCTTAGTATCTTGGTGAGTAGAAAGATCATTGAGGAAGCAAACTCTGAAATGGCTGTGTGCATGAATAGCTAGCAGAGTCCTTGGATGACAGAGAAGTATAGCATACAGATAAGGTTGCCCTAGAGGTCTCTCTCGCTCTGAGAGGTCTTCACATTAATAGTGAGGTTTGGTGAGGAGGAATATTGGATAATAAGGAGCATATATGAGTTTCCTTCCCTTGCATCACTTGAGTTTTAAGGCATTTATGTAATTTCAGTCTGAGGCAATCCTATACCTACTAATTTGGGTATAGATTTTTAGCTTCAACATCAATTGTGCTTCTCAAAAAGATGAAAGATACATGAGCTCCACGGCTCCTGTCTTCAATTCTCTTTTTCAGTTTTACAGACTTTCAACAGCTTTTCCTCTTTTCCTCATCTAGTATCAATCTCTTGGCTCGCCCACCTTTCTGAGACAGAGAAGGGATTTTGCTTGACCCTGAAACTGGGGAACTGGCCCGTTTTGAATAAACTGAAGCCATCTTCACCAGCCCTATGAATGATCAGCAAAACCTCCAGATGGTGCCCCTACTAATTGCCATCGCTTATTATTGAAGTTATAGTGAAGGACCAGAACATCAATGACCAGAATGACTGAAAAAGGACAGTGAAGTATCATCCCTCAAGAACTGTTACTTGGCATGGCATTGGGCACAGGATTAGTGAAAATCTATGAGTGTCCTATGAAATTGTTATAATCCATTAAAAGCTAGACTTTGGTTAAGCAGTGATGCCAAGGTGTTCTCTTTTGTCAGAAACTCATCAATGGCTTAGAGCAAGGGTCAGCCAACTTTTTATGTAAAGGGCTAGAGAGTAAGTCTTTTAGGCTTTGTGGGCCATACAGATTCTGTTGCAATTATCCAGCTCTGCTTTTGAAGCATGAAAGCTGCCACAGACAATATGTAAATGATTGAGTGTGGCTGTGTTCCAATTAAACTATTTACAAAAGCCAGTGGGGGAATACATTTTGCTTATCATCCTTAGTTTGCTGATCCCTGGCTTAAAGTCAGAGGTGGAGCAGGAAACTGATCCAGTCAACCTTCTCATTTAGAGATAAGGGAACTGAAGTCCAGAGAGAAGGTGAATCAAATAGCTAGATAGGGAGTTAGAACCCAATTTTTGATTCCCCTTACAATAGGCTCTCCTTTATACCATGCTGTGTCTTGCTTTTTAATTAATCTTACCCTGGGCCCATCTTCTCAGCCTTTAATCATGACACATAGTCATTTCTGATCCTGATACTGGCATAAGACATTCTGAATCTATTTTTAAAAACAGAAACACCTTGATTTTGAAATACACTATTCTTGTTGAAACTGCATGGGAAAACCACTCTAAATTTGAGTGGCATAATTTTTACTTTAAAACATGAAGTCTTGGGCACCTGGGTGGTTCCATCAATTGAGTGTTGACTTTGGCTCAGGTCATGATCTCATGGTTTGTGAGTCTGAGCCCTGCGTTGGGCTCTGTGTTGACAGCTCAGACCGGGAGCCTATTTCAGATTCTGTGTCTCCCTCTCTCTCTCTGTCCCTCCCCTGCTCACACTCTGTGTGTCTCTCTCTCAAAAATAAATAAACATTAAAAAAAAGCAACACATGAAATCTTGTAGGAAAGTTTTTGCAAGGATTGCCTGAAAGCCCCTTTCCTTTAATGCTTTCCATTCATTACCAAACATCCTAAGTCTGATGTTTATCTTAAGTTTATGACTGAGACCTACATAATTTTTAGAATGAAGTCAAGAATGAGGCTTTTAGTATGAGGGCTTTGTCTTCTTTTCATTTTACAACTTTGGCCTAATTATAGTTGACTCATTTGGAGGAATAATATGTTTGATGAAACAAAGGACCTGGACAGAGGCAGTGTGATTACCTCAGAGAAATTCTATGATGTGTATATGTTTAGTTCGTATAGCATTTTCACTCCACTTACCAATAAATAAAAGATTTGGGATAACTTTCAAATATGTTTCATTGATGTAAGAGGCATCCATTTAGATTTGTACTTTATAGTTCTCTCAGTGGTGTGGGTCTTCCTATTAATCACAAAAGCACAATGAAATGCTTCTTAGGCTCCGGGTGTACAACACAATGTAGAGTGCATTTTTGGCCATTATCCAGTTTATTTGGTCAATGTAGACAGTCTAGGTAATTGAGGACCTAAATCGGATTTTCTGGCCGTAATTATCCCTGTTTGTTCTCACACATCCATCAAATTTATCAGATAATTGCCATATAGCTTCATTTTGTGTTATCCTGACCCAGGTTGGTTAAGAAGGAAGGAGGATTGGCCTGAGATTGAGGAGCCTTGGGTCTAGTGTTTGTGAGACCTTTGGGCAAAGTGTTTATCATCTCTGGAGTTTTCTTTCTGGATCTGGTCCCGCAAAGGGTCATATCTGAGGCTGCCTTCAATCTGATTATATTCTAGGGCTGGATTAGGGTTACATTGCTGCAACTATTTGGTTTTGTTATATGTATAAAAAATATATATAAAAAATATATATGGTATACATATATATAAAAATACATATGGTATACATATATGGTTTATATATGTGTATATATGTGTGTGTGTATATATACACACACACTCATCATATTTAATTGAATGGTATACTTAAAATATATATGTATATATAAATACACTTAAAATACACTTAATATATATATCATAATATATAATATATACCCTGATATACACACACACACACACACACGCACGCACGCACCATATTTGATTGAATGTTAAACTTAAAAATAGTTAAAATGGTAAGTTTTGTGTTGTCCTTTCCCCCATATATGTTATTAAGTTGATTTAGGGAATCACGGAATCCATCTATCACTTCTAGAATGAGTAATCTGATTTTGTGATCTTAGTAACTAAAAGAACTAAATGAGTCCTTGTTTTGGTCATCAAGATGACTAGATGAGATTGCCCATTGGATAGCTGATCTATTGCTTATCACAAGACTATACTGTTTTGACAGGGCTAAGCAGAGCCAGCCCTGATGGCCTGGACTCCTTCCAGGTTATCCAGGATGTGTAGGGGAAGGAAGAAGAGACCATACCATTAAGCTTCTTCGGTATGGCAACTCATAATCTTGTCCACAGCAAACCAGTGTGGCTTTCCCTTCAGGCCCAAAGTTATGAGCTGACCTCTTTCATTTGCATCCTGGATAGGAGGAGGAAGACAAGTGATCTAGCCAAAATGAGTTCCAGGTAAACACCAGTATTCTAAAAGGTATAAAGTAGCTAAATGCTTCATACCAGGTAGTACCATGAATCATAAAGGTTAATACATGAATTACAGTATAAATTCATTAACTTACCAGAATCTTATAAGTGACCTAAACTTAGAATCTTGAGAATAAACTTAGAGTGGAATTTAAAGGAAGTGGCATTAGTTTCTCCCTCCTTTATCAGTGCTTGTCCTTCCCAGTTTTCATTTCCCTTGGCTCCTGACCTCACCAACCCTGACTACCTTGATATTGCTTGCCTATTTCTCTACATCCTTTACTCCCAAATCTGACTAGCTTGTTCCTGATTGTCTCATCTCTGCTCTTTACCAGCTGTCAGCTTCTGAATGAACCCTTTTCATCCTGCACTTTCCACCTTCTGCAATTTTCTGCTCCAGCACTGTGAAATTCAGAATACAGTTATCTATGATTTGGAAATCATTCATTCTTGGAGAGGGTGGGACTCCTTTTTATGCCCCAGTGGTTATTCATTTGGCCAAGGGCAATTAGAAGAGAAAGATGGGAGGGAATGTGCAAGTGTCAGGAGGCCTCTACGCTAGTTTTCAGCAGCTCTGAAGAATTAAAACACCCAAGAGAAGTGAGAATATTATTCTGCCTTGTAGCTTTCCACCTCAACTCCACTGGAGACTTATAAAAACAATGACACCCTATTTTATTATCAAGTCACACCAGACCGTCAATATTCCTGGATAGTTAATCTGTTATTGCAAAATCTTGACATTGTAATTTTTATTCTGTTCTTTGATATAAAACTGGATATATATGTAAAAACAAAGATATGGTGGTTTTGGCTTAGCTACATAGAAACATTAAAGCTCCTGCCTCATATGCTTGCTATTTAAAATATTTCGCTACCAGTGTGCCTGGGTGGCTCAGTTGGTTAAACGACCAACTCTGGATTTCAGCTCAGGTCGTGATCTCAGAGTTTGTGAGCTCGAGCCCTGTATCTGTCTCTGTGCTGACAGTGTAGAGCCTGCTTAGGATTCGCTCTTCCTCCCTCTCTGCTCCTCCCTTGCTCCTGCTTGCTTGCTCACGCTCTCTTTCTCTCTCTGTCTCTCAAAATAGATAAATAAATTCCAGAAAAATATTCTGCTACCGTTGTAATCACAATTAAACCACTGACTCCAAATCTTTGCTTTTCTAAATATTAATGTCAATAAAATGTTTAAATATTGTAGTGGAGAAAATAACTGTATTATTTTAATCAAATATGATCAAGGACAAGAACATTATAGTTTAATTTTCCAGTGAACCTTAGGTTTGATTGATTACTATGTGAAAATAGTCTGGGATAAATGTGCCTCTGAACAGAATTTAGGGACAAGATTTCCTCTGTGATGCTCCTCATTCAAGCATGGTTTTCTGGGATCCATCCCTTGTGCTTTAGATTAAATAAGTGTGAGGTGGAGTCCAAGAATTTTCACTTCTAACAAGTTCCAGGTGATGCTGATGGTACCAGTTAGAGGACTACACTCAGAGAACCACTGTTCTACAGCAGCTGTATGGGCATTTTTTTCAGTGTGTTGTTTTAATACAATAATATATTTGCAGATCTATTTAGAGATCTTTATAGTAATTTATTTTTATGATCCTATTCCTTTCCCAATATTGATCTCTGTGAAGCTAACATGGACTCTCAGGTGGCTAAGGTTTCATTAAATTTGGGGAATAAAGGACCCAGCCTCTAGATGGTAAAATCTAACTATTTTTCTCTAAATTTGACCAATCATGATTAAATTTATAGGTTGAGTCTGGTGTTGAGTAAAGTTTTCAAAAGCAACTTGCACACAGTTTATCTGACTATCTTCTGCAGCCCAGATTGCTCTATTTTCTGCCTCTTGAATTTGATTTGTGCCTGTTTTCATCACTCCTGTTGCCTGGGTACCTGTTAAGCAGGAATTCTGTGTGCTTAGTCACTCAAATGGAGAATAAAGGCACTATGGAACACAAATAAGCTGATTAGAAATAAGTTCTGTGGACTGAATTAGATTGGAAACATGTACAGGGCCTAAAATTACTTAAGAGAAATAGGACACTAACCTGAACTATATTTCCTAGAAACAGCAAAAAGCATAAGTGATTACAAAAATACACTGTGTGGTCATTTCTTGCTCGGACAGGCTTTAACAAATCATTTACGTTAAGAAACAGTATTTATTGTCATGTTGTTCTGGCAACATATCAGTTTTCATTAAGCTAGCTCTGGTGCAATATAGTAACAACAGATGCTTTAGCAAACTTGAGATCACGGGCATTCTGGATCCTCTGGGATATGTGATGGTTTGAAAAGGCTGCTTGCACATTAGGGAGGCCTGAGGTGAAGGCTCAGACTTGTGGGGGTGACCCAGAGATGCCTCCTGTACTCATAACATCTGTGCATTTCATTACACAGCCACCTGTCACCCTGGCAAACTTCTGAAAAGTCCACACTATTTGGATTACTTTCTGGTAAAAAATCAACCTTGATACTGAGGCTAAGACTTCCCCAATTTAATTCTGTAAATTATTTTTCCTTATCTGATGTTATTCCGTTCTTGACAAATCTATTAGGACTAGGATAATGAACCATGAGTGTTATTGACAATAATTTTGCCCTTAGGAAAAGGGGATAGTGTGTTAGAAACAGCCTTATTTAAAATAGAAATCAAATTGATGAAGTTAATCAAATGAGAAATTCAGAAGTTTATGCTACTCACACTCCTATTTATTCATAGACTAGAATGGAAAGATGAGAGCTTTCCTATTTTCTCAATTCACAACTTGTTATCCCTTAACTTAAAATACATTAATCCAAAGAAAAAACTTTCTATGCCGACTGAAAATAGTATTGCGATTTAAAACTGTATCATCACTTCAGTTGTGTCTTATGAATCTATTTGCTTAAGTGACTTCCATCAGTTGACTGATGTAATTTCTTTAAAATCTCATCAGCAGACACATGTTTCTTGAATGGTTCATATCATAGCCTTAAAATGTATTATACTTTTCAGTTTGGGAGGAGAAATTGCTTTGTATTTATATCAAAACCAAGTCCTGGGTTGCAGTAAAAGATTGACCTAGTTATTGAAAATGATGGCAAGAGAATGAGCTAATGACACACACCATTACTGTCTCCCAATACCTCTCAGCAGAGAGTTGGAGAGTCCAAATTCCAAGCCACATTCTTCTATCTTCAAAACGTGGTTGTTTTACACTTTGTCACGTGGGTGCTTTATTGCTGTCTTCAGGGAGCTTACACAACAAATGGGACAGAGAAAAAAACCTACACCCATCAAAAATCAAAAGAATGTTGCTAGAGAGCCACTGCAATATAAATTACGTATATGTGTGTGCACAAGTGTTTACTGTGTGGATTTATGACACCCCATGAGGCTTCTTTTTGTTTTTTTTTTATTTTATTTTTGATAGAAGTTTGTTGTTGTTGTTGTTGTTGTTGTTGTTGTTGTTTAAAGTAGGCTTCATGCCCAGTGAGGAGCCCAGTGTGTGGCTTGAACTCATGACCCGAGATCAAGAGCTAAGATTGAGTCGGACGCTTTACCATCTGAGTCACCCAGGCACCCGTCTTTATTTTTGTTCTTGATAAAAGTTTATGTTCCTTTCATCTTAAAGCTTATTAGGTACATCTTGCTTATTTCCTGAAAATTCAGCGTTCTTGGGCCCATTTTCTGGATCCTTGTCCTTCCTGCAGGCCTCAGGCCCTACCTGATTGACCCTAGTCCTTCGCCTTACAGATAAGCAAACACTATAGCTGTATCCCAAATACACAATAGTTAACCAAAGTATTTAGTAAGTTATTAGTATGGACTAAGTCACTTTGCACAAAATTGATGATGGGAATTAATATTTATTGTTTACACATGCAGAAAGATATACATATTTATTTCCCTTTAATCCTATCACTGTTTTATAAATATTGTACTTAATCCATCAATAATACAACATGCTTTCATTAATACCAAGAAATAATTAGAAAACATTTATGATAATGATAATATTACTTTGTACAAATATACAAACCCATTAAACCCTTAGGGAAAATCACAGCTGGTAAGAACCTCAGATGCCCTGTCTGCTATAAAATAGATAGTAGGCTGCTGATTTGACATTTAATGGAAAATTAAGCTAACTAAACAATACTTTAAAAAAAGACAAACATCTTGACCTTATATCTTATAACAGGTTGTCTTTACCTTTGAGTCCTACCTTATAAATTGTCTATGTTGTACTGATTCTCCTAATGCATTCTAGTTTCAAATCCTTTTAAAAGTTGTGTTCTGACATTTAGATGTTGACAATGGCTTTCAGTGACAGGTCAAGGTTTTTCACTGAGACTTTGCCACTTGCCTTTATTGTTGGTTCGTGGATGCTGCCATACTAAACTACTTGTTCTGATATGTATTATGACTCTGATTCATGTCGCACTATTCTTACAACATGTTTCCAAGTAACCATTGTGACCACACAACTACATATATGAAGTTAATGTACTTAATCTAAAGGTATTCACCTCAATCCACTCAAAGATTTATACTGTATATGGCTATTTATGTAATGTGGCATTTCTTACATAATTGCAAGGAGTAGTGTGTTTAGAACTCCCAGATTTTATATTGTGACTATGGTCTTCACTTCATGCTGTACCACTGACGGTGACAACTTGGGAAAGTTACCTGCCTGATTGCCAGTTTTAGCATCTGGAAAAATATTACCCCATAGAGAAATTTTAAAATGGATAACTTAATGTGGAAGCATTTAGTATCCTGATGGTAACAGACCAGTTTCTCTATAGACCTAATGTTTTTCACTCCTGTCTGTTCTTTCCATCTACCCATCCTTCTTTTATCAACCTGAAATCTTTCATTCTTTTTGGTTATATCTTGTTTAAAGCACCGTGGCTCTGTTTATGTTAGGGTTACTATGTACGTATCTCTCTTGAGGACAAGAGACTTGGCTTATTGCCTTGTACTGCACTGTGGCTGCTTTTCGGAAAAACCTGCATGATAAATACTTGTTTTAATTGGATTGAATTTGTGATTGAGTCAAATTAATGACTTCCCAGGGAAAGTATTCTCTCGTCTCTCAGATTACCCCGTTAATCTTTGTAATCTCACCACAGGCTCGTGTGTGTGTGTGTGTGTAAGTGAGAAAGTGAACGAGAGACCACACATACATACACAGGCCACAAGGGAGGTAGGAGAGAAACCCCCTCAAGTCCTGTCACCTGACTAGGTGAGGAGCATGATTGGAGAATTCTTCCTACTGTAGAAAGCAGATTTTCTCTTCTGAAACCGTTGGGAGAGGAATATCAATATAAGAAAGGTGGAATAAAAGCTAGCAACTGAGATGAACCAAAATACAGAGAAACAGCAGGTGCAGGTGGAAGAATAGAGAAGCATGTGAGCATATTGAGCCTCTGAGGGGAGGCACTCCTGGTCTGGGCTTAGGGAGAGATTCCCATGGTGAAGGAACAAAGAAGGCTGCATTGACCTGAGTGCTCTAAAGGAGAAGTGGTTAGGACTCTAAGCTTGCAGCATCCCTGCCCAGTACTTCGGAGCCCTCACTTTGTTACTTCCTAACCAAGTATCTTCATACCATGCTTTGTGTTTGCAGTGGGCTTAACAATCATGGTTTATTAATTAATCCTTACAGCTTTGCTCTGGGCTACATCTGTATTATTAGCCTCATTTCATAGAAAAGAAGGCTGATGCACAGAGCCATTCAGAATCCATATGCAGACAGGTAATTAAAGGCCTTAGACAAAGCAGTGGAAGAACCCTATACTTTGGCACCTTAAAAAATGAAGCTGATTCAGGCTTTTCTGCCTTCCCCGTTTTCAAAATGTTTCACCTGTGGGTTTTTTTTTTTTTTTTTTTTGGTCATCAACTTGACTACCTCTTCAGACCCAGCATGCTAACAATGGGTAATCCCATTTTTATTAAAGTGAAAGAAAAAAAGAAGAAATGTGCTACAAAACTGTCATGAGAATCCCATTAATCATCCAGGCAATCAAATTGTGGGACGCTGAAATCAGTATTAGCGACTGATGTCCGAAACTATCCACTTAGGCCTGTCATGGGTGACATCTCAGCCATCCTTTCTGTCACCCAGGGAACACACAGGCAGTTCTTTCCAAAGTGGAGGAGGTGGAGTGGGAGGGAGGCGTCCATGACAGCTCTGCCTGGATGCTCTGGTGGAGAGGACTATGTAATCAGTCTAACCTCTAGGGAAGAGTGGTGAGATTTTAAGAAATTAAAAAACAAAAAACAAAAAACAAAAAACAACACAACACAACACACAGATTGAAAATACTAGCTAATTTTGCGAATGGATTCTAACCTGTTTGGATTTTCTTCAGTAAAATCAGCCATCTAAAATGCCGTTTGCCTCATTACTGCTCTATTTATGCGTATCTCTTCCTGAAAACAAAGGTCAGTGCCCTAAAAACTTCAATTACTTTACTGTCCCCATGAATGAACAACCACACTATTGATACCCTGTGTGTGTGTAGCACCTATGTAAGTTGGTATTGGAATCTTGCATCACCATTCTTGTAAATATTTCTATTTTGTCTTGCTACTTAAAACATTGTCTCTGAGGGGCGCCTGGGTGGCGCAGTCGGTTAAGCGTCCGACTTCAGCCAGGTCACGATCTCGCGGTCCGTGAGTTCGAGCCCCGCGTCAGGCTCTGGGCTGATGGCTCAGAGCCTGGAGCCTGTTTCCGATTCTGTGTCTCCCTCTCTCTCTGCCCCTCCCCCGTTCATGCTCTGTCTCTCTCTGTCAAAAATAAATAAACATTGAAAAAAAAATTAAAAAAAAAAAAAACCATTGTCTCTGAGGTATTATGTATTTATTTATATTCTCATTCACATCTAGCACAGTAGCTGGTCATGTATAATTTTAAGGCTAGGTTTGAAGGTTAGGAAAGAAACCCTGATACTCTTTCCTCCTGAGTCTTTGAATTCTGGGTATGAGAAAAAGCCCCCTTTCTGCAACCATGTGTGAGATTTTAATGAAGGCTTTCAGTCTTAGGGCTGGTGGTGGGTCAATAGATTGAAAAGGGGAATAAAGAGTTTGAACCTGTAGAGGGGACATTATGCAATATTTAACCCATTCATTTCTTTGACAAGTGAGAGAACTGTGGATTAATAAAAATTAAATAGAAACCAGTGTCCTGAAAGTGTGCTGACACGGTGTGTTATTGTAATTTCTGTCATTCTCTTCGACACACATGCAGAACATAACCTAGAAGCCCATCAGAGCCTCTGAGGAGTGATGTTTGTCACACCTGAAGAAGAAAGGACTGCTGAGATTACCAGAAGATGCACTAGTGGTTCGGACGCCTGTCAGCCTGCCCATTCTTGGGCCTTTGGCCTCCATGCAAATCAGTGCAGGTTGATGGAAGATGCACACAGGAATTTAAAGAGGACCCACAGGCTCATCCTCTTTTTGCTATAGTTTGTCCCAGCTTTCTCCCTCGTCCCATCCAGGGACTGGTCAGTGTTTCATAGCATCCCACAGTATTTTAAGTAAGACTTTGTTTTTTTGTGTCAAACGCAGAGTTTCTGGTTGCCAGATTTCCAAGCTAATTAAAAGGAGCACAGACAGGTCTTACATTTTTTTTTTCCTACTTAGTGAGTTATTGGCAGGATTTCTAGTCTTTTAGGTCAGAGTTTGTGGAAACAAGTCAGAAAACACTCTGACTGGCAGTTCGGATCACTACTATGGCAGTGAGAAAGCCACAGGGTGAACTCTAAAGGAGCTGCCATTACTCAGGTGACACTGCCTCTCTCAGCATGGGGGACAGGCCACTTGCTTCTGGTTCTACAATATTATATGAGGAGATCCTCTGCATTTTAGAAGTGGAGATTGTGACCTGTTTATCGCTCTATCCTTTTTGCCTGACATAGGGTTTGTTACAGATAAATACTTCAAAATGATTGAACTGAGTGGATTTTTTTTAATCCAGAAAAATGTAAATTACATCAGGAATGCCTAAGTTAACACTACAAAAATGCAAAAAGATGGATACCTGAGATTTACTTTCCGTCTTGATTTCAGTACTGCTATATACCGTTTGATTTTAATGGACTGGTTTCCCTTTTGGTCTTTTTCTTTTTTTCTTGCTTTCTCCTGTACTTGGTTATTGGTAAAATTCCAGGCCATCTGTCTGAGTAGGCCAGTCATGTATTGTGGCATCAGAGATTTTCCCTGTGTCATAGTCACAGAATGAATAAGGTCAACTGTTGTAGGACAAGCTCTGAGGAACTGGGGGAAGTCAATCAGTGTAGAATATTTTCTAGAATATAGGTACTAGGAGTGGCAAATGGGGCAAAGACGTTGAGCAAATTGGAGATGAAGATACACAGCTATACATAGATCAAAAAGGAATCCTGGCATTTGTTACAGAAATAAACAGATAACACTTTGTTGGACACTTTCAGCCTCTATGGTTAAGTGTCTGGTGTTTTATTTTAATGAAAAGTTTCTCTGCATCTGTACTTCAGATTTTTAGCCAGAATTGTATACACTAGTATGATCTTAGGCTGTGTTTATAAGGAAACCAATTTCAAGAATTTTTTAATGAAAATTCCCATTACCGTATCACCATTTTGTTAGAGCCCTAATTTCTGTAATTGGGTTCCTTTTGACACTAAACAAAGGATTCAGTATTATTTGTTTTACATTAAGGCGTAAGTTTCCAGAAGTGATACTCCTCTTAGGTGTATTTTCATCTGGCAAGATGAAATGCAACAGTGATTAAAACAGAGATCTAGGCTGCTAGTGGCAGAAGTTAATGTGTCAACTATTGATCAGTGTGGAGATATCCTGGGCCCTTTCAGAATACTGAACTCTGATGGTTATTCTGCTAACATATGAATACAGTTCAGTTGTACATAATACATAAAACAAAAGGTACAAGCATAACCAGAACAAATAATTCTAAGTTGTATACAACCAAAAAAGACCCTGAATAGCCAACAAAATCTTGAGAAAGAACAAACCTGGAGGTAGCAAATGCCCTAATTTCAAACTATACTGCAAAGCTGTAGTAATCAAAACAGTATGGTATTTGTACAAAAACAGATACATAGATCAGTGGAACAGACTAGAGACTCCAGAAATAAACCTACACTTACAAATTCAATTAATCTGATTAAGGAAGCAAAACATTCATTGGGGAAAAGACAGTCTCTTTATTCAACAGTGTTGGGAAAACTAGATACACACAAAAAAAATGAAACTGAACCACTTATTACACCACATACAAAAATAAACTCAAAATGGATTATAGGTTTCAATGTAGGATCTGAAACCATGAAACTCCTAGAAGAAAATCTGGCCAGTAACCACATTGACATTGGTCTTAGCAATGTTTATTGTTTTGTTTGCTTTGTTTGCTTTGGACCAATCTCTTCAGGAAATAGCAACAAAAGCAAAAATAAATGGATTACATCAAACTAAGAAGCTTTTGGACAGTGAAGGAAACCAACAAAATGAAAAGGCAACCTTCTGAATGGGAGAAGGTACTTTCAAATGATAGATCCAGTAAGGGGTTGATAGCCAAAATATATGAAGAATTCCTACAACTCAATAACAAAAAAAATCATATTAAAAATGTGGGTATCTGAGTAGACCTTTCTCCAGTTGAAACAGATAGATACTCAACAGGCACATGAAAAGATGTTGAACATCACTAATCATCTAGGAAATGCAAATAAAAACCACAATGAAATATCATCTTACATCTATCAGAATGACTAACATCAAAAAGACAAGAAATAAGTGTTGGCAAGGATGTGGAGAAAATGGAACCATCATGCGCTATTGGTAGGAATGTAAATTGGTGCAGGCACTATGGAAAACAGTATGAAGGGTCCTCAAAAAATTAAAAGCAGAATTACCATATGATCCAGCAATTCTGTTTCTGGATTTTTAATTCAAGGAAAACAAAAATACTAATTCATAAAGATATATACATTCATTGCAGCATTATTTACAGTATTCAAGATATGGAAGCAACTGAACTATCCATCAATAGATGGATGGATAAAGGTGATGTAGTATACAGATACAATGGAATATTACTAAGCCCTAAAAAAGAAACCTTGTCATTTCTGACAACATGGATGGACCTAATGGCTATTATGCTAAGTGAAATAAGTCAGAGAAAAACAAAACTGTATAATTTGACTTACATGTGGATTCTAAAAAACCAAAGAAAACAAAACTGAAACAGACCCATAGAATAAACTGGTGGTTACCAGGAGGAGAGATGGGGGGAGACGAGAGAAATAGGTGAAGGGGATTAAGAGGTATAAACTTCCTGTTTTAAATAAGTCATGGGATGTGATGTACAACATAGGGAATATAGTCAATAATATTGTAATAACTTTTGTATAGTGACAGATGGTAACTAGACCTATTGAGATGATTATTTTGTAATGTATATAGGATATTGAATCACTGTTGTACATCTGAAACTAATATTGTATGTCAATTATAATCAAATAAAAATTTTTTTCTTAAAAATAACCCAAAACAACAATAACAAAAATGTAAGCACAGATTTATGCTGAAGTGGATGGTATCATTCTTTAAATATGAAAAATCAGTTCGATATGTACTGAATTCAAACATTAGATGAATATGCTTCCTATTTTTATTTTATGCCTCAGCTTTCCAGCTCTGTGAAAACTCTATAGGTGGAGTGTTGGCATGAGTTATATTTGTTGAACTCTATTAACTAAGTTATACCACACTTGTATTAAATGTAGTCTAGTTTTTTTTCTGGTCATAGGAAAGTGGTATATTCTGCATTAATATGTTTTGCAGGTAATTGAAATTTAATTAAAATTTTTATTTAAATGTTTATTTTAGAGAGAGCATGCGCACAAGCAGGGAGGGGCAGAGAGGGAGACACAGAATCCAAAGCAGGCCCCAGACTCCCAAGCTGTCAGCACAGAGACTGACATGGGGCTTGATCTCATGAACCTCAAGGTCATTACCTGAGCTGAAGTCAGATGCTTAACCAACTGAGCCACTCAGGTGCTCCAATTGAAATTTAATTTTTAAATAAACCTATTCATTTTTAATAATTTTAAGGTATGTTTTTAGAAACTGTACTGTGTATTCAAGCACATAAGTTGCCATTCACCTTTTTAATGATCAGGGACTCAGGCTATCATTGCAGATAGGAACTGTACTCTGAGATGCTATGCTGATGCTTCAGATCTTACTAGGTTCCTGAAGCCTGATCTTCTCTGTTCTAAATGCCTCATACATTATCATATCTATTTTGGTAGTTTTTCTGTCATTTTCCTGTTTCCCTAGTATTTCTCGCCATTCTCATTGTAAATTAAATGCATGAACTTTGGTGCTTGGGATTTATAACAATTGTTTTGGATATTCTTAGACCTTTCTGTAGTTTAATCATCTATTTTTGGCAGAGTTCTGAACAGGTCCTGCTTTTAGTTAGGTTTCTCTTGAAGCAGACTTAAGATTAGAGTTCAGGTAATTTGTTTGGTAGATCATTTCAGGAAAAAGGGGTAATGGAGTATGGAAATATGACCAGGGTGGAGGGAAGCCAATAAAGGATGTTGATGTGTCACTGTAGCTTAGCCCCACTGGGAATGTTGGGGCATTGTGAGGAACAAGTCTCAGAGTCATTCCCCCTAAAGTCAAGGAGAGTATTTGTTTTCCAACTAAGTTCTGTCATTAGCTGGGAGCTGTTCCCTGATGTTAACTCCCCAGTAACTCTAGCCTGCCACATAAAGCCCTTAGAAAGTCACAAAAGCTTGCAGTAGGACATGGTGGACATTTTCCGAAATGGTACATGTCAAAGTGGATTTGGGCAGTTCACTAACAGCACCTGCTATCAGCACATTGCATTAAGGAACTTTTGACTCCATGAGGGGCCACTGTATTTAATACCTCTTTTTTAAATTCTATCATTCTCTATGATTAGATAGATTTTTAAACTGTCCGGACAAGCTCTGTTTCTTAGGCTATGGCTATGTGTGCTTACTTTATTAATCCCATTTCAGTTTAAATTTTCTTCTATCTTAATGCTTCATTTGTTTTCTGGTTTCAGTGTGGATATATTGGGTTAATACCATGGTAAATCAGATTTGTTCCTTTAAAGTATTCAACCTAAGTTAGCCAGTTTTCAACATGGTGCCCCATTTGAGGAAGGTCTCCTTTACATCCAACAGGTGAATTGTCACACACCCTGTAATATTCTCACAGCAACATTTAGGATGTCATTTTGCATAGGAGCTGCTTGAGAAATGTCCTATGACTTTTTATTTGTTTGTACTCTGCCCCATTATGATTATATGTGGTAACTCTCCACTAAGCCTCTTTGCCCTCTGCCCTCCAAGTACATATTATGTGTCTTATGCAGACAAACTATCTTTTCTCCTACACAGACAGCAGATGTGATTAGAGGGAAATCTAATTTATCTGGAGTACTCCAGAAATGGAAGGAAATTACTTCACAGCAATATTTGCAAATGCATTCATCACACACACCCAGACATTCCAACACCAGCAGATGATGGCTTTGTGATCTCTGTGTGGTCTGTTTCAAACTGCTTTCTAATGGTTTATATAAATTCACTCCTTTTTATGCTTCTACATTGTGTTTAGAGTATAAGACAAACGTGTTGGACAAGGGGAGATTGGCGTGCTGTGGACAGTTTTCTGTTCTCTGAATCTCTAATTGTCCTCCTAATCTGTGAAGCAGAGACTTCTGGATTCTATGTCTAAGTAAACTGTGTTTGGATAAGATATAAATAATTTTATATTTTTAGACTCATGTCCCCTTGAATTTTTAATTTTCACATTTATTCAAAATTCACAACCTATTTGATTGCCTACTGTATTAGGCATGAGCTATCTGTTCTCTAGAAATTGTCACCTCATACTCCTCATGTTTGCCATATATATGTTAGACAAGAAGATACAAGGTGGCGGAAAGGGTAGAAGGAGGAGGGGGACAGGGTCTTGGGAAGTCCACTAGGTACCTTTTAGGCATAGGAAGAGGAGAAAATACAAGATGAATTTAGATTTTAAGTGTAACACAAGAGCATGCAATCAGAACTTATAAGAACCTTCTCTGAAAACAGTGGCTGCTTCCTGGTGCAGGGGTGCTCTGAGTCGGCAGCATGAACATGACACTGTCCTGTTGGTTTGAGGTACAGGTGTGCATCTCCTTCTGAGTCCTGAGGCAAACCCTCAATTTCCTCGTGCAAAAGGAAATCTGTAGATTAGTCCCTTCTGAGTCTACGCTAACATGAGGCTCCCTGGTTTTTATTTATTTTTATTTTATATGTATTTTTTGACTTTTTTAATGTTTATTTTTGAGAAAGAGACAGAGAAAGAGCATGAGTTGGGGAGGGGCAGAGAGAGGGAGGAGACACAGAATCTGAAGCAGGCTCCAGGCTCTGAGCTGTCTCCACAGAGCCCATCATGGGGCTCGAACTCACTAACCGCGAGATCATGACCTGAGCTGAAGTCGGACACTCAACTGACTAAGCCACCCAGGCGCCCCTGCTACCTGTTTTTTTTTTTTTTTAAATATAATTGTGTTGGTATTTTGCTTCTCTTTAATCATGTTTTCTTTTTTTCCCTATCTCATTTCCTTTCAGCCACAATAGGACAGTTTAGTAATGTTTGGTATAGATTCACTTTTCTTAGCTGCACCTAGTTAATAGGAAATCATATAAACAGAGTATACCAAAAAGAAGAAATATACATGTGTTTCAGGAATAATGTAATTAAACACACACAAAAAGTGAGAGGACAAAGGAGAACATATCATTTATAAACGTTAAGGGCCAGGAAATAAATGTCACCGATGGAGATCTATTTATACACATCAGAATATATCCTGGCGCTGTGTTTTTTATTTTTGCATTTTGCCTTTCATAGAGAAGTTTCCCAGAATGTTGTGGAAATTGGAAATAAATGAATGCCCATAAAAATAATATCTCCAGGCAATTGCAATATCTGATGTAAAGAGTATCTACAGGTTGTGAATTTTAACCACAGTTGGCTTCTTCTGAAAATGCTTATAACAAAACCCAGAGGCACTTAAATCTGATATATTTGATGGTTTGGGGACCAAGTGGATGGATGCTCTCAACTTATATTTAATTAATACATAATAGATTTAGTTGTAGTCAATTTTATTTTGGATAAGATGGAGCAAATCCAATTTTGCTGTGTCTTCTTAACACTTTGGAAAACTAGCTTTGGGGAAAGAGAGAAGCAAAAGATGAGAATACTAAGTGGACGTGAAGAATTCTGGTGATCTTAGGAGTCTTTCCTAATATTGACAGACAATATTTGTGTGCTTTCTATCCTTTCATATCTGTTTAAAATGTTTTTAAACAAGAAAATGTGGGTATCTATACATTTAAAACAACACTGGGATGTGAATATAAGTATAAAACAATATTGGGATGTCAAATGAAGAAAGGACCTTTTTTTAAAAAATGTTATTTTTTACAAAAGAATTTTTATATGTCGTTTTCAAAGTACTGGTTATTGAATCCAACCAAACTAATAGAAAATGCAGACACTAGAAAATCTGTTAAATATTTATTTACTAAAAACATAATTTTTCAGAGGGCAGTCAGAGAAGACAAAGCGGTTCATTAAATATGAGCTCCCTGTCCAAAGGAGAATATACACCGGCCCCATTTAGCAGGGCTCCCCTGGCTGCGGATGAGGAGATGGGACCTTACTCACATGCAGTTATTAACACTCCCAATAAATTCTCAGGATCCCGATCCCGCTGATATATGTCATGGCAGAAATAGCTTAGTACACAAAGCGACAAGAAATGCTGTTCCTGTCAGTGGGAGAGATACTGCCGTCCGCATTAAATCAGGGGCAGATGGAGACCCTGAGAGCTCTGAGTTCATAATGCCGGGACTTCAGGTCTACCACTGTACCAACTCTATCTTAGACACTTGCTTCCTACCAAGGCTTTGATAGAGGACACTGTGTTTGAGATCAGGGTTGCCAAGTGATCCAGTGCCACACTGGGCATCTGGAAACTATTTTGTTTTGTTGTTATTTATGTAAACATTTGTCACATTTCCATGACCTTGAGCAAGCCATTTCAACTCCATCTCTGCAGGTGTTTTTCACTGGGGAGACAAAGAATAGAGTATTTGTTTTACGTTACTGCTAGGAAAATTATACAACCACATTCTTTCCCAGTCACTAGGGAATATAAATTTGTCAGAGGAAAAATAATCACCTTCAACATTGCTATTCTTGCACTAGGCTTCTTTCTAGCCTAAACATAGAATGACTGAGCTCTTGAGAGAGGACTTTGAGTCAGACCCTTGAGGACTCACTCTCCACTGTGTGAAGTGATAACCTTATGAGTCGAAGGAAAGTTGTAGGGGTTCATGAATCCAAAGGAGGCCAGACGATCATCTCTGGCCACCAGTGGGTGGTGACTCTTACCTACTTTGTCTCCAGGAATAAAGAGTGATGCGTTCACTTAGCAGACAGTTGATATTCTTTCTCTTATCTCTATAGATGTCCAGCCAAGGTGAAAGCCACAGCTCAGCTGCTATGCATTCTCCCAAGAATAGAGTGTGGTGGCTGAAGCGGGGGAGAGGATGAGGGGAAGCTGTGGGAAGGCAAAGCATCATGTCGTTCGGTTAGCTTTCCCCTGCCAAGGGAAGGAGACCACGACTGGAGGATTATCAGCCACGTGCTGAGTGCTGAGCAGAGCATATGATGTGCAATCAAAATCAGACCTATAAGACTACATGCTGCTTTCAAATATCCAAGTCAGGGTTTCCGCTATTTTAGTGAAGCTAAATCTGGAAATGTCATGGAAAAAGACAGACTCTCTCTAGGAGAACCATGGGACTTCCCACTCGAGACTGTAAAAAGAAAAAAAAAACCAATATATGAAAATGACCTTTCCATGCCAGTCTGGACCTGGCCTTTATGGTCTTTCCAGGGGTAGGAATAGGCACATACTTTTAAAGACAGGAAAAGAAAAAATAAAGAGGTGGATATTGAGGCTGAGTGTTTTCAAAAGCGAATGCTAGGGTATATGTAACCCTCGAATGTAGACCTGATACCAGGCTGAACAAAGGGATGAGACAGACAAAAGGGAAGAAGAAAAAGGCCAACTTGAGACAGGACAGCCAGGGAGGTACCTTGTGGCTACTTACGTGGCCAAGACTGGACGGCATGTGTAAGCAGACCGTCAGCACGACTGAGCTCCCTCTCCAACTGTTTTTACAGCTCTCTTAAGGGAGGATGCCATTTTTATTCTTCATCACTACCCTTTTTATTTTTTATTTCAACTTTTTACCAGTCAGGTATGAAAGCCCAAGGTGCTTTGCTATTAACTTAAGTGCTTTTGATTTATTGTCTGAAGCCAGGTTTTGAAGTTCCAGAGGTACTTGCTCTCTCCCAGCCATTTACTATTTGGAATAGTAAGCTTGCTGTTTTGTGGAAATTTTTTTTTCCTGGTTCCAGATGAATGAGTTTGACCTCTTCTCTACATTGCCAGAGAAATAGAACCCAAAATTAAATGGAAAAAAAGTGTAGGATATTTGGAATAAAAGCTGATGAGAGGGAAATCTGTACAAGGACAGGACACTATCACACGCTTCGGGTGACCTAGAAGTTTGGACAGTCTGTGGGTGAGGACACAAGATGGTCAGGCAGTCCAGTTGCAAGCCCATTGGGAATTCCCACACTTGAGCTGACAGTTTAGATTCTTGAAAGGTAATGTTGCTATTTTGAAACTATTGAGGTTTATTGTTATAAGCGTTTTAAAGGATTTGTTGGTGATGCTGCTGTGGTACAAACTACCACCTTGATGAGGACCCATGTGGGTAGGTATTCACAGTCCTCAGAACTGTGGAAATAAGGCATGTTTTAATTTGGGCAAGGTGGAACTTAAAACTTACTACCTTATCCCATTTACTTGGGGTTCTAGGTGTGTTCAGCACCAATGTGCTGCCTAATTCAAACAAGGTAGAGAAAAATATGGCCTACCACCTTGTGTTTTCTTTTCCTACTCTTTTTTTTTTTGTCTTATCTGATTTATTTCTTTTACCTATGCATATATAAATACTAGAAACTTGACTAAAATTTTTGGAATGAGGCTCCTGTAAATAACTCCTATCACAAAATGCGGAGGTATGTCCAGAGTGAGAAGGATACTCATGAGAAGGTATATGGAGCACCCATCGGGGTGGGAAGTCTTACCACCTATAGAGTAAATATTTTTAGTACTCTGTTACATTAGCAGGCCACCTTTCTTGAGCTCAGTATGTGAAACATGCAGCACTAAGCACTTTATATTGCTAAGTACTTTATTTTTATAATTTCATTTATACTTTATTATAACCCTGTGTGTTGTAATAACTATAGTACATTAACGTACAAAGCCTGTATGTACAAGTACACGTACAAAAAAGGTTCTTTGTGAGAACCACTTTTCAGCAAATAAGACAAATAGTAGTTTTCAGCAAATCCGACAAAACTGATTGGGAGGTTTGTTTTCTTAATCCAAGTCTAAAAGTCTAATAAATGATGGAGCCAAGTTCCCAGCCAGGACAAGTCTGACTCCATAGCACATTCTCTTAACTTTGGGGATAATAGGTCTGAGTTCAGATGAGTGTCCCATCATTTACCAATGACAAGACCCTGGGCCAATGACTCTTCTGCTTCTCCTGTCCCTAAAATTGGAATAAATATAGTACTTAAATAATATTTAAAATGCTTAGAACAGTGTTTGGCACTTAGGAAGTGCTCAATAAATCAATAAGTATTAGCTATTGTTATCATATTTAAAGAGTGTGACTATAGTACACATAATTAAAATTCTTTTCCCCCCAGTAGAGAGATTTCTCCAATATTCAATTAATCACGTCTTACAACTCTCTGCACATATGCCTCGGCAGTGACTGTTCCCAGGAGAGCCAGTGTGGGAATGCACATGTCGACATTTCAAATGTAAGGTACTGCAAGGTCAGTGTGTCCCAGGAGAAGGCCAGCTGCCAAGAGACCTTGCAGGGTAGCATTTCCAGGGTGAATTCATCACAGCTGGAGTCCAGCCCTCAGCATTGCGGGTCCCAGCATTTGGTCTGGTTAGTGCCCAGAGCTGATTATTCAGGGGGGATCACTTGTACCAACTCACAAAAGACTGAAGCATATAAATTGGAAAGCCACTGTATTAATTTACAGTGAAAAATATTACTGTTAACTGGACCAGACATTTGCATCAGTCTGACCAGTGAATTCCTGCCCTGTAGGCAAGCTGCATAGGGAGCCACATTAACAGAAGGTTGCTTGGTGAGCAGGATGCTTGTTTCAAATGCTTAGTCTCATCAGGCTCTAATGGCAGCATGCATCCATCTCCATCTACCTGCCAGAAGGAACAGACATTCCGAGCAGCTTGACAATGCTGAGATGTCCCTTCCCTGGACAGGCACAGAATGTGCTTCTGCGACTTTGCATTTTCTGTGGTTCCATGGCTGACCAATCTCTGCTTCAGATTGTTTTCTTTCTTCGGATATGTTAATTCTCACAGGAAGGCTGCTGTGACCCAGAAGCCATCTTGCCTCTTAATGGTGATCTTTGCTCCTTTAATAGTTTAACTTTTAGAGGGCATCTTCATTGCTGGTCATTCTGAATTCTTCTGGGCATTTCATGTACCATGTACACACTGCATACTTTGCCCAGTGTCACTGCAACCTCATCTGCCTCAAGCTATCTCTGGTTTTGTCATCATCGACATAAATTTCTACTAAATGAACCTCCTACTGTCTGCTAAAACCCACCCAGAGCTTGTACTTAAGCTGCTATAACTGCTAATGATACCAAGATATAGCCCCATAGGTTGTTACCAGCTTCCTCAGATATATTTAAAACAAAATGGGTTGTGATTAATTAATAGGTACTATAAAGATCTGATCCTTGAACAATAATGATAAAATCTTTTTGCATTTATTCAAGTCAACTGGATATCACTGATCATCACAATATTAATAAGATCCTATCACAGTCTTCGATCTTCTCCTTGCTTTCTGTGACATCTGTGATAGAATCAAATGTCCTGGAATTGGGGTGCCTGGGTGACTCAGTCGGTTAAGTGTCTTACTTTGGCTCAGGTCGTGATCTCGCGGTTCATGAGTTCGAGCCCTGCGTCAGGCTCTGTGCTGACAGCTCAGAGCCTGGAGCCTGCTTCAGATTCTGTGTTTCCATCTCTCTCTGCCCCTCCCCTGCTCAGGCTCGCTCTGTCTCTCTGTCAGAAAAACAAACAAACAAACAAATTTTTTTTAAAACTTAAAAAAAAAAAAAGAATCAAATGTCCTGGAAGGGCCAAGAAGAACCTCCGTGATCTTGCCCTTGGCTGCCACTCAGAGTGAACTTCCTCCCACTCATCTCCCTCTCACGCTGCTCTGCAGACTCCTTGACTCCTTGATGGTTTGGGACTATGCCAAGCGTGCAGCCGCATCAGTACTTTTGCCCTTGCTGTTCCTCTGCCTGCAGTGCTCCCCCACTAAACATTTACATCTGGTTGGTTCTTCCTTTCATTCAGTTGTGTTCAAAAGTGACCTCCATAGAGAAGTCTTCTGACCATCCTGTCTAGCACAGCACCTCTCACACTGTAGTCTCACCCTATTACTTTTTTTTTCCTTCTTTGTGGTTATCACTTCCTAACACAGTACTTGCATTATTTGTGTTTTTAAATGGGATGTATTTCATGAGGCAAAGATTTCCTTGTCTTATTCACTACCATATCATTAGAGCCTGAATTAATAACTGGAACATGCTGGGTGCTTGGGTAGTATTTCATGAATGAAAGATGAACTTGGTATTGATATTTTGATGGTCGTTAGATTTTGTTATCGTTCATGTTGTGCCAAACAACCCAGCTTACCTAGGATTGTGTATAGGTGCTGACTTCACCATTTCTATGATGTTGTATTGTGGCCATATCGAAGGAAGCTAGAATAATAGATCTGCCCAAAAGCTCACCCAAGGTTTGGCATCCATATTTTTTTAATGTTCAAACAGTTTCTATGAATTTTCATTTAATTCTATCTCTTCTATTTATTTTGAATTTTGCTTATCTTTATACTTCTTTACCTCTACCCCATCCTTTATCTGTCACTGATTCTCTGCATTTGTCCCCAAGAACGGTCAGATGGTGAGGAGGCATTTCAAATAGTCACTGAACACTTACTCTACCCATGTCTCTTGACCCTCAGTAGCTGGAACTCTGCTCTTCCCTTCAGGCCTTCCTGCCTCCACTTCTCTTATCACTACTCTTGCCAAGTTAATTCTGTGGGTAAGACATTGCAGCATTTGCTTTCATTGGACTTTGGGAGAACTTGTTATGATATCCCATTAAGTGTTATAGTGTACATAGGTGGGACCATGAGATTGTATTGTCTTCATAAAACCATTCTCATTTTTGTGCTTTTCTTTACTTCTTTCCACCCTTCTCTCAGTAATGTTAATGATGAGATCATGAAATAGGAAGCTTGAAACTATAAGTTTCGTTTACTTCCTGGAAAAACTACGGATTTTTAATACTATTGAAATATACAAGGTATATTTATTATGCTGGGAAAATCTACTTCAATTTAGTTTTTATGCAGCAAATTAATTCTAAGGATACCTTTGAACACTATTTGTTTTTCTGGTGGGAGGAATTTGTTGGCCTGTTAAAACTCCAGTAGATCAGTTCACAGATTCTTAACTCAGGGCAATTTTATTCTCCAGATCTGTCTGTTACTGAGTGGCATGACATTTTGCTAGACAGCAGGCACTAAAAGATATACTCATCCTTCAGATTCACTCATCCCTGGAATACCCAGGGTATGCCACTGGGATGTCTTTGAGCAGGTTCACGGATGCTGCTTAGGATAGTACACTGGATTAAACACAAAAAGGAAATGTTGAAAAGCCTTAAAAATGCCATGAACAGAGAGAGGAATGCAAACTCTGTTTTAAAGAATCATGATTATAAATGCACTGGGACCTAAGAAGTAAAAAAGGAATGCCAAGTTTATTCTGTAGCCCTTTGTATTTAAAAATGTGTTTATTGGGTGTGTGTGTGTGTGTGTGTACTTCTTAGTATGTGCAACTCAGCCAAGAAAGATAGGCTTGTAATTTTGTTATCATATGATACATGAGTAGGCTTCTCTTTGCTTTGTGACCGTAGCTCCTATGTGGACAATCTTGACGGTTAGTGTTGCCCTCTTTGCTTGGGTTGCAGGCTGTGCTTATAGAAAAAGACACATTCTCTCTGGGATTGATTTAAACCAAACCATTCTGTATGTTGCTGCTGCGGCTTCTCAACATTTCATGGAGATGTGACATTATTGAAGTTGAGTTTTAATATGTCACTCTACCATTTCCTTCCTCTGACCCTGTCTATACTCAATCTGCTATACAGCTGCCATCCATTCTCTGTGCTTGTCCAGATGAGCAGAGCTGTGTTGTAGCACGAATTACTTCCATGCTGGAAGACTTTCTAAGACTTCACTGCTGATGATCCTTTCTTGCCTTTCTACATGATGTCTGGGATGATCTAAGTTGGCCTTTTAGATGAGAGAGGGTGATTACGTGTATGGCATGATTCGAAAGATGACAGGAAAGCTTTTCTCTCCCTAAATCATTTCTAGCCAAGTATCAATGTGCCTGAGATTGCATTTCCAGGAACATTTCTTTTCATGTAAACCTTGTCCACTTTACCCTCAGAAAAAATTGAACATTAATGCACTAATACGCTAGAGTGAGTGACGCTATTAGCATCATTTGGAAAGATCTTTGCCTCCATTCTCGGGTCTGAAGAGGACATTTAACTTTGGAGAACCATTTTCCTCTTAAAGATTTTAGGTGGCAGAGATGTTCCTCATTACACTGTAATTATTCAATCAGGTCAGAATCCCATGAAGATGGCAGCCACACTTTAACAAGATTCACCTTTTCTTTTTTTTTTCCATTTAATCAGTTGAGATCATTATGAAGAACAGAACCCCATCTGTCATGAGCCAATAACCTATCTCAATTTTTCACATATTGGAGAGAGCATGTCTACTGTTACAAGTCTTGTCTGTTGATGGCTTCAGGCATGCTGGGGAACAATGGAGCTTACTTAAGTCTGTAGGTTTCCTCAGTACGTGGAATCCTGAGGAAATGAGAGTTAACGCATACCCCTGTTCTTGTCATCAAGAAGTAAAGAACAATGACCATGAGTTATTTACTGTTTTCCACCATTGACCATATCTTGGCCAATGTTCACTGCAGGTACCCGGATAATCAAAATAAGCATGAGTGTTTATTAAGCAATCTTTTAATGTCAGCTGGATTGTTACATATATTATTTCATGGTATTCCCAACAGCCTTATGAAATAAGTAATACTATTGTCCACATCTTAGTTTAGTGAAATTACTTAATTTTCCAAAAGTTTTATATTTGATGGTTGGCAGACCAGGGACTTCAAGTGTGTCTAATTTCAAAATGTATGTTAAACTGTATCCCTCAATTTGTTTGGACTGAGAGGTAAGGACACACTGGTCATTACAAACAATGGGGCATGCATATGCACATCAACACCACAACTAGGTACAGTCCAAAGATTTAAAACAAAACAACAAAACCTAGGTAGAGCCAGAGCTATTTACAGATGAAACAAATCAACAGAGTAGAGATAAATATATAAATAAAAATACATAAATAAGCCGACACTAAACTTTCCCATTAGTTTTCTAACTTCCTATAAAAGATCTAAGAAGTAAAATAAAAAAAGTATTTGGGGTGCCTGGGTGGCTCAGTTGGTTGAGCATCTAACTCTTGATTTCAGCTCAGGTCATGATCCCACGGCAGAGGGATCAAACCCTGGGTTGGCCTCTGCACTGAGCATGGAGGCTGGTTGATATTCTCTCTCTCTCTCTCTCTCTCTCTCTCTCTCTCTTTCTCTCTTTCTTTCTTTCTCTCTACCTTTGCCCCTTCTTCACTCTCTAGCTCTCTCTCAAATAAAAAATAAAAAATATTTGAATATAGTTGACATATAATGTTACATGAATGTCAGGTGTATAACACAGTATTTCAACTTCTCTATAAGTTATGCTATATCCACCACAAGTGTAGCTACCATATGTCCCCATCTAACACTATTATAGTATTATAGTATCATTGGCCATATTCTCCATTGGCTACATTTATTCCTGTGACTTATTCATTCTGTAACTGGAAGCCTGTGTCTCCTATTCCCCTGTACCCATTTTGCCCATCCCTCCACCTCTCTCCTCTCTGACAACCATCAGTATGTTCTCTGTATTTATAGGTCTGGTTGTGCTTTTTCTTTTTTTATATATGAAATTTATTGTCAAATTGGTTTCCATATAACACCCAGTCCTCATCCCTACAGGTGCCCTCCTCAATGCCCATCACCCACTTTCCCCTCCCTTCCACCCCTCATCAACCCTCAGTTTATTTTCTTTATTCGTTTGTTTGGTGTTTTTTTTTTTAATTAAAAATTTTTTTGAATCTACATTTGAGTGAAATCATATAGTATTTGTCTTAGTCTCACTTATTTCCCTTAGCATTATACCCTCTAGGTACATCCGTGTTGTTAAAAATAGCAAAACTTCATCATTTTTATAGTTGCACAATTGTGTGTGTACAGATACGTGTATACACAATTGTGTGTGTACAGATATGTATCTGCTTCATCCATTCACCTATTTATGGACCCTTGGGTAGCTTCCATATCTTGCTATTGTAAGTAATGTTACAGTAATCATAGGAGTGCATATATCTTTTCAAATTAGTGTTTCCATTTCTTTGGGCGAATACCCAGTGTGATTATTGGATCACAGAAATACTATAGTATTTCCATTTTTAATGCCTTGAGGAATCACCACACTGTTTTCCACAGAAGCTCTATCAATTTGCATTCCCACCAAGAGTGCACAAAGATTCCTTTTTCTCCACATCTTCTTCAACACTTTTCCTAACTTTTGGATTTTAGCCATTCTGACAGGCATAAGGTAATACCTCATTGCGGTATTGATCTGCACTGCCCTGTTGATTTGTGATGTTGAGCATCTTATGTGTCTGTTGGCCATCTGTATGTCTTCTCTGGTAAAATACCTTTTGCCCATTATTTAATCAGGTTTTTTTTTGGTGTTGAGTTGTGTAAGTTCTTTATGTATTTTGAGTATTATTCCCTTTGGATCTATTATTTGCAAATATCTAAGAAAGTCAAAATTTGAGTATAGAATTGGATTATAGAATCAACTAGATTAAAAACACGGCTGGAGAATTTTCTTAGCAGTGATCATTTGGCCTCATGATTCCAAGGCTCCATATTCTGGGCTTAACATACCACCTTTGATGTAAGTCACCATTAGGTCCAACCAGTGGGCATTTAACTCTTTTCAGTGTACCTTCCATTCAATACCTAAAAATTTCTTAACTCATTTAAAGCCACATCTTATTACCAAGTTCAGTAAGCTTACTTAAAATACTTTACCTTGGGGCGCCTGGGTGGCTTAGTCGGTTAAGCAACCAACCTCAGCTCAGGTCATAATTTCAGGGTATGTGAGTTCAAGCCCTGCATCGGCCTTTGTGCTGATGGCTCAGAGCCTGGAGCATGCTTCAGATTATGTGTGTGTGTCTCTCTCTGCTCCTCCCCTACTCGTGCTCTGTCTCTCTCTCTTTCTAAAAAATAAACATAAAAAAAAGTGCTTTCCCTTAACACACATACACACCACATGATGTCTTGTTTGTACCTTTCTTTTGAAATCTTTTCCCCCAAATGGAATTAGCACATACTCATTTCAGACAAATTGGAAATGTAGAACTTTATGATAAGGAAAATGAAAGCTTAGTACAAAGTTAATCACTGCTAACACATCAGTGTATGACTTTCTAGTATTTAAATGCATATTTTACCTAGCTGAAATCATGTTGAAATATAATTTTGTTTTCTGACTTTCTTCCATGTTAACATGATAACAAAAGCATTTCCCATCTTTTTAAATCCCTTTACAAATAGCATTTTGATGGCTGCATCGTGGTATGTCTAGAAGTAGTATCATTTTCTAACCCTTTCTCTATTATTGAACATTGGTGAAGAGCCATCAAATATTCTGTGTTCAGCTACCAATTACTGTTGGTTTTGTGTGTGTGTGTGTTGTGTAAATTGTTAGTAGGAGGTTTGGGCTGAAGGCAAATATGCTTTATCTCAACCCCACCTCAATTTAGATAGGATTTAAATTGATCCCTGGCTTGTTCCCTGACTCTAACAGTGACACCAGGTTAGGAGTTGGGGAAGAGGGAAGTGAAGCTGAGAAGTAGAGATTGAGAGGGGAAAAAATGAAGAAGGGGAGAGGAAGGAGCTAGAGAGGGAGTGACCTAGAAGAGTGGGAAGAAGGAAAGAGGGTATAGAGTGGGATGAAATATTCTGCTGATTACATGCTTATGCCTGTCAAGATAGAATGTTAACCTTTCAGAATACCATGGGTTAACTAGCCATCCCCTCACCTTCTTTAAAGCCCAAATCAACATTTTTGTACCAACATGTGGATTTATGTGACATATTCCATCTTCTGATATAAGCAGTTGTCGCATTTCAGAAGCCAGCCTTGTTTCCAGGAGTCTGTGTTATGTTAGAAAAAAAAACAAAACAAAACAAAACTCTAGAATTAGATTTCCTGCTGCCCTTTTACCTCCTCAACTGCTTGGTATTAGCACAGTTGTCTTCTTGATGGAAGTCCTGAGTTCTTGGCCTCCAACCACAGTCCTGCTCCCCTGAGGCTCACATAGCAGTGTTCTGAAATTCCTACTTACTAGCTCCTTCAATAAGACTGATGCTGAAAGGGCTTTGCTTTTGCTTTCAGCATTCATCACATTCCTTATAAATGAAACATGAATGTAATTCATATTTCTTCTAGGGAGAGAAGTTTAGAGGCTTCATTTATTCATTCATTCAACAAATATTTATCAGGTCCCTTCTGCACTTAAAATACCATGGCAGGCACTGTGAGGGTTACAGAGAAACATAAGCATAGTGACTTGGAGTCTAGTCTACCATCATGTCTGGTTAACTTTACCTCTTCAATATGTCCTACATCTATCCACTTCAGTCCATCCTAACCATAGTAGCCTTAATTCAAGCAACCATTATTCTCTGCCTGGATTACTATATTTTAAAATTTTGATCAGGTTATTTCTGTCCTTAAAAGCACTAATTGTCAGGCCAAATCTCTATATCCTTACTATGACCTATATGAGTCTGTAGAGGATCTCAACCCAGTAAACCCTCAGATAATGTCTCTTGACCCCCATAACTTAAGCCATCTTGAATTTCTTTCATTTCCTCATGCATTGGTATATCTTGCTACTATGATTTTGTGTGTACCGTTTCTTTGCTTGCAAAATTATTCCCATCTTATTTTTCTAACTCTTCTCCTCTTTACCTCCCAATTAGTCTTCATTATTTAGGTCTTAAATTAGATATAACTTTAACCAGGAAATGTCCCCCATCTCTAGACCATAATTTATTCCTCTTCTTCGTGCTCCATGACACCTTGTACCCTTCATACCACTCATTGTGCTTGTTTATTACTTACTTACATGTGCCTCTAGTACACTAAAAATTCCATGCTGCAGGTATCACATCTTCCTTGTTTTCTGTTGTGTTCCCATCTTATGATACAGTGCCTGGTCCATTATATTTTTAAATGGGAAAATTTGTAATTGAATCATTGTATTATCATTCAGGAACCCTTGCATACACCAATAATACTTCATATACCATACACGTTAATACACTCCATATTGGGTGAGACTACAAATGATTAAGTGGTAGATGTATGAGGAGGTGTTACAAGTGTTGGAGATACAACATACCACAATTAAGAACTTAGATCATCAGAACTTGAATTTCTGTCCTTTTCTATTCCTTGCCCCTTCCCTAAACTACCTGCCCACTCTGCCACTTCAAAATTATATATTTAATGATCCACCATAGGTAAGTTGAGAAATAGTATTTCAGCTATTGTGAAAAATTTAACGTTTGGAAATCTATGCCTTCCAGGAATGTCAACTCAGGAATTCCACAACCAGCCCTACACAGATGATTCCCAGATGAAAAGCTCCACCCCTGACTTTTGGTCTATCACTGACTCTTTTACTTTTCAGCCCCCCTTGAAAGTTTTATCAAGATGTGGACGAGGCTGCGGTATACTGTATACCTGTGAGAGGGAATAGGGTAAGAAGTTGGGTGACTAGTGGACAAAATCTTGGAGTAAATCTGAACGATTACAACGTCTCTGGCATTTGCACTAGTATGCCAAGATATTGGTGATTTTAAATAAATTTTGCATAGTAAGTGAAATTTGAACAAATTATGTTTACCAATGTGATCACAGACTAAAGAGAGAGAAAGGAATAAGAGATGAGAGACCAATGAGATATATATTGATCTAAATGATTTCAGTAAAAGTTAATCTTTACTGAATTTGTGACACATTTCCATTTTTTGTTTTAATTTTTTTATTTTGTAGAGAGAGCAAGCTGGGGAGAGGGGCAGAGGGAGAGTGAGAAAGAATCCTAAGCAGGCTTCATGCTTAGTGCAGACCCTGTGTGGAGCTCGAGCCCATGACCCTGGGATCATGACCTGAGCCAAAATCTAGAGTCAGACACTCACCTGACTGAACCACCTAGGTGCCCCTGCCAGTGTTTGAACATAAATTTTTAGTCCTCACAAAAATATAGTAGTATACTATTCCCTTGTATCAATGAGAAAATCAAAGCCTATAGAAGTTTAATAACTTATATAAGTCTACACATGTAGGATATGGAAAGGGTGAGGTGCAATGGACAGTGTGTGATTGCAGGATCTGAAACCTTTAGACCTTAATTGAATAGAGGGATTCAATTCAAACAAGTGGTAGAGGAAGTGGAAGAAAGGGAAGAATTGAAGATAGAGGTCAATGCAAACTGGCAGGTGTTAAGAATCAAAGTGAGCTAGTAAGATCTGGACAATGTAGAGAATAGTAAGATCTGGACAATGTAGAGAAGAGATAATTGCATATGGTCATCAAGTTCTGTATTCTTAGAACATGTTCCCCCAGTTTCCAGATCCCTTGAAAACTCTCACAGTTCACTCCTGGGAAACATTGCCTGGCAAATGGACAGGAGGACTTTCCAATTTGGGAACTAGAAACCCACCGCTGAATTGTGTCACGTGTTCACAGGGAGCTTTGTAGCTTACCTTGAGGCACCAACAGCTCTTTTACTTTCCCTAATATATGAGAAAATGAAAATATGTAGAAAAATGGTGTCTCTAAAGCTGTGAAATCCTGTGGAAAAAGGATCTCACAGCAGAAATATTAGCAACTGTCATTGCTGCAACTGGAGTGAGAGTACCTTGAAAGTACAGTTTATAATTTCCTCAGTTCTGGTGCTTTCTTTAATCTATTGATGACACTGTAAGTCTCTGCCACAGAGAAAACTACAGACGGGGGGGGGGGAGGGGTGGGCAACGTTCCTGGCCCCCATTGACCTCATAACATGAAAAGTGAATTCAACCCATGGTCAGTAAATCTCCTCTGGCTAAAAGGATGAGCACCAAATGAATTTCTTGCTTGACAGCAGCAAACAGCAGAAACCTTTAATATGTGTGGGGCTATTTCTGAGTAATTCCTACCTTCTTTGACATGCCACTATTGGATGCTGGTGATCCATGTTGTCACCACACTGCATAAAGGCTGGCCTAGACTGGTTTTTAATTAAATCCCCCTAAAGGATGGTCAAATCGACCTGTCTTTGCTGAAAGAGTAGTTGTGATCCAGTGTCCTGAGAATACATACTACCCCATGGCCATCCCCAGAGTCTGTCTCATTGCATTTCTGATCAATGTCTTTCTCTCTCCCTGGCCTTTGAGCAAAAGCGTGACGAAAACAGAGAATGAAAACACAGTGCAGTTTCCATAGCAACATTTTTAGAAAGAAAGGAATGAAAGAGGGGAAAAAAGTGGAACTCTACTATGATGTTGGTTCTGAACACCAGTGAATGAGTTGTCTGTTCTAAGCAGTCAGTACCAGGGTTTATTTATGCAAGAGCAGTAGAGATGGTATCAGAATCCCTTCAATTCCAGACTTGTCCAGTAGGGGGTGGAAACAGGAATAGCATGATGCCTAGATGAAAGAAAACACAGTCACACATGCACTTTCTTGCTCTGATATTGGTCACGCTATTAAATAATATAGTCTATGAATATTTATTCTGGTATCCTGGTACCTTTACTAACTTTGGGGAAGATGGCATATAAAATGTCTGTTACCTGCTTCAAAGAACTTATTAACATAAAGGACAAGCAAATATTGAATAAATTTTCCCAAGCAAAGCAATGTACAACATGCCAGTAAAATGCAAACTGAAAGCAAATACTTTGAATGCATGTAGATTGAAGAACTCAGCATTGAATGGTGTTCGTTTGGAAGCCTTCATGGAAAGGAAACATGGTATTGTGAAAGGGGAGAAAAATGAGCTGACAGTAAAACAACAGAGTTCTTTTTTTTTTTTTTTTCTCCTGGGTGGGGTGAAGCAGAATGAAAAATTCCCAAACTTGTAGGTGCAATAGGTAAAGTATGCCCAGGATGGTGGGGTTAATGTGACTTTCCTACAATATATTGCCCAGGAAAGATTACAAAATGGTTTGGTATGATAAGTATTTAAGGAAGAACAGAAATTTACATTTCATTTGAAAGGCCAGACGAAGTTCTCAGATGTTCTTGAGTCACTCAGGGTTCGTAAGTAGTAAGTCTTGGATTAAAATGATACATAGTGGTATACAGAATAAATTACTTGGCTAGAGGATAGCCAGTATTAGAGACAGAAGAACCCAAAGTGAATTGTACATGCCTAGGCCTTTTGTATGGAAGGTATTTCCAGTCATTCTAATAATGGCAAGATTGGAATTAATTGAATATTTCCTCTCGGGTGGACTTCACTTATGATAATAATGCTTGCTACCATTTAAGAGCTCATGACACACCAGATAAAGCAATCAATATATTTCATGTATTATTGAATTTATAATCTTCAAGATAACCTGCAAAGATTTTATTGTGATGCCCATTTTATAATTGGGAAACTGAAAATCTGAGAGGTTTAATGCCCACCTGAGGCTGGCATTTGAACCAGACTCCAAAGCTCATGGCCTATCCATTGGAGCACATTGTGATGTGTGCAATAGGTTGGGAGAGGTGAAACTTAGAGACTGTCGTGGATTGGCATTAAATGGGAAAAGGATGAAGTGGAAAACCCCAAAGAAAGAGGACGATGTCAGTGTCATCAGGAGTGATGGAGATATTTGGAAGACAGGACTTTAGTATGTCGTTTTCAGTTTGGGGAGAAGCTGTCCTTGTAGTTTGCATTGATTACATTTTAATTGATAGCAGCAGGGGTAGCTCTGTGCACCTTTTGATAAGCATTCTACAGTTTGAAAATTTTTCAGATATTGTATGGGGATGGGAGCACCCGAGCTAATGCAACTTTCTGGACATGCTAATGTATGCCCTAGGAGGTAAAAGAAGGTCAGCCTGAAAAGAACCACCAGCAGCTGTAGTTAGAATTGTTCTTTCTACCAGCCTTCAGCAAAACGTCCTTTTAACTTTCTTTAGCCCTCATCTTGTGAAGTTGAAGCCTTTTGGTTTAAGTTTTAATAGAACTTGAGCTAAGTGTTCAATCCTAAAATCTTAATATACGTGTCTAAAATTCATCCAAGTCCTTACATAAAGGCATGTGAAGAAAGAATGCATTTCATGTTCCTTTGCATATTTTTCTCATTTTTTTTTCCAGAACGATAACCCTAGGGTCTAATAGCATGACTTCTGCTTCTCTACTAATTTGCATGGTGAATACTTTATAGTATAAAATATCCATTGATAGGCCAGAAAAGAAAAAAAAAAAAAAAGATAGTGGCTGTTTCATGTCAACAACAGGGGAATGTGGGTTTGGGTTTAGTTTAATTCTGAACAGTGATAAGAGGGATTAACACTAAGATGCCACAGTGCTGATGCTAGCAGCCTCTCTGTCCCTTGAGGCAAAGTGGAAGTTTATTAGCACGGTGTTGAAAATGGGAATTCTAGAGGCAGGGACCTAAATTCAAGTCCTGGCTTAACTACTATCTAGTTATGGGACTTGGGCAGCTCCTTTATATACCTCAGCTTCTGTTTCCTCATCTGAAAAGTGGAAATACTATCTGTATCACTTAATTATGGTAAATAATATTGCATATGAAAAGCATTTAAAACAAAGCCTGGCTCTTTATATGGCTGGAGACTGCTACTAAGAGCAAAGATGGATAGAAGAACAGTGAACCTAATATAGCAGGAGAGGAAAAAGTGTTCCACAAAATTTTAAAGCCACAGTGATGTCTTCAAAATGGAGATATGAGATGGAGCTAGAGCAAAGCCAGAAAATGGATTTTCTGAGGTACACAGAACTGCACAGTACCTACATATGGTAGGTCATGAGTGCAGTGGGGAGCTGCAGACTGTAGCAGGCAGAGAGTGTATTTATGTGTGTGAATGTGTATGTGGGGTGCACACACACATACATATTCTTTCCCTCAACACTAACACAAATTTGCAGAGATAGATTTATCCTCTTTCCTCCTTGCTCAGTCTTGAGTATATGTGAAAAACAAAATATCAGAGGGAGGCAGAGAAGGCTTTAACACCTTCACATTCACATACACAGAACAAGATTTCCCAATCAAAACCAAAACTGACAACAGCAACTATTGTTAGAATAATGTCCCATTTACTTATAAGGGATAATGTCATCCTAACAGGGATCCACTTCATCGTTTGCTATGACAGTGACTCTGGCAGTTTTACAGAATATAACTTTGACAAGTAATTTCTCTAATTACTCTGGTTGTTTTTGTGAAACCACACCCAGGTTAGACTTGTTTAAATACTACAGTGTCTGTATAGAATGGAAAATGCCCTTTTGTTTAGCATCAAAGATCTGGAAGGTCTCCTGTTTTGGAGGTAAGCAGTGGGTCACTCTAGACCCTTCAGTCATTTCAAAACCCAGTTGTCAATGACTTTGGGCAATGCAATTACCTAAAATTTTGTTCAGCTTACAATCCATAATTATTTCTCTCTTACGTATTTTTATTCCTACATCTTTTTTTTTTTAGAAAAAAATTTTAATGTTTGTTTTTGAGAGAGAGAGCGAGAGCAAGAGCAAGAGCACATGAGCAGGGTAAGGCAGAGAGAGAGGGAAACACAGAATCCAAGACAGGCTCCAGGTTCTATTGTTGTCAGCACAGAGCCCAATCCGGGGCTTGAACTCACAAACCAGGATATCATGACCTGAGCCAGATGCCCAACTGACTGAGCCACCCAGGAACCCCCATATGTCTGTTTTTAAAATGTGTGTTTGTTTGTTTGTTTGTTTGTTTTGAGTAGAGGGGAAGGGGCAGAGAGAAAGGGAGAGAGAGAATCCCAAGTGTTCATCAACTTGGTGCTTGAACCCACGAACCCTCAGATCATGACCTGAGCCAAAATCAAGAGCTGGAGATTTAACCAACTGAGACATTCAGGTGCCTCTCCTTCTACATCTTTAAACTTGGAATTAGAGTATCACTATGGTATATCATACTTTATTTTTTCAAGCTAATAACTTTGTATCAAGTTTCAATCCATCCTTCATGTGGGCTAAAGGGTTGATAAGCTATACAATATGCTCCCTTCAATAGCTTCTAAACAAATAATTGAATGCTAATATTTCTTTTTTTCTTAAAAGTTCTTAAGTGTTAAATCAGTTGCAGATTAATTGAAACTCTTCACCATTTTCCCTTTTCTCTCCATAAATTAGCTTTTACTTTCATTTTCTTTCATGGACCTTTCCCTCCTTCTCTTCAGGCATTCTCAGAGGGCATCTAAAGTTCTTTGGCTCTGTAGTTTTGAAGTGTGCAATTTGGAAGGAATGTGGGTCTGGAGGGAATTAAATTAACTAGAAGCACTCTGATTTTTTATTAAATTGCCTCTTTCAAAGATATTATAGAACATTCCAGGTATTCATTTTTAAATTTTCTTCAAAAAAGGGAAAAGGCATTGACGTTCAGACAATTTTGGTTCCTTTTTTCCTTTACTTTTAAGGTTTGTACTCAAAATACCTTTATCACGTTTTTATTAGAAAGCCCAAAACATTAAGAAAATCTATTTATTGGATTTTATTTGGTAAAAATAAGAGACAGAAAATGAAGGATGCAAAACAGCTGGAAAATGAATAGAATATAAGAAACAGAACAGTAAGGCATGGAGGAGCTATATCCTGAAGCAAAGGGTGAAAATCTCAAATGATAGATACTGTAGTGGTCAGAAACTAGTAGAATAATGTGCCGTAAGAACAAAGAACGTAGGCCTGCAGAGGAAATCAAGTAGCAGACTGTAAGAGTTTGGTGAAGTTTGGGTAGAAAATTCCATAAGGGGCTATAATGGATAATGAGGAGATCACCAGTCAGCTTATATCCCCCCTTTGGACTGATACAAAGTAAATGTGTGATTGTGAGAAATGAATGGGAACTGTCCTTTTGAAATAATCAACATGACCCAGGCCTTGGCTGGACTAATGTATCCTGTCCTGGGATTCTTTATTGGAGGCTATGCGTCAAAAACACCTCAAGAGAAATGGAAAAAAATACAATTAGTTGAAGACTGGCCATTGAACATCTGTACATTTGACTGTGTAAAAACATATCATGTGGATAACTAGTTTAAGTTTTCAATTATTCTCATCGCTTTTAGTTTGCTTGCTTCATGTAGGCACCCAAAGAAGGTATGGTATATTCAGAGAATTAAAATGATGGTTCCAGTTTAGGGAATGGCAGATAGTTTCTGCTGAGACAAAACTAATCCTGCCATTCTTTTCTTAAAATACTTCAGTGCATTCCAGTTGCCTTAGTATGAAACCTAAGGATCACTTGAAAAGTCCCTCTTTTGGGGCCTGACTTCCTGGTGGGCTAATTATTTTCATTATTTTTTCATACCCCTTTTTTCTCCAATCATTCCTGAACAGTTTAAATTTTCTTAATAAACATAATATATTCTACCATGATTTGAGGCCATTCAGCATGTTGTTCCATCTTCTAGAAAACTCTAACTATGATCTCTGGTCGCTTCTACTTTTAATTCAAGATTTTTCTCAGACATCAGGGCATCCAGACAACCTTTCCATGTCTGACTTAAAGGCCCTTCTGTGGTGTTAGTACTTCTCCCCGCCCCCATAGTTTGAATGTCTTTGTCCATTTTTCCCAGTAGACTGTAAGTAACTTTAAGGAGATGCCATATGATGTGATCAATTTTTGGTCCTTATTGCCTAGCAAAGTGTCTGCCACCTAAATCTACTAATTATTCATTGGTTGAGTGCACTGCCACAGGAATTAGGTTCATTTTATTAGAAAGGAAGGCTGAAGAGATAACACTCAAGAGGAAAAGAGAGAATTCACGAGTTATGTATCTAATCAATTGGTGATACATAGACCGTTTTACTATTGTGTGAAATGAAAAAGTCAAAGCTTTCCTAAAAAGGGTAAACTACCCTACAACACTTCAAATTATACCTCTATTTTATGATTTCAAGTTGTCTTGTATAGTTTTATCTTTCTCCTCATTATAAGCTGGTGTGTGTGTGTGAGTGTGTGTGTGTGTGTGTGTGTGGGGGGGAGAGAGAGAGAGAGAGAGAGAGAGAGAGAGAGAGAGAGATTTTTCTCTGTCAGAGTTGTACTACTTCTTCCTCTTTTTTTAAAAAAATATCTCTCAAAGGGCCTGACAGTATCATGTACATAGTAGGCATTTTATAAGTTTATGTTTAATGAATGAATTTTTGGATGAAATAATCATGGAAGATAGGCTTTGTGAAACTGTTAAAATTAAATAGCAAATGATGTCAAATCTATAATCTGTTCTTTCTACACACTGGTCATAATATTTCTTTAACATATAAAAGAAACTGACATCATAAAGAATGAGGCTATATCCCATACTTTTTAAATTTGTCAGTGGAATTAAATATTCTTCAACAGAAGTTCATAGCTGTAGAGTAGACCATATCCAGTGGATGGTATCCATACCAATGAATTGAAATAGTTTTATAAATATGAATGTTTGATCTCAAGCAGAGAGAAGTTAACTCATTACGTTTGACTTTCAATCCCAGGTTTTAGGGGTATTACTTCTTTAAATGTAGAGATAGGGTTTAATTATAGAACCCAGGATGCAATTATCCTGGAAATCCGTACATAATTGAATAAAGTAGTAATTTGCAAACTTTAATATTTGAACCAGAACCATGGACATCGCCTGAGAACTCCTTAGAAATGCACCTTATCAGGCCACTCTAGACTTAACAAGTCAGAAACTCTTGTAGTTGGGCCCACCAATCTGTGTTTTAATAAGCCCACCAGATGGTTCTGATGAACAGTAAATTTTGAAACTCATTGGAATAAACTTTTCACAGCACCAACTAGGAAGTTTAGATGTGACTGTGGAAGCACTTGAGGAGCTTAGGATTTTCTAGCCTTGAGCATCCCCTAACTGCCAGTTATTTTCATGCTCCCTTTAAGTGCTACCCCCGGTATAGTTCACATCGTCATGCCATAGAAAACACCAAGAACTGTTCATCATGTGTGGCAAAAGGCCAAAACCTACATGACTGTCTGTTGACTTAGCAAGTTTTAGAATAACTAAGAATATGAGTTTTCATCAAATTGAGGATGCTAAAAAATGCATTCACTCTTCCTTTATGCTATATGACGATATATGCAATAATAAAACAACTTGATAGTTGGCAAACTTATGTGTTCAGTCACAAAATCAATTAGACAGTGGGATGAATTCTTCAGTGCCTTTGAGACACAGCAAATACCTTTTTTTAAAATTTTATTTTGGGGCGCCTGGGTGGCTCAGTCGGTTGAGTGACCGACTTCGGCTCAGGTCATGATCTCACAGTTTGTGAGTTTGAGCCCCGAGTCGGGCTCTGTGCTGACAGCTCGGAGCCTGGAGCCTGCTTCCGATTCTGGGTCTCCCTCTCTCTCTGCCCCTCCCCGTCTCATGCTCTGTCTCTCTCTGTCTCAGAAATAGATAAACAAAATAAAAAAAAAATTTTTTTTAAATAAAATTTTATTTTAATGTCAAGTGTCAATGCAGTTGTGTTCCTTTACCATATTATTTTCATCTTTATGCTGTTTTGTTAAAGTGTTTTCTTCTTGTCTTCATCTTTTTTCCGATAGTCTCCTGCTTGGTAAGGGAGGTTTATAGACTATTAAAGGTTTTTTGGGAAATTCTATCAAAGTGAGATGTCCACCCACATCTTTTGAATACTCTCAAAAAGTTGACTGCTTGTCCTTAGATTATGATCTCAATATTAGCTCTGCAGTCTTGTAACATTACTTGCTGTTCGACTCCTCTATTTGGAGGGATGAATGACAAAAGTTATTAATGAAACAAGCGTACTGTTTGTGGAGAATTTTATTTTGGTGCATGATTTTGGTGGCTAATTTCTTTTTATCTTAATGTCTGTGGAGGAATATGGATTTTTAAAAAAATATGGAACATAATTTCAACTCTTCAGATCAAAGGCTAAAGCAAAAATATTTAAATACTTGTGATATTCTTATACACATCACACATGATAGAAAATGAAAAGTTATAGCTCCATTTTCTTGTATCTCTAGGAAGCTATAAAAGTGCACATGTGACTCAGGTCATCTCATAAAGAAAAAATAATATGCAACATATAAAATACAGAGATATTTAATAGGATTATAAAATCTGGACTACCTACTTATTTTGTAGTAGCAAATTTATTCATTATCGTCGCTATTTATAATAGTAATATCATTATGAATCTGTGCATATATTAAGAAAAGACCACTATTTGCATTATCCACAAAAGGAAATTTTCCCTCTGGGATTTAATTGTGGCTTTTGGAAGAGAGAAGTAAAATCATTATGAAATGCAGAGATAGTCATACCTTTCTGCTCATGGGTCGAACAATCATTAATATTTATGTGAGGATTTTATTTTGAGGAGAGAGGAGGGGTTAAATAGAAGATTCTGTGATGAGTACAAGGTGTGAAAACAGGTATGCAATACAGTGCTCTGACACATAGATCACTAGTCACTTGGTGAAGAGGAAATGTTCTCCCTTGAGCAAGATAATATAATCCTCTTTTTTTTTTTTTTGTTCATAAGTGAGGAATAAACAGAAGGCTGCCTCTTCATGAAACTCAGGAGGTCCCTGGTACACTATATGATGAGAGATATGGAGAATCAGGATAATAGTGGCAAAAAAGCGGGTTTCTTCTTGCTCCATTATTTGTGACTATGTGTATTCATTGGCACAGAGTGCACCTTACCTTAATCTTGATCAGTGTGGCATTCTCTTCTGCTTGGTTTCTCTCAGCTGAGCACAAGCTATTGAGGACACCACAGCAGCCAATCCCTTTTCAAGTGAATCACTTTAAGCCCTTTGGTCTCTTTTGCTGGTGCACATATCCATATGACATTGTGAGGATTTCATACTTTTAAAAGTGATTTTGTTAGCTGTTGTGAACTAGTGATGAACTGGGTCAGACGAAGGCATAGACCTGAATTTCTACAGTGATCACAATCTGCATCAAATTTCAGATTGTGTATGTGCGCTTAATAATTAAAGACTTTCCTTGTGTCACTTAAGAGATCTCATGAATGAATTTGATGAATTGTCAGGACTGGGCCAAGAGATAAGAAAAAGTCCAGGATAGAGCTGTCTTTCATGAGTCAGGCACTGAGGTCCTGACATAGCACCATAGATACTTCTCTGAGTCAGTACTGAACCATTGCCCTGTTCCAGTAATAACATGGGGATAAAATAAAACATCCTCCAAGGAGGCATTTAGTGGTGAGCTAAGGCTGAGAGCCTTCAAGGACATTTATCTCCATAGTAGCAATGTTTGACTCTTTGCGGTTTCCACAAATCTTCGTAAAAGGCATTGATCGCCACTGTCAGTATGATTAGAGGAAGCACTGATGCATAGCATGTATGATTAAAAACAAACAAACAAACAATTCATGCACTTAACACATGTCATGAGAAGGACATTACTCTCCTGGGGAAAAGATAAATTTTTACGTTTTTAAGAGATGCTTTTTATTTTTGATGTTTTTCTCCTTAAATGGCTTTTACTTAAGATATAATCCAGTCTGAGAACCAAGAAGCCCTACTTGCTCTGTGATCTTAACCAATTCACCTGACTTCTCTGGTTCTTATTATCCATAGCTTCAAAAGGAAATTGTTATGTCTCTACTGTATTCTCCACCTCCAAAATTTATGGAATTCTATAATCGTCATTGTTCCACGTAACTCTTTCAATAAACATTTCAGGATTTGCCCTATAGAGTCAAGTGTTAGAGTGATCATTAAACATTTAGTCCCTTCCCCCATGGCTTGTAACCTATTAAGTTGTGAGGAAAGGAATGTAGAATACAAAATTGTGTAAGACCTAGTCTTTGACCTCTGGGAATATTTAACATACTATGTAATGCAAGGAAGAAAGTGTTAAATTTCATAAGGAGTTTTCAAAAGCTATTATCATACACACCAGAGTTTCTCAATCTTTCACTGTTGACATCTGAAACAGATAATTCTTTATTGTGGGTGGTTTCTTGTGCATTTTGGTATTCTTGGCAACATCCATATCCCAGTAGATGCCAGTAGCATCCTCATAATTGTGACAACCCAAAATGTCTCTAAAGATTGCTAAGTATTACCTGAGGATCAGACTTGCTCTGGTTGATAACCATTGCACTAGTGAAGAGCAGTCACATCTGGGGAATTTTCAGAAAAGACCCATTTAGGGAGGGTTGATGTGACCTGGGTCTCAAATTACAAGGGTCTCAAATTAGGGGCTCCTGGGTGGCTCAGGCGGTTAAGCATCCAACTTTGACTGGGGTCTTGATTCTTGCGGTTTGTGAGTTCGAGCCCAGCATCAGGCTCTGTGCTGACGGCTCGGAGCCTGGAGCCTGCTTCACAATGTGTCTCCTTCTCTCTCTGTCCCTCCCCTGCTCATGCTCTGTCTCTGTCTCTCAATAATAAATAAACGTTAAAAAAAAAAACCTTAAAAACAGACAAACGGGGGTCTCAAATTATAAGGCTGCAGAGATAGGTTGCAGTCATTTTTGCAGGATCTTGATACTCTTGCCCTTGGGGAATGCTCCAAGTTTTGAGATAAAGAATGAGGCTGGGAGTTATTTTAAATGAGGACGGTGGTTCAGCATTGTTATTGGGGTAGGACAAAACTGGATTCAAGCTCTGGATGCAAAACTTTAGTAGTTGTGTGACCTTGGTCGGGTAATCTAATAGTTCCTGCTCATGATGAGTATTAAATATAATAAGGTCTTTAGCACTGTGTCCGGCATAGGAGGCATGTACCATGATTATCCTGGTAACTCATGCATTAACCACAGGGTCTTGACATTCTAAAGTCTGATTGTGAGTTAGGAATTTTGTTGTAAGTATCTTGTTATTCATAATGAAATACTAACATGGAAATGGTTAAATTTTATACTCATTACATTCAACAATATTTTGGATAAGGATGCTCTAACTCATTGAAATGCTTTCTTGAGTATTGGGCAAAAAGTGACTTAAAGCCAGCATATGAAAAGTGAGCTTAACCCTGCACATGTTTATGGAGAGGTATCAACAACAAATGTCAAACTTAATGTACATTGAAGTTGGGGAGCATTAAACAAGTTCCGGGGCTGAGATTTACAACTGCACTTGCCTAGCTGACCAAGGTTAAGAGTTTTCAGTGCCATTGTGATGTTGGGATATGTCAGTCAACCCTCACCATGTGGTCTTCATGATGCTGGACATGGAGACTTGGAACATTCAAGTGTCTGGCTCTGGGCCTTTGCTTGGGCCCTAGCCACTGAGGAAGGGTAAGACTTGGAATCATGGACATAAAATATGGATATAAACTGAATTAAATCTAGCTGTTAATATTTTTCAATAAACTTGAGTTAGCTGTTTAAATCATTTTGTGAGCACTGTTTCGATTCAAGTAATTGTAGAGATTAAAATCCACAGTCTCCAGTTTTGAAATTTCTACTTCTTCAACTTCAGTTTATTCATGTCTTGAAATAAACGGTCATATTAGAGCTAAATTAAGGGAAATTTTTATCATGCTTAAAACTGACAGCAGTCGGTTCCCCAAAGCCAGCATCTCTTCCAAGCACTGACTGTTTTATTCCAGTGGGGAAATATTTTGCTACTTGACCTGTTAAATTTGAGCCTTTGTGCAAGACTCACTACTTTATGTCACTACTGCTTTCAAGTCGGGTATTGTACTGGTACCACACCCTGCAACACACACAGGTGACTATTGCTAATAGGTGGTAGCTTCAGCAGTGGCTATTTAAACACACCTGGGAGAGGCTTACTTGAAGAGAAAGGTGAGAAAAGTCACAGTAGGAGATTAATTGCATATGTTCCATGTGACATAGCATCCCATGGGATTTAGAAATGTATTTGTGGTTTTATAAAGCATACTGTAAATATCAGATTGGCTTTGGCCGTGACCTTGCCAAACATGGGGCTAATGTCATTTGTCATATTCAGACGTTGCCTTTTATAAAACATCCTGTTCAGGCTGCTACCAAGGTATGATGTGTTTGGCTCTGAGGAAATTGTTGTCCTTAAAATAGGAGGATAGAAAGGCAGCAGGAGGAGGGAGATTAGGTGGGAGCAAAAACATGTCACTTGAGGGAGTGGAGAAGTGTTGTCCTTACTAATTTGATTAATGAAAGTTGCTAGATTTTCTTATGTCTTCCAAGACTCTCATCTGTTCACCTAAGTTTAACAGAAAAATCTGTGAGAGAAGAGAACCTCAGAACTTGCCAGAGAGGTGGTAGTTACCTCCAGTGCTTAACTGTGGTGAAATACTTTGGATTTCTCATTGAAAGAAGAGTGAAGTGAAAAGCTGGGGGTATAGAGTGAGAATGAGTAACAGGACCATTTCACTGTTGTCCAGTTATTAGCATACTAGAGAGTCTCTCAGCTGTCTGCCATTTGGCTTCAGATCTGATCCAAGAGTCTGTGTTTGAGTTAAATCTCTACATTATGTCTGTCCCCTAAGTGATCTGTTCCTAAACCCAATGCCCCTTGCTACAAAGCCTAAATCATTGATTTGTCTTACTGAATTTCTAGCTCTGGTTAGAGCTCTTCTCAGACGGAATGGAATCAGAACATATTTTTGCTTATAGCAGACAGATGTTCAGAGCATGAACATCTCTGTTAAACAAGCCCCACCTAAAAGAGGGACTATAATGCATTTCCATCCATCTGGCCACTGCAGTGACCAGCAGTGACTGTGGTCCATTAAATAATTATTTTTATTTTGAATAATACTCCTTCCACCTGCGACCCTGGAGGCTTAATTCCATTAATGCCTTTGCCCGTTTCTCTTTCTGTACTTTAACACAATGTGCAGCATCTCATGACTGGTGGTTTAAATCCTTTGTTGCAGTAGGGAAGTTGTGATGTTACAAAAACACTTCCAAGGGGAAATGAGGCTTACTCTCCTGTGCTTGAGTAATTGCAATAATGTGCATCCTGCGCTGAAGCTGAGTATGAGGATCTGGTGTGTGGGACTAAATTACGACATCACTGTAGGAAGCTGACTCCTCAGATCTAGAAAGTAAAGATAGTAAAGGTAGGTGACAGTGTTACATGTGGTATTCTTTCTGTTCCCTGCTCTCACCCCTTCTCTGTTTTACATGCCTTTCTCCCCAGCTCTGTGTTTCCTTCTGTATTTCTTTGTTTCTGGCATCAGCTTCTTCTTTTCTGTTTTTTGATTTCGAGTTTACTTTCAAATTTTGAATGCTTCTCAGACTCAATCACATTGTGGGAAAAATTATTTTTCTGTGGTCATGTTTGTTAAAAATAAGTTATCCATTCCATTAATTTACCCACTCACTTATTCATTCTCAACCATTCTCTCTTGAACATTTACCGAATATCAGATACTGAGCCAGGATGAGAAAGAACAGCCCTTAAGGCACTTACAAATAATTACAAGGCCATGTGGTATTATGAAGGGACTATTTGCCAAGTTCTAAGAGAATCCAGTAGAAGGAATTACTAACAGGTGGGGAGGGGAGATATTCGAGAAAGTACCATAGAGTAGTGATGTTTGAGATAAAACTTGATGGCTTATTAGGTGGGTATAACCACTACAGTCAGACACATGTACAAAGGCCTAGAAGCATAAAAAGGCGTTGCACCATGGCACTGAGTGAAGAAAGTAATTTAATTTGTTCTGACTTGAACAGAAGATGAGAATGGACTGATTAGAGATGGGCTTAGATAGGCAGTTTGGCTGGGGCTTTCTATTAACTTTCTTTTAGAAAATTAGCATCAGTAGAAATGTGTCATTTGGATTCAAAGGGAGATAATCAAGGCATGGAGATTTATATGGAGGCGATTGCAATAATCTAGGCATAAATATAAAATTATAGTCTGTGGAAATAAATAGAGGTAGGTAATAATATGAAAGCATGTGGACATTAGCCTTGTGTTAGAAGGTTAGGAGATATTTTTTGGATGAGAACATACTAAGCTGAGATGTGAAGGGTGGTAGGCTGAGATTAAGAAGAAAGGAAGTTTTCTAGGTAAAATAGAACAGAGATGAGTTATCTAGATAGATAGGACTGGGTGACAGAGTGAGAACACAGTTCAATTAGTCTTAGAGGAATATAACCTGAGAGGTAGAGATGAGGCTAAAAACGTAGATGGTACCTGATCACAGTAGATCTCACGTTCCATGACCAGAAGCTTGAGCTTGCCTTGTAAGTGATGGGAGACACTGAAAGATGTCAGTCAAGGAGGTGACACAGAAAGATCTGCATTTTAAAGATCTTACTCTTCCTGGATGCCTGGGTTGCACAGTCAGTTAAGCATCTGACTCTTGATTTCTGCTCAGGTTATGATCTTAGGGTTTGTGAGATGGAGCCTCACATTGGGCTGTATGCCGACAGCATGGAGACTGCTTGGGATTCTCTCTCTCCCTCTCTGTGCTCCTCACTCTTGCTCTGTCTGGCTCTCACTCTCACTCTTGTGCTCTAAATAAATAAATGAATTTTAAAGAATAGTGGAAGAATAAAATCCTTTTATGTAGAGGATGGAATTGAGGTAGGCAGGATTAGAAATGGAGACATGCACAGCAGGCCTTTGGAATAGCCTAGGCAAGAGATGCAGAAAGTGCAAACTGGGAGAGAAATACTGTGGACAGAGTCTAGTCCTAGTTACCAACACATATAAAGTCTTTGATTATGTGGTCAGATAAGAGCTGGTGTCTTGATTTGGGTTTGTTTGAAAGTATAACCTGAAATAAGAACAGAAGTGGAAGCAGTGTAGTTTGAAGAGGGAGAGAAAGCCAACAGGGAAATGGTAAAACAGGGAGAGAAATTTGGCCAACGGAGGACACATTTTCAAACTACTGTAATTACACTGTGGATCACTGGTGCTTAATCCTGTTGAAGAACTTTGGAAGGCATTAGGTAAGATACAGTTTACACTTACCCACCCAAGGGAGACTCCAGGCCAAGATGGTAACAGAAGGCTAAATATATAGAGCTACACATGAAGCAATTTCCTCTGAGAGAAATTCCCTCTGAGACCTACTTTTGTCATAAACCCCACCCCTGGCACGGTGTCAAATAATTTAGAAGCTTCTTCCTGAGGAGCAAAAGGTTTGGACCACATATCTGGGACCCAACTTTTAAGTCTACTACCTGAGGGATGGGACCTCAAGTCATCCAGCTCTGTAAGCCAGTAGGGCTTGCATTCATGAGTCTCACAGGATTATAGCAAACAGAGCAGATTTTAAATGAGTGTGGTAGCACCCCTTATGGCTTTATGCTTAGGCTCAGTGCAGAGTAAGTAGCCAAAAACACCATGTCCCAGCTTCTCCCTAGAACAAATTTCGCTGCATAACTTCCCAGCTGCTGCCTGATGGGTTCACCTTCTAATTAGCCTGACTCTAGGTTCTTACCATGATTTTCCCAGGATTCTGAAAGAGCCAGTGGGCAGTTTTGCTCTTTCCTCCCTCTGGTTCACTCCAATAATAAAATCAAATTGGTAGCTTCTTCCTGGAAGGAGCTTGTCCACATCCTTGGGCCCTAACTTTTATGGCAGCCATCCAAGGGATGGTCCCCCAAATCACCTACCTCTGATAGCCAACAGGGCTTGGCATTCCTGAGTCCCACAGTACCATATTAAACAACAACACAAAAAGCAGTTTTCAAGCAGATGTGTAAGCACTTCCTGTAGCAACCCAATGTGGGCTCCGTGTAGAGGGAAGAAGTAAAAACTCCATTTTCCAGTTTCTGCCTGAAAGGGGTTTGACTACATACTTTTCCAGCTGCGGTTTAAGGTTCCAGCTTCTAATCAGCCTGCATCTGGGAGCTCACTAGAATCCTCCTGGGAGCCTGAGAGATCTGAAGGGTATATCCCCTGCTGTCTCCCCTGGGTTAATTCAGTAATTAAACTAGACCTCCAGCTTCTTCCCAGAAGGAGCTCATTATCACATTTAGCACTCAAGTGTTAGGGTTACCACCCAAGGAACTGGCTTCCAAATAACCTACCTCTAGAATCTTTAGGGGGTTGGGGGGGCGCCTCAGTGGCTCAGTTAGTTAAGTGTCTGACTCAGTCAGTTAACTGTCTGACCTTGACTTAGGTCATAATCTCATGGCTCATGGGTTCAAGCCTCACGTCAGGCTCTGTGCTGAAAGCTCAGAGCCTGGAGCCTGCTTCATATTCTGTCTCCCTCTCTCTCTTCCCCCCTCCCCTGCTTGCATGCATGCTCTCTCTCTCTAATATAAATAAACTTTATTTATTTATGCATTTATGTATTTATTTAGAATCTGGTGGGATTCAGCATTCAGTTCCTAGGACTGTATAAAACAAAGTGATGGTTCTCTTTGGGTGCACAAGCTCTCCCAGTGATTGTTCTGTTTGGCTTAGCACAGAGTGAGTAAGCAAAAACATTCAGCTTCTGATTTTTCTCTGATAGGTACTGGACTGCATATCTCATGTTCCAGTTTTCCCAGCTGCTGCCTGAAGGTTGGGCTTCTGATTAGCTGCTATTGGGAAACTTCAGGGGTTAGAAATCAGTGATCTTTAAGGAGAATGAAGAGGTATATAAGCATTTCATATGCCTTTGAGACACTGGTGAGTCTTGGCACAGCCCCAGCTACTAGGAGCCACTAATAACAAAGACAGTGACTTAAACAGTGAAAAAGGTTTGAGAGGCAACTGGAAGCTTGGACCAGACTGATTGACAAAGTTCATCTTCTACATGAGATTAATCTGTCAAGACTCAGAGATGGAACTATTTTATCTAATGCATAGAAACCAACAAAGACTGAAGAAAATGAAGAAACAGAGTATGTTCTAATAAAAGAGCAAGATAAATCTCCAGAAACTGATCTTGATGAAATAAGTGACTTGCCTAGTGGGGAATTAAAAATAATCGCCATAAAGATGTTCACCAAGGACAGGAGAGCAATACAGAAATTCAGTGAGGATTTCAAAAAAATAGAAATATATAGAAAAAGTATAAATCATAGAACTGCATAATATCATACCTGAACTGAAAAATTCAGTAGTGGATGGGGCTCGGGGGGGGGGTGTTTAATTACAGACTAGATCAAATGGAAGAGAAGATTGATGAACCTGAGGACAGGGCAATGGAACTCATCGAACCAGAACAAACACAATGAATAAAAAGTGAAGATAGCTTAAGAGACTTATGGGATACCATTAGATGGACCCATATACACATTATAGAAGTCTCAGAAGGAGGAGAGAGAGAGAGAGAAGAGAGAGAAAAAATATTTAAAAAAATAATGGCTATAAACTTTCCTAACCTGGTTCCAGAGCCAGGAAACCCAAAAGGTAGATGAATCAAAAGACACCCTTAATGAGACACATTATAGTTAAGTCTTCAAAAATTAAAGACAAAGATTCTTAAAAGCAGCAAGAGAAAAGTAACTTTTTACACACAAGGGAATTTTGTGTAGGGACTTTCAGTAGATTTTTCACTAGAAGCCTTGCAGGCCAGAAGGGAGTCAGATGATATAGTCAAAGTGCTAAAAGGAAAACTGCAAACCAAGAATATCCTATCCAGCAAAGTTGTCCATCAGAACTGAAGGAGAGATCTGCAGTAGATCAGGCTAGCCTGCAACGAGATAGTAAAGCCCTAAGGAATAAAAGCAGGGCAACGTATTTTTTGCCAAACTCTGTTAAAAAAAATCTGGGTTCACTCCCAGATTTGGGAATGAATGGCTAGAGGGTAATTCCATTAACTTAGAGAATATGAGAAGAGAAATGGGTTTGGAAAAAAAAAATTGAAGTCAGTTTTTAACATATTACCTTTGAGGTGTCTATAGGATATTCAGGTGACTGAGGATTTTAAACTCAAGGAAAAAATCCGGAACAGGAGATTTAGATTTAGAACTCATCAGCATATAGGTAATGTTGAAATCATGGGGACAAAAGAAATTGAGGGATATTGTGCAGAATGAGAAGAACTGTAGGCCAAGGAGAGAATCGTACAGACCACCAGCATTTCAAGAACGTCAAGAGGAAGAGGTACCTTTGTCAGGGAAAGAGAGAAAATGGACAGTGGCACATGGAGAACAAGGATAATATAGAGTCACAGACACCAGTAGACTGGAGAGGTTCAATAAGGAAGAAGTCAGCAGTTGTAACTGTAGTCAGTAATAATATTGAGGTTTAATAGTGTATGTCTAATTGGTAACCATTTGGTCTTTAGTGATGCTAGTAAGAATAGCTTGCAGTAGAATGGGAGATATAAGATTGCGAATTTAGGAGAGTGCCTACTTCTCTCTGTTAAGGAGAGAGAAATCAGATGATGGAGAGTGGGAGATTTAATTTCAAACCAGGGTTTATGGCATATTTACAGAGCAAAGGTGGAAGGAATCAGAGTAACAAGTTGAATGCAATAGGAAGAGAAGGACTATGTAGTGTAGCATGATCCCAGAAAAGTGAGTACTAAATGCTTTAGTTGAAGGGAATGCTTGAGCAGAAATAAGGATACCTTATCCTATAAGACTGAAAGAAAGAGGATAAGGTTCAGCATGGGTGAATTTAAGTTAGCAGAAGGTAAAACATGGGAACACACACAGAATAGTGTGTTTTGCAGCCTTAGTACTCTTGATGATTCAAGAGGCCAGATCCTCTGTGAGACTGCATGCAGTCTAGAAAAGAATGATTAAAGTTGGGAAAAGTTGTTGTGGAAATGGGAAAGGGGAATTTTTGTGTTCATATAAAAGGATTGCTAGACCCCACTGATTTTGAAGATTGAGGATTTGTAGCAGTGTGACTACCTGATTTTTTCCTAGTAGTGCTCAGCTACTTGAATGTGGAAACAGAAAAGATTGAATTCGAACATTGATCTATGTTTGGGGTTTTATAGGGCATGTGAGGTCCACAAGGCAGGGGTGCAAAGAACTCTGTTTTCTTTGCACTCATGATATGTGTCCATTATGAGTTGGAGGGTGGGGTACTTTTCACATCGCGATAACCCCAGAACCCAGGCTGATGGAGGATCCATCTCATGATCTTCATAGTCTCCATAGTCACTATGGCAGGAGGGAAGGATTTTGGTAAGTCCCATACTGCTCCTTAAAGCTTCCTCCTGGAAGTGACACACATCAAAGCTTTTCACATTTATTGAACATATGAAATCACCTCTGATCACTTCTAATTTCAAAGTGGGCAGGCAGGAAGGTAGAATAATTACTATCTTATGCTCAACAGGAGAGACAGAATATTTGTGAACTACTCGAATGAATACTTTTACTTGGGCTTCTATGATAATGTACCTTACCAGTCAGATTGTTTTACTGTCTTTTTGTTTTCTACCGCCTAACCTGTTTTATCTATGATGTGTCCACATATTCCAAGTTTGGGTCTTAGCTAGTTATTCTTCAGGTACTTCCCTGAGTACTCGCTCACTCTATCTTGAAGTGATTTCCAGGTTCATGATCCAACCCTTGACCTGACCTCATTGCTTTTTCTAATTTCATACTGTCAAATTTGTCCTAAATATTTTCTACTTGCATGTGTTTCTTTGACATCAATTGGGGAGATTGAAAACAGTAGTCACAAAGTAACCTCTGCTTTTATTTCCCTATTTTTGCTAATGGTTCTTTTGGAGATCCTGTTTCACAGCTTTAGAATCCTGTTGACATGTTTTCTTTCCCTTGAGTTCAAGTATCTGTTTTTACTTCATTATTCGTGGATATAGACATAGAAATGTTCAAAAAAATATCGACTGGTGATCTTATTTTTATATTGTTTCCTTCACTTTTTTTTTAAGTTTCAAAGAATGATACTAGAACCACTTTCTGATGAAATATCTTTCTTCTGTACATGTTTCTCACTAAGGTCAGAGTGGAAACCTTTCCTTCCCCTTCTCCTCCTACTCATTATTAGTTGAAGCAAATTTTCGATGTAGAGAATAGAAACAAAAAGGTCATAAATTACAAGTATACACCTGTGTAGTAATCACCGAGATCGAGAAATGGAGTACTACCATTCTCCAGAAGCTATCCCATTCTCCTGCCTAGACACTGCAACATCCCTTGGCCCCCAAGGATAAGCACTGTCTAGCACCATGGATTTGTTTTGCCTACTTGTGAAATTTATATGGATGGGGTCAGGTGGTAGGCACTTTTTTGTCTTTGTAAAATGCATTCATGGAGTTGCATGTATCATTGCCCTATAATACTTTATTATTTAAATATATCCCATTTTATTCTATCAGGGATGTACATTTGTGCTGTTTTCAGTTACACATTATGAATAGAGTTGTTATGAACATTCTTGGACATGTACTTTGTTGAATCTCTGTATGTATTGCCATTGGAAATTGACATGTCTGAGTCATTGGGAATTTATATGTTGAAATTTACTGCAAGTGGTTTCTCAAAAAGAGATTATACTAATAGATACTCCCATGACTATGTATAAAAGTATCACTATGTATAAAAGTATCACAATGTCCTTGAAAACATTTGAAGTATCTTTTTTATTTTAGTCATTTTGGTGGATGTTTTAAACATAGTCACCTTGTGGTTTTTATTCAAATTTCTCTGATAACTAGAGAATTTGAGCACTTTCTTGTGTTACCAATATTGGATATCCTTTTTTTCAAAGTGACTGTTGAAGTTTCATGCCTATCTTTTTACTGAGTTACCTGGTTTTATAGCTTTCTAGGAATCATTTACATGTTATGGATATGAGTTGTGTGCCAGATATACTTCATACGTAAAACTCAATTCTAGGTGGATTCTAGATTTAAGTGAGGATGGAAAAACAACAGAGTATCTTTATGGCAGAGAGTCCCTAAATAGGACACAAGAGCTAACCATAAAAGAAATAATTGAAAAATTGACCTACATTAAAATGGAAAACTTCCAGTCCAACAGTCTACATTTATTTTCATCTAGGTGTAACTGACCTGCATCTTGCTCTTCCCCAAATGCTTAAGTTATTTGCCTTTCATCTGTGGATAGATGCTTCAGTGTATCCAGAAAACAAACAGACATGTGATTATAAATAGTCTATATTTTATTTTCAGTTTTCTTTAGGTTCACGCTTGGAGCAGTTCCCATCTTAAGAAAATTAGTGGGTGAGATAAAAAAAAAAATTCCAGACCCTCACTAAACTTCTCACTAAACCATATCCTAAATTTTTTTCCAATGTTTATTTATTTTTGAGAGACAGAGAAAGAGAGACAGAGTGAGGGCAAGGGAGGGGCAGAGAGAGAGGGAGAGACAGAATCTGAAGCAGGTGCCAGGCTCTGAGCTGTCAGCACAGAGTCCGACATGAGGCTTGAACTCACTAACCATGAGATCATGACCTGAGCCAAAGTTGGATGCTTAACTGACTGAGCCACCCAGGTGTCTCTCACTAAACCATATTCTAATTTAAGTATGAAAATTACAGTTTTTGAATGGTTTTCCTTTATCATTCAAGGTATTTCTTTTGTTTAAATGGCTGAGTATTCAGTATTGGAATTACACAGACTGTGGAAGACAGGAATATATTAGGTTCACATTAAATTTTTCCTATTAGGTTGTGCTTAGGCATGATTAAATTTGCAGACCAGTGCCACATGTTTTTGTTGGTGGTGTTTTTTTTTGTTTTGTTTTTTAGCATGCATATTGGTAGAATGAAGACCCCTTTCACCCCTGCTTAATTTCCTAAATGGGGCTCCATTTGATAACTTAAAAAGAATGGAGAAAGCTAAAGGTTGACATGAGGCTTAGGGTCAACTTATCCTATCCAGATAGTAGGAGTCCTAGAATACAAATAGACCCTGAAATGGGATTCAGGAGGATGTGTTTGAAGTCTTTGCTGAATCACTCAAAAATTAAGTGATTTTAAACTGGACTTACCAGGTTTTTTTTGTTTTTGTTTTTGTTTTGTTTTTTTTGTCCCAACATTTTTTTTTTTTTTTATGATGAGACGATTCTGCTCAGAGTCAGTCTCAAATTTTAGGTATTTTATTATGTTGAGGGACAATGACATTTTAAAACTCAACAATAAGAGTAAAAAGTGGTACTCGGGGTAGCCTTTCCTATCCACTGTATGTATTTTATTTCTGAGAGCACCTGCAAAAAAGAATGGGAAAATAGGATCCTACTTTAATTCCTATTCTGCCTGCTTTGTGAGTGAGGGTTGTGTGTTCAGGAGAGGTATTCTGTCTTCAGAGGCAGTGACTAAGGAGAGGAGCCTGAGAGTGATGTGGAGAACAGCTCTGTTTAAAATAGTACCCTCAATTCATGGCTACCTTAGCCAGAAAAAGGAATTAGAGATAAGAGTGCCTTAGAGACAGATTAAAAAAAAAAAAAAAAAAAAAAAAAAGGAAAAGACTTTTTTGTTTTAACCTAGGAGAGAACATTACTAAAAAGAAAAAAAATGCAGGAATACAAAACACTGCAAGGAACTGAGAAAGAAGAATTACAAATCTTTAAAGATTTTCACCTAGATAGAATGAAAGGTATTATCTGTATAGGTGGATTAAAAGGAAGGGAAAATGGAATAAATGCTTACAAATGTGTAAGCATGAAGAATTGGCAAAGAGAAGAAAAATAGCCCAAAGGTGGATAAAAATAAGGGAGATAGTCTTTGGGACTGTGAATTAGAGATAGGGCTTCAAGTGAGGTGGAGAAGGAGAAAAGTCAAAGACAGTGGATTTATGAGTCACTCACTAGAACAGAGCAAGTTCCTATCTTTAGGTGAGTAATGATGGAAAACTAGTGGAGAACTGGCATGACTTATATGTAAATTTTCCTTAAAACTGTCAGGAGGAGCTTTTCTTGTTGGGATCATTTCAAAAGCCCCAGGGCCACTGTCAGAAGGGAAAGGAGAAGGAGGCTTTATATATAGTAGGAGTCAGGATTAGGGGTGGAGAAGAGCATGGGGGAGGGGTGCTGTAAATAGAGTCTCATTAGCACAGTCAAGCCTGGCGCCTGATTAATTATGGAGTACTTGATAAATAACGTCCTGAAGTCATGGAAATTAGGAGAAAAGGTACAGATAATTGAATGGAATTGAGGAACTGGAAGTGTTGAGAGCATTGTTTTTTTTTTTTTGCTATTGTTGTTCTTGGCATGCGCCCTTGTCACAATTGACTCTGGGATTCTGCCCCTTCGTGCTTTGGTGGAAGAGAAGGAGAGATAGGGAAAGAGAATGGCAAGTAGAAGCTATTGTCCTTTAATAAAAGTCCCGTGGTACCCTGGGGTTTGTAGCCGGTCCTGTTGTCTGTAGCAGTCTCTACCTTTATCATTTTCCATTCTGCAGAATTAACTTTTTCCTCAAGCAGGTCAATGCCTGTTTCCCATCGAAGTCAGCTCAGGTGCGTGGCAGTGGTTCTCAAGATGGATCATTTGGATTGTGTTTAGAAACTTAATACAGATTATAAGTTTTCTCTGAAGATATTCTTGCTGGTGGTCATTTGCTTGGTATGCTGAATCAGACAAGTCAAGTTTTCTGTTTTAGACAATGTAGGAAAACATTGCAGGGTCTGAATAAATAGCTCTTTGCTTGGCATGGTGCACGTACCTTTAAAAATGTGAACTTTTTAATTTTAAAACATTTTTGCTCTCCCTATAGATATCTGAGCTCTTTAGGAATATCTGTGGTTTTTAAAATTAATACACTAGGGAAAGAGCCCAAATGTCCATCGATGGATGAATGGATAAAGAAGATGTGGTGTGTGTGTGTGTGTGTGTGTGTATGTGTGTGTGTGGTGTGTGTGTGTGTATACACACACCACACACACACACACACACACACACTCACATATATATATATATGCAATGGAATATTGGCAATTAAAAAGAATGAAATCTTGCCATTTGTAACTATGTGGATGGAACTAGAGGGTATTATGCTAAGTGAAATTAGAGAAAGACATAACATACGACTTCACCCATATGAAGACTTTAAGACACAGAACAGATGAACACAAGGAAAGGGAAGCAAAAATAGTATAGAAAAAAAGGAAGGAGGACAAAACATAAGACACTCTTAAATATGGAGAACAAACAGAGGGTTACCTGAGGGGCTGTGAGAGGGGGGATGGGCTAAATGGGTAAGGGGTTTAAGGAATCAACTCCTGAAATCATTGTTGCACTATATGCTAACTTAGATGTAAATTAAAAAAAAAATGGAATTAACACACTAGGAATAAAATTTTGAGAAAAACATTGCAACGCAAATACTTAGAGATTGGTCTAGGAGCAAATTCGATGAAACAAATCAAGAAGTGATAGTAATTTCACATCCCTCCCTGCAGGAGGAAAGTGGGTCCCTACCCAGGGACTACATGGCACTTGTGCATGGAGATTGAGCTGCCTTCTGAGACTGGAATCTGTTTCAGGTCACTGGGATATTGCCTGACAGGCTGAGCTCTGCCTGTGTCCTGTAGCAGAGCGTGTGGAGATGGGAAGCCACACAGAGGCAGCCAGCGTCTGAGCAGCGGCACCTGCCTTTGCTGGCTTTTCAGTGCAGATGATAAAATAGCTTGGAGAGTATCATGTGAGCTAGAACTGTTCTATGGAAAATACCAGCACTTGGCATACTGCCAAGCTTTATCCCAAGTGTTTTTTTACTCAGTTAATTTTTCTTCTTTTTTTTATTTTTGTTAAAAAAGTAGAAGAACTAGTCCAGATTGAATAAAAATTGACCTAAATGCTCATTAGGGCACAAGCTTACTCAGTCTCTCTTAAGACTTAGTTTGTTTACACAGAAACCACAATAAAACCTTCCTTATACAAGAGCCCCAGGACATGGATAAACTTACAGGCTGGACTCCAGAGAGTGCTCACAGGCAAATGAATAGAGACTGGAACATGAGTAGCAGTGTTTCTCCATAGCTTAGGGGCCTTTTCCTGAAAATCTTTATGCTACTTTAGCTTTGCCTCGCCTAGCAACTTCCTCATGTTTATATTTGTTCTCCCCATCTTAGTAGTAAGTTGATTCAAACATGATTTTTTTAAAAGGCACTCTAATATTTCCTTTGGTGTTGAATAGTAATGTTTCACGATATTTTCCCAAGTGAACCACACAGTTCTTCCATAGTGTAACTAGTGGACCGACCAGAGCCTCAAGAATAGTTTGCGTGTGAAAACTAGTCAGATATCTCCTGTCAAACGTCAACTAGAGACAGGGCAACGTGCTATGTTTCAAGATATCTAATGTGACTGGATCTTGACAAAACGAATGTGCAAAATATCACAAATACCCAATAACCTAGAATATTTTAGATTAGCCATATTTTTATTTCAGAAAATCCAGGCAGAGGTCTTGTGATTCACGCTCAATTCTTTAGCTAATGAGACATCTCCATTGTTTTTTTTTTTTAATTATTATTATTATTATTATCTGGGTTTGGGAGTCAGGCTTAGAGCAGCAATGATTATTATTTTTTTGGCTGTTGTTCTCATAATATTCAGTTACGGCATTTCACGGTTTACCAGGAGGTACAGTTCATCAAGAGACTCAGAAATAAAACTTTTAGATTAGTCTGATTCAGTCTTTGTTGAGCATCACATTTGCTCCACTCATTTGATCTAGAGTTCTTATGGAAAGTTCGAGGACCATGCAAATGCAATTCGCAATCACCTTGAACCATTAGGGGGAAAAAAAATAAATGAAACGTATACCTCAAGACTTGAGCAAAATAAGTTATTTTTTCATAGAACCACTTTTCAGAAATTCTTTTTTTTAATGTTTATTTATTTTGAGAGAGATAGAGCAGGGCAAGAGCAAGGGCAGAGACAGGAGAGAGAGAATCCCAAAAAAAGCTCCCCCCTCAATGCAGAGCCCACATGGGGCTCGATCTCAGGACCCTGAAATCATGACCTGAGCCGAAATCAAGAGCCAGACACTTAACCAACTGAGCCACAAAGCCACCCCTCCAAAATTCTGCATGACACCAAAATGAACAAATTGGGATTTCAATAAATTATATGATGGAGTCATAGGAATTAGCAGGGAAAGTTCTTGTTTTATTATTCCCCAAATTTCATCAGGAGTGGTGATGGAAAAAAAATTAAAATCTAAACAATGACTTTTTGGGAATCATTTTTCCTTTAATAGACTTTTTCTTGAAATGCTTATGTATATAAGGAGGTTTTCTTGCAGAAAAGTATTTATCCACCAGTGATTTGCCAAATCATCATTGTTAGTAAAAAGCTCCCATCTCAGTATGCTGCTATTTCTTACACAGGCTGATCGCAACTCCTACGTTGTCATGCTTTCGTATACCTTGATATGGGAAAGATGGCAACCAGACACTCGTTATAATTAAAATGTAACAGATACTGAAGGGAGTTGACTGATTTCTTCTCACTTTCTATTTATTGCACATCACAGTGTCATTTTCATTTATAAACAATATCCCATTGTGTATATTAGTTCAACTTGTGATTCCTTGTACATTTTTGAACTTCTCTTTGACTTTAACAAACTCATTTAATAACATTTTAAACTCTTGTGTTTAATTCCCTCTTCTAGGGAAGAGCATAGTTTAGTAGTTTAGGAGATTTAATGAGCATACTTTGTAATTTAAGAATGTAAATGAAATTGTTGCTAGAATTGACATCTCTGAGCCAGCCACAACTCATGGATATGTTTTATTAAAGTAAACATCCAGAGGAGAAAAGGAAGAGACAATCAGACGTTTAGATATTTTGTAAACATGCTGTTAAATGTCCAGATGTTTTAGAGACATCTGGTACTTGACAATTTTGTTTAATTTCACGGCTGTTTACTGTTACATAGATATGTCCCCTTAATTTGAAGACCCTGATAATCTCTTGGTGAGTTTCATTTTAGCATACAAGAACTCAGAATAAGACCTGTATTTTGTATCATGGCCCACTGTATTTGTACATAATCACATCTACAGCACATCCCTGTCACACATGAATGCATGTCACACATGAATGAAACAACAGCTTCACAAAGTAATATATAGCCTTACTCCATGTAGTGAATTGCTATATTTTCTATTCCATTATTTCAGAAAAATAACTCCATATTAATTCTGCCTATAGAATCAGTGAGTTACAATTCCCATTTCAAAAACTTTTATTACAAGGTATCTTGGACCTGGGCTGTCCCTCTTATAGGATAGTATAGACATTACATAGTGGTATGCATCCTTCCAGTAATGTTCAGGAAATGAGTGCAGTTCAAATTTTATTCTCGACAAGTATACTATATCTGTGTAGTATATACTGTATTTCTACTGTGGGATTCCCACCAAGGAAAGAAAGTAAGGTTGGAGTTAGGGGACAAGGTTTCTCGTGTTTGATTGCTTTTCATCAGTTTTAATTGCCAACCTTAGTGAAGATTCCCTGGAGAGAAAATTAGCTGTAAGTAGCAGTAGGTAAGATGCTAGCTCACTCAGGAGTTGTAAGCTATGTGTAGCAACCATTTCCAAATGCCATCCTTTATTTAAGAAGGGTGTAGGAGCCTCAGTGTACCACATTTGGCTCTGCAGATGGGGAATGACTTACTGTCCCATAATCAGAAGGTCCTTAAATCTTCTATTTTATGAACCCCTAGTACTTACAAATCACCTGCTTGCACTGAGCACATCATCTCCTTTATGTCTTAGTGATCTAAAGGTGAAAATGTCAGAAGACATCTTGTTCATTTGGTAGCCTCTTATCTATTTAGGCCTCTCGTTCAGTTCTTGACTATTCTTCTGTCCATGCTACTTTTCTAGACCTAAAGCAAATCTCTCGAGGGGTCGTATTACCTCAAGAGATTCAGAAACACTAAAATCTTTAAGCAAGATGATTCTTATCAATTCCAGAAAAATGAAAATATTTACTTTCTTTAATGATACCTGTGGGAGAAGAATAAACCTCAGGCTTTCATAATGTATGCCAGTATTTTTTTCCTGGAAAATTCTGGTTGTATGTCCCTTAAATTATTCCTGCTTCAATTTGAACACAATTTCTCATTTTCTCTATGGAAATGGAAAACAATTGCTCTTCACCACTTTTGTAAAAACAAAAAATTAAAAACCTCAGATATTTATGTATTTATCTGAAGGATGAATAATCCTAATCTCAAGGTTTTTTTCTCAAATACTTTCAAAATACTCTGTTTTCCTAAACTGTTTTGATGTCCCCTTGTTCTGTCCTTTGTTGTGGAGACCAGAATCTAGCCAATATGCCTGTTTGGCTATGGAAAACTATGAGTGTCAGGGTTCCTAAGCGTTAGCCTTCCAATCATGCATCCCAGCCTTTTCTGTATCAATGATTTATATTATTTTCCTTAAACTATATGTTGAGTACATATTTATCCAATGGATACACTTAACTACATGACTGTATGGCTAATATATTTTGACTTCTGGATTTGTACACTTGTTTTTCCTCTCATTCCTTCTTTTTTCCTTTGCAATTATAGTTATTCATTTTCATTTCTAGAGCTTCCCATTTGTGCTTGGCTACTTTGCCAATTTCTCCAGGTAACTGAATTCTAGTCTAATTTTTTTCTATTACTCCTAAGGTTTGTGTAACCTCAAGAATTAAAAATCATGCCTCATCCCATTATTCAGATAACCAGTGAAATAGTCTTATATCCACAACTGACTCATCTTGAACACCAGTTATTAAGTTTATCCAAAACAATATCAAGTGAGGAATCCTGATGTATCATATAGACACAGCTGACGGTAGGGCCATAAGACACCAGTGGTTCTGCGATTCTAATACTTTAGTGTATGGAATTCCTGTGGTGGCTACTCATCTACCAAAATTCTTTGAAATATGTTAGGAATTACAAAAAGCTATGGCCATATGGAAAATGCATTGGCTGCCAATTTGTTTTCAGATGGTATGCTGTAGTCAAAATTGAATTTAAGTTGTTTCTTGTTCCTTTTATAGAGTATCACATTTGGTCAGATTTAGCTCATTTAAATGTTATTGTGAAATGATCTAACACATTCCAGGTACTAACTGTACATACCAACTGAACTCTTGGATAGAAATGTTGGTTGGGAGGAATACTTGATTTTGTTCCATGATTTTGTTGGAGTCCAGGTGATGGAGACATCTGATAATGAGAGAAGACTGGGAAGAAAATATTCTCCATGTTTGAGAATGTTATTTAGGACTTTAACCTTCTTTCAAGATGAAATGTACAAGATGCAAATGAAATGTTCTAGTTAAATACAGTGTTCTACTACATAGGAAGTCAAGTATAGTATTATACTATAGAGGACATGTGAGATAGTTAATGGCCCCTAGGCCGGGATGAGCAGTAGGGAGAGAAGCATTAGGAGAAAAGAGTGGTTTTTGAATCTCAAATGCTGGAGAAGTAGTGAATTTCAGAAATGACACAGTATAAATAATTTCCAAACATATGATGGAGAATTACATTAATTACATCTCAAACATTTCTCCCAATTTCTTAAGAGGAATGTTGGCTATTTATAGTTTTTATTGCTATATATTGTGTTTCAGCATACATCTTGCACATAGGTATTTTTCCTTCTCTAAGAGTGATTCATTTTCAAGCATGTTATTGGTAAGAATGCATAGACTCACTGACAGTGAGATAATGTAGGGATTCATTGAAATGGAACCAAATGGAAAAGTTTTAGAGTTTTGTTCATCCTGTTAGTCCAGTTTTTTTTTTTTTCCAGCACTCACTAGGTATCTATTGACTTCATACTCTGTACAGCTGGAAATGGAGAGGATAAAAAAGAAATAAAAAATACAGAGGCTGCCTTTTGTAAGTTCACAGATTATATAAGAATACAAGTCATATTCATATGAAACAGTGCATAATGATAAGAGATGGTATGTACTTGAGGCCAAAATTAGCAATAGAGAGTGCAGTATGGACTTTTGTGGGCTGGTAAGGGTTAGATAATAAAGAAGAGCTAGAATTACCTGCTTCGGACTGTAAGCTTACCCTAGGCCAGATTTTGGGATAGTTCTGTCTCTAGGGAGGAGAAATTTATGAAACTTCATTTGTATGGGTGACTCAGAATCACATCAGCCTTTCTGATGCTCCCATTATGTCCTGTGCCCCATTGCTGGGGCTTGAGCCTCTGTGTTGTACCTAGGACGAGCTATAGTCATATACTCTGCTGCCAGTTATTTAATCTTGTTCTCCTATGCTTTTGTGCCTTTGATATTCAAACAAAGAATGCACTGGGATGCCTGGGGAATAGCTGGTTAAGCATCCAACTCTTGATCTCGGCTCAGGTCATAATCTAGTGGTTTGTAAGTGTGAGCCCTGTGTCAGGTTCTGCTCTGGCAGTGTGGAGCCTGCTTGGCATTCTTTCTCTCCCTCTGTCTCTGCCCCTCCCCCCCTTAAAAAATAAACTTGGAAAAAAAAAGGCAAACAAGGAGTGCATAGAGAATTGCCAGGCCAAGAAATGTATTGTAGCTTATATTAAGTCAGTGTTCTTGTGTCTTTGCCCCAAACACTTTGGGATAGAACAGTTTTATGAGGGGTAGCACAGTCGTGGATTACCAGATTGGTATGTTGGAAGGCTGAGCACCTTTACTTGGTATTGTTTACTTCTGAAATGTTTGACCATAGACAGAGTTCAGCTACATAAGGCAAAATTGTACCAGTGGACTGATAGAATAATGAGGGTGAAGAAACTGGAGGATGAGGATGAAAATTGCATTTTGTAGGATGGAGAAGTAGGAAAAGTGAAAGGATGGAAATAGGGCCCCATAGGGCAGAGACTAGGATGGATTTTTCTTTGTACCCTGTACAACAAATTATCTGGAACATAGTAGGTAGAAAACAAAATCTACTGAGTGACTGAGAGAGAATACAAGATTTGAGATTTTTGAAGCAGAGTAATTTCAAATGATGATAAAAGATAAGGGGTGGTGCCACTGGGGGGTGCTAAGGTTGAAGAACCATCACACGAGAGAATCTCCTGGACATTGAGGAATTATGAGCCAGAGTATTGACCAGAGACCAGAAGAGAAAGGGAGCGTCAAAGACAATAAAATTGGAAAGTGGGTTTGAAGCATGTCAGGGAGCAAAGAATAAGCAGATTTCTCATCCCAGCTCTGCTAGTTGATGGAGGTGGTAAGGTGCAGGGGAGGGACAGGTAACAAATTTAGAAAAGACTGGATGTCACATGGTAATTTTGTTCAAACAGTATTTAGCAAGAGGAAGAAATGGTCTTCATAAAAGATGTGAAGGAATTTGTTCATAACAGAATATAGATTCTAAATAAACAGGCACAGACAGAGCCAGCTTTGGAAGGAGAGCCTAGGAAGAATGAGCTGATCTGAATAGGGATGAGAATACAAGAATAAGATTGAAAAGTGAAAATAACAGGAATTAAGATAAATGGTTGTGCAAGGGGGTTGGAAAAATGAATTTTTAAAATCTTAAATATATTTATTTTGCTGCAATTATTGGGTATCCAACTGGAAATATCCAGTGAGCAGATGAATATATTTGAATGCAATTATTTAAAACACTTTATAATGGCCATTTTCATTATTTTTCTTCCAGTTTTTAATATTTTTAAAGGGAAGTGGGCACTATTACAGAACATGAATAATCAGTGCTGGAGAGGAGTTTAAGATGTTTAAGATCATAAAGTAGTGTTTAGTGAGCACTTATTATGTGTCACACTTGGTTGGGAGACTTTTAAAGGCTTCAATTCATGTATTCCCCCAAAAGGCCTAGGTAAGTACCAGAGTTGTCCCGAAGCCATGGAGTAGAAAAAGGGTAAATACATTAGCTCACATTTACACAGAAATTGAGTATTGGAGCTGGGATGGGACCCTAACCAAAGTTTTAAGCCACTACACTATTTTACTTTCCAATATTAAAATGGTTTTTAATATTAAACTGACAACCATCAACCCTTATCCATTATCATGATACTCTCCTCTTGACAGAGAGTATTTATATTTCTGCATTTATCAAGAACATGTAGAAAGGGTTGAACAATAGAAGGAGTAAACACTGAGAGACTAATGTGAGCCAATGTGCAAGCCTTACAAAGAGGTAAAGGATGGTACATCATAATTCAATGGGACAATAAAATGTGATGGATTTCCTAACCACCCAATTTTCACTGACAGGCTTATTCCATTCTTTCTGATGCCACTTGATTATACTGGCTTGCAAGATACGGAATGACCCTAGCGTTAGTTAGGAGCTACTATAATACACTATTGATCACTCATTCAGAGGTGAGACTAACTAGGCTAGAGATAATCCCTAAACTTTCCCTAAAATTACCTTATTGGGTTGTCTCTGCTATGCTAAATTCACCCAATATCTACAAAATCCCCTTGATTTTAAGGCCTGGAAAATGAGAGGTATATCCAGTGAGGTGGGGAGATTTGAACTCTAGATGGTAAACCACTGGAGAACTGTATCAGAAACTGTGATCAGATCATTTCTTCTCACGCCATGCCTAACCGATTCTCCATAAGTGTTTATTGGATTGAATTAAATTTAATTAACAGAACCAATAAAATATTTTATATGATGTGTATAAAATTATGGACTCTTACTAGTATAGGTTTAAAATAGATTTAGATCTATATTTATTGACCTAGAGTCATGTTCACAGTGGACTATTGGGTAAAAGAAATAATGTCCCAAAGTGTAATGTCCGTTAAGATTGCATTTATGTTCTCTAAGTAGAAAACAACATGTGGATAGCTGTTTTTCATTGGGCAATCCTGAGGCCATATAGCATAGTGGGGAGCATGTGGGCTTTGGCATCAGACCAGAATATTAGTTCTAGATGTTCCTCCTATTAGCTGTGTAACTGTGAGTAAACTAGTTTTTCTATGCTTCAGTATTCTGATTTGTAAAAAGGGGAAATAATAGAACCTATCTCAGAGAGTTACCATGAACAATAAAGAGATCATAAGTGTAAAAATATTTAGGGGCGTCTGGGTGGCTCAGTTGGTTAAGTGTCTGTTGATTTCAGCTCAGGTCATGATCTCACGGTTCATGAGATTGAGCCCTGCATCGGGCTCTGTGCTGACAGTGCAGAGCCTGCTTGGGATTCTGCCTCCCTTTCCCTCTGCCTCTCTCCAACCCCACTTGCTCTCTATTTCTCTTCCTCTCAAAAATAAACAAACATAAAACATTATTTTTCTTTTAAGGTTTTCACCACCTCTTTCATCCCCATTCCCTTTTTTTTAATGTGAAATTTATTGTCAAATTGGTTTCCATACAACACCCAGTGCTCATCCCAAAAGGTGACCTCCTCAATACCCAGCACGCACCCTCCCCTCCATCCCAACCCCCTTCAGCCCTCAGTTTGTTCTCAGTTTTTAAGAGCCTCTTATGCTTTGGCTCTCTTTAAAATTATTTAATATAATGCCTGGTTTCTGATAAACCTGATCCTTAATATGATGAGATAAATATGCAGTGAGGTTTACCAAAATGTTAAGTAGCTTCTTTATCATTTCTTCTTGTATTATTACTTTAAGCAGGGATATTTCACAATTAGGTAACAATAAAACATTTTTTTTTAATTTTGAGGAATAACCTAGAATCTTTGTGTTGGACGGGAATTTAGACAACATTTGTCCCAATTTTCCTACAAGTACAGGAACCCCCAGTGTACCTTGCTGAACAGATTGACATCAACATCTGTAGAAACTCCTCACATTATCACCTAAGTAGACTGTGTGTTCTGAGGGCAGACCCTTTGTCTTCTATTCTTCTTGAGTGCTCTGTGGGATAGTTATTACATAAATCATATATCAATGTATGCCTAGAGAAATCAGGAGTTTGTCATTTTCCTCCCTAAGTATAGCCACCCTATCATGGGATGTTTTTAGATTCTCAATACAAGTCTCCTTCTCCCTTTACAGCTGAGAGAACTTCAGTAGCATGGCCTCCTGGGGACCAAAGGAAAAACACCATCCCTTATCACTCTCCTGGGTCTTTACACAAGAAGGGCTCACGTAGAGAAGAGTTTAACTTTCCTTGGCATCATTAGCCTTAACAGCTGTCTCCCAAATAGCACCCTGAGTCCTTAAAAAGCAGATTAATAAGATTGCAGCACAAGGAGTGCAGCACTAAGGTGTCCATGAGGGAATATCTGCTGGAGTCCCTATTGTCAGCCCTCTCACAAGTTGTCCTCCACACAATATTTTGTGTGGTAGTTCCCAGAATCATTGAGGGATCTTGGGGTGGAAGGAGGGAAAAGAAATATGTATGTTAGAAGGCATAGTCTAGGTTACCTTTTACACCTAGGGATTTAACCTGGGATTAATACTCTATTGAACTGCTACCCCCCAATTTTTCCTGGACTTCAGTTACCTGTCCTGTGACCCTTGACATGCTCAGGGCTTTTTTTAAGATTAAAGCTTTATCCAAGAAAGCTACTCTGTCTTTGGGTAGATCTGTATGGTGGGGGCAGTGAGAAGGGGATCATCAAAGTATTTGTGGAAAAAATAGAGTTAGAGATTACATGGCATACAGCTCTCAAAGAACCTGAAGCTGTACACAGGACTTAATCTTCACACATACTGTGTAAGAGATTAAATATACGCTGCTTCCACTCTGATAGGCATTAAAGAGATCGGGCTTGTTTTTGCCCCTTCATAGACTTTCTACACTTTGTCAGTGTGAAGTAAGCCCTGATCTTATTCAGCACGTGTTCATGCAAAGCTGCCCACATACTGCGAGAGAAATAAGAATAAATGTCTCAAGGGGCGCCTGGGTGGCGCAGTCGGTTAAGCGTCCGACTTCAGCCAGGTCACGATCTCGCGGTCCGTGAGTTCGAGCCCCGCGTCAGGCTCTGGGCTGATGGCTCGGAGCCTGGAGCCTGTTTCCAATTCTGTGTCTCCCTCTCTCTCTGCCCCTCCCCCGTTCATGCTCTGTCTCTCTCTGTCCCAAAAATAAATAAACGTTGAAGAATAAATGTCTCAACTCAGGCAACTACTCTGTTCACTAACAACACACTCATTAAACCTCCTGTTCCTTCCTTCTTTTGGTGACCTCCAGGATTCTTGGCTCTATTTGTCCACTTGGACTTAAGGCAACCTCATTTCCTTCCTTTAGTTGACCTGTCTTGGTTTGCCCTGTAAAAAGATACTATTGCTTTGCTGGGACAGTAGGTTAAAAAATACCAATGTTGATGAACGTGTCAAAATCCCACAAAGATGCTAATAAAATCTATTTCTAATCCTCTGAAAAGTTCTGTCAGGGAGATGAGAGATTTTTTGGGCTCTGAGGAATGTCACTTTGCTATGTTCATTCTTAGGTTCTCAGTAGACTTTATTGTGTCTTTCTTTGTGTAGCCACGGTAATATCATGACCCAATAATAAACAAACGCCTGCTTGCAGCATTAATTCTTAGGACCGAAGACTGCTATTAGCAATTAAAAACTGTTGAAATCAATGCTTGGTCCTACTTCTGCTACTTGCTAGATCTATATCTCAGACTCCCCATCTATAAAATGGGCTAGTAATTGGTCTTGCCTCTTAGTGAGGGTTAAATGAGTAAATCCTCAGTCAGGTGTAGCTGTTTTGGCTGTTTTCCTTCTCCCATCACCTAGATTTTTGTGTTCTTTGGTCACATCCTTGCCTCCTAACCCTCCAAATCTAATTCTGTTTTTTGTGGCTTTTTTTTTTTTTTTTTACTAAGCCCTGTGGCTTTATCCCCTCACCCCCACCCCTTTATCAATTCTTGAATTTAGTTTACCCCTTTTCTTCATTTCACATTATTTGCTAATTATCAAGATGTCTAAATTAGAAAAAAGTTTTCAATTAAGAGCCATACAAATCTTCTATTCTCGTTGGCAAGTATAGCACTCTTCAAACACTTGTTTATCTTTTTAAAAGTGCACAGTGCCATCTCTAGTTCCCTTGTGAAAAATAAATTTTTAATAACAGTTAAAACATTTTTACATTCAATATATGAGAATCTATAATAACAAGCATTATCTTAAAAATGCATTTTCACAAATGATGATACAAAGTCTTTCCAATGTTGTTGTGGATTGATTTGATTAATGTTATTCTTAAAATCTTACAAGAGACAGTTTTAGTATTAAGTTTATATGAAGCCTAAGATAGAATCTGTGCTAGAGATAATGTTAAAACGTGATGAAACTCCTGGAGGTCAATGATTTAATATTGCTCTAGCTGGCAGCAATCTGTTTCTTAAAAGAACATGAATGATCAAGCATGAATATATGGGATTATATTAGGAGTATAATTGTAAAGAATCAAGTTTTTTTTTCTATACTCCCTACTCCTATTCTCTCTTTTGAGCAATTCCATACAGCTTAAAAGGAAAACAAAACAAAACAAAAAAAAACAACAAACTGATATATTTTGTGTATTTTATTCTTCCAGTTTGTCTTCATGGTATGAATATAGGACAAGCATTTATGGATATATTTGCACAGTAATAGTAATTAGATGGAAATATGTATTTTTACTCTACTTATTCTTGTGTACATTAACCTGAATGAAAAGGTTTTTTTTGTTGTTGTTGTTGTTGTATTGAGACTTGCCATTCCTAGTGAGATGTTTATATTTATTCTTTTATATCTGTTCGAGTGCCAATCATCTAATCGGAAATGAAATTAACTGGTCAAGATCATTTATTTTTTCAAGCAATTATTGAGCGTCCAGTGTGTGCCAAGCCTTCTCTCAAACCCTGGAGAAACAAGAAAGACATAATCTACATCTTCCATGAGTTTTTAGTACAGTGGAAGGCAGACCTATAAGCTAACAAATGTATATCGAAACATTAAATGTCATGGGGCACCTGGGTGGCTCAGTCGGTTAAGTATCCGACTTCGGCTAAGGTCATGATCTCACGGTCCGTGAGTTCGAGCCCTGCATCAGGCTCTGTGCTGACAGCTCAGAGCCTGGAGCCTGTTTTAGATTCTGTGTCTCCCTCTCTTTCTGACCCTCCCCCGTTCATGCTGTCTCTCCCTGTCTCAAAAATAAATAAATGTTAAAAAAATTTTTTTTAAATGTCTTGATGGAATTGTATAGAGGACACAGTATAGTACTTTAAGGAAAAAGTGTCAATTATGTATAGAAGTATTATTAAAGAAATGATTTTTCAGTTTCGTTGTCACAGGTGACAATTCCTAAGCAATTAGGAAAGGGGAAGAAAGAAGAAAGTCATGACTTAAAAAAAAGCTTTAAAAGCCTCAAACTAAATGTTCATCAACTGATGAATTGATAAAGAAGACATGGCATATATATGTATATATATGTACACACATACATACACACAATGGAATATTACTTGGCAACCGAAAAGAATGAAATCTTGCCATTTGCAACAATGTGGATGAAACTAGAGTGGATTCTAAGTGAAATAAGTCAATCAGAGAAAGACCAATACTACCATATGATTTCACTCATGTGGAATTTAAGAAACCAAACAGATGAACATAGAGGAAGGGAAGGAAAAATAAGATAAAAACAGAGAGGGAGGCAAACCATAAGAGATTCATAAAGACAGAGAACAAACTGAGGGTTGCTGGAGGGGAGGTAGGTGGGGGAATGAAGTAAATGGGTGATGGACCTTAAGGAGGGCACTTGTTGGGATGAGCACTGGGTGTTACATGTAAGTGATGAATCACTAAATTCTCCTGAAACCAATACAACAGCATATGTTAACTTGAATTAAAAAAAAAAATCCAAACACCACCAACAAAATGAAATCAATGACTGTTATATAAGTAAAAACAAAACAAAACAAAAAAAACCCCTACAATCCTGAAACAGTTTGGGCCATGGAATATCAGGTTTAGTAGGTGGTGGCAAGACATAAGGCTACAAGCAAGTGTCCTGAGACCACATGAGGCACCATTAAAGGATCTGATTTTGAAGAATATGATCTGATGGTTGTGTTTAAAGCACCAATTTAAAGAGCATGAGGGATAGATTAGAAATGTTGTGGAAACAGTCTCTTGATATAATCCAGGAGAGAAACATAGAAGGCAGGAACTAGGCAGAGTTGCTGATAGTGGGATGGATTCAAGACTTTTATAATGGAGGGAGATTAGATAGAACTGGATCTTGACTGGAGATAGGGTATAAAGGAGGTACGATGGGATGAGTTGGTGACACAATCAGCTATGTGGTTTAGATTACTTAGTGGATAGTATTGCCAATAACTGAGAAAGGGAATACACCGAAAGGGGTAGGGGAAGTGTTCAGGAAGATTTTAGTTTGCTGAATAACAAGTTATCCCCAAAGTTAGCAGCTTAAAATAACAAGCATATATTGTCTCACATTTTCTTTGAGTAAGGAATTTGGGCACAGCTTAGATGAATCGTTATGGCTCAGGATATTTCATGAGTTTATTGTCAAGATGTTGTACACAGTTGAAGCTATCTGAAGGTTTGGGGATAGAGGATCTATTTCTTTCCTTTTTTTTTTTTTAATAAGACTCTGTACCCAGCCTGGAGCCCAATGGGTGGTGGGGGCTCAAACTCACGACTCTGAGATCAAGACCTGAGCTAAGATCAAGAGTCAGATGCTTAACCAACTGAACCACCTAGGCTCCCCTGGAGTATCTATTTCTAAGAGGATTCATTCACATGGCTGTTGGTAGGAGACTAGTTTCTTGTCACATTGGTTTCTAACATGGTATTTGACTTCTCCTAGAGCAAGTAATGCAAGAGAATCCAGGAAGAAATCATAATGATATCTTCATCATTATGATGAAGCCTTATAATTCACACATACCATTTCTCTAGTATCCCAGTGGTTACTTAGGTCAGCACAATTTAATGTGGGAGAGGGTAACAAAAGGGTATGACATAAGGAGGCATGGATCATTAGGACCATCTTGGAGGCTGGCTAATACCGTAAGGAGTATTGAGTTTAAGTGTCAGGAAATAGTTCATTGTGTAGTAAGTAGTCATATATTTGCATCTGGAATGCAGGAGAGCATTCAGCCTGGGGGGAAAATGTTTACAGGGATAACAGAGACAAAAACATAAAAATTAAGGAAATGTATTTATACAAAAGCTTTTCAGAGGGTAACATATCAAAAAAACTGAGGAGAGATCAGGGAGTGAGGATGGTAATCAGAAGAATATGGTAGGCCTAAAATTGTAAATTTCACATAGTACAAATAAAGATTGGAAAAAAATACATTATATTTTTTATAACGGGGTAATTATGACCTTTACCGGTGAATTTGGAGAGGAGCAAAATACTTAATGACATGGTATATGAAATGAAGTAAAGAAGTGGAGACAGAAAGTAGTAATTGTACTTGCAGGGATTTGGCTAAGACTGAGGAGAAAGAAGAGTAATGTCAGTGCAATCGGGAAGGGTCATGTATGTAATGGGAGGATTCTGAAGATGTAGGGAGAAAAAGACTAAACCGTTAGAAAATAGAAAGGGTCACTGAAAAAGAAGAGTCCCAGGGGAGGAAGGAGTATTTTGATAACAAGAATGTAGGTAGAAAGCTTAATCTAAATTTGGATAAAATTTTCTTTTTCTTCTCCAGTGAGTTACTGCAAAAATGTGAAGTAGGTTATGAGAGTCATTAGGGGAAAGTTGAGATAGTTCAGACTGGAGAGAATCACTTTTCTCTGAAAAGTATGAGTTCTTGTGATGCTATGGTTTAAGGCAGAGATGATCAAGGACCTAAGAAAATAGTTTAGAATAGTATTGTGTAGAGTAGAAGTGGGTGACCACACCAGGATGGCAAAGTGTTGGAGATTGAAGATCAAATTTATGGTGGCACCAATGGTACTTTTGAACTTTAAAATATGACATTCAAAAAACTGGGTGAAAAAGAAGCCATATTGTTTGGTGGTTAAAGGATCTGGGACTGGGTTATCTCAGTTGAAATGTAGTTCTGCTATTTAAAGTTGTGAATCAAAGGTAAATCAACATTTCTGAGGCTATTTCCTCATCTACAAAATGGGGGTAATAATAATACTCAATAACAAGTAGCCACTATTTATGAGGGTTATTTTATTTGTCTTAAAAATATTTACTTCCAAATATTTGTTTCTGTATTTTAATAAACAGTATAGTTTAGCTTCAAGCATTTTTAGAAACAAGTTTGAAATAGAATAAATGAATTCTCTTGCAGGATTCACAACCTGATTTTATAGATCAAGGAGTTTTGTGTAAGTGCTGAAAGGAAATGCTGTGACTAATCAATAAGTCAACAACTAAACCCACCATGTGATATATGATAGTATAGACAACCAATAAACCAACACCCTCTCTGACTCTTTATCTGTGCCTGCTTTTTGCAATGCTTTGTCTAGAAAAAGAGTCCATACTCCCAAATCATTGACTACCCTGTACCTCCTCATTTTCCTAAAATCTGTTAAATTAAAAAAAATTTTTCTTTATGGAGAATCCTCTATTCACTCCATAGTGTTCTGCTTTTTAAATTTAAGCATCAATATGTACATCAGTTTAATGTTCAGAAAAAATTATTTTTGCAGTTTTCTTTCAATTCTCCAGAAAGTTCTAGAAAAGCTTAATGGTGTGTAAGAATTATGTGGACTAAAGCTAGACATTAGTATCTCATGTCAGTGTTTTTCTTTGTGGTTATGGCCAGAAAGGAATTTGCTTATATTTATTTATTCTAATGGGAAATATTTTCTGAATTGAAATATTTTGATGAAACATAGCAGTTGGCACAGATGCAGTTTAGAACATTCTAGAATGATTAGTATATTTCCAGAATAGGCCATGATTGGTGTAGGAGATAAAACAGCCCAATATTTGAAAGAACATGATCATATCTTCTGAGTAAAATAGATTATAGCACTGTACTTCATTTTGGACTGATCTGGACATTAGATTTTGCCATGTTGATGAATTTCCTATCAACTTCTCAAGCATAGAAAATAAGGAAATTAACAACTTGGTTTTGGAGAGTGATTTTGAAGATCCACTAATCTAACTTACTTTTACAAAATGAATCGGAAATATTGAAAAGAATCCTTAATATGTGGATGTAGTTTTTCTATGTGAAACAACTAGATTATATAGATAATTTTATATGTGCATCAGTTGAAATTACAGTGAACTTTAGAAATCAGTTAAACCTGAAAATTGAAAGGGTAAATCCAGTATGGGAAAGGAGTTAAAGAGATCAAACAGGTAATTGGTGACCTAATACAGGTTTATTATCCTAGCACGCACATTTATTCCAAATGGCTGCTGGCATTAGTGTTTTTGTTAGTCATTAAAAAAAATCTAGGGGTGCCTGGGTGGCTCAGTCAGTTAAGGGTCTGCCTTCAGCTCAGGTCATGATCTCACCGTCCATGCATTCGAGTCCCGCGTCGGGCTCTGTGCTGACAGCTCAGAACCTGGAGCCTGCTTTGGATTCTGTGTCTCCCTCTCTCTCTGCCCCTCCCCTGTTCATGCTCTGTCTCTCTCTGTCTCAAAAATAAATAAAAACATTTAAAAATTTTTTTAAAAAAATCTAGTGCTTAGCCCTCTACTGTTGAAGTGTGACTGCTCAGCTTGTTACAGGTATGATCTTCAGGCTGTGTAACTATATTGGTGCACATTTGCGTTTTTGGGTGAGTGCTGTGGATTTACCTGCTTTCCCATCACGTGTTGCACTTGGTAAAGCACTGTGCTTCTAATGGCTCACATTGATCTCTTGATTCTGTGGTTAATTAAGATGTATTTTCCAGCAACAGCCCAAAGGTTCCGAGGCTCAGAGGATTAGTCAATAGTTGTTTTGTGGCTCTGCTGTTAGCAGGACAAACTGTCTTAAAGACAAGTCTGTTTCCTATATTATGTGTATTTTCTTATATTTGAAGGAATTTGATGTGCAGCCATAGCAGTCAGAGATGGAGATAGGCAGCTGTGATAAGGCAGAAACCTTGGGGTTGGTGTTCTAATTCTAGATCACAGCATTACACATTGAGAAAACTTGAGCAGACTTGATCCATTTAAACCTGTAGCTTCATCTGTATAAAGATGATGTTGGGGCACCTGGGTGACTCAATCGGTTAAGCATCTGACCCTTGATTTCAGCTCAGGTCCTGAGCTCAAGGTTTGTGAGACTGAGCCCCACGTGGGGCTCTGTGCTGACAGGCCCAGAGCCTGCTTGGGATTCTTTCTGTCTCACTGTCTCTTCCCCTCCCCTGCTCATGCTCTCGCTCACGCTTTCTCTCTTTCTCTCTCTCTCTCTCTCTTTAAAAATGAACATTAAAAAAAGAAGATGGCACCTCTTCCTACCAATGACATAGTATTCTTTTAAGCATTAGCTTCATTAGAGTAAGAGAAAGTACTTTGAAGTCTATGAATCCTTGTATGTGAGCTTTGGAATAGGCATGCACTGGAAAAAAAAATGAAGGTATTTAAAACACAAACAGGAAGAGAACGAGGCACAGAAGGGAAGGGAAAGGCAGAAATGAGAATTAAGCAGTTGGGGGTTGAAGGTTTCAGGAGAGTGAGAAGGAAAAAAGCTGTGGTTTCACAGGAAAATAAGAGGGCTGCATGTAGGTGGATAGAAATAAAGAGGGAGGTGGTGGAAGCATGAGGTGAAGCAAGGGGAGAGTGTTTACTTTTTAACAAGTCATTTGGACTGCTGTTCTGCCTAAAATCTAGCTATTTCTGTGCCAAAGAACTACTGTTGTCTGTTGTTGATAATGCAGATTCACAAGGATCATGTTGATGGTGTGGCAAAATGAATAGTCCCTTACTTTTCCAGAAGCTCTTGCTGGCTCAATACAACAGACTCAAGGTTCTTATCTAAATGGCCTGCACAGTTCTCATGGCCATAAGTCTCTTGCAAGTAGCACAAGCTCAGCCAATGGTGTTATCATCACAAACCTTAAAGGATCTGACCAATGGTGCTCACTATTACCACATTGGTCTAGTACTGGATTTTTATGTCCCTGGAAAGATGTACTTTTGTTCATCACCAGCAGCTGAGGTATTGCATGTAGATTAAAGAAAAAGGGCAATGGAGTGTGAATAATTTGGCGAGAAAATATTTAGTTGCCCAAGAGCTGGCCTATATAAGGAAATAGAAATATTTTATTTGTTTTCAAGATGTAGGTATAAAGGTAAGAAAAGAATGATTCACTTATTTCATTGACCACCAGAGAATCTATTTCAGTGAGTTAAGGGAAATTCACACATAACTAGCTGTTTAGGTGAGACATACATATAGAGGAGGATGGATTTTCTATGTTGTTTCACAAATATATAGCAGTCCCTACTAGCAGAGCTAAATCACTTAGTGAAGCTGGAAAGAAACTGGGCTCTAGATTTACTTAACTTTTGGGTAAATTTGTCTACAGTTGCCTAAAGTTACATAATGATTTTTTAAAATTAATATAGTCCATATTTGGAAAGTGTAAGTTTTTTTTTCTGCCTTTAGGTCTCAAATAAATGAAGAAATCAGGTGATTTTAAGATGACTCTCATTTCTTCACTATGATTTCATACCCATGGTGGATACTAATATATGTTAATGATGACATTATGGGTCAACACATCTATTGGGATTACCACAATCGCTGATAATAATCTAAATGAATGCTTTAGAATCATATATGGGAAAATACCAAATGTCTGTCAGCACAATGAATGCTGAGTAGTTTATCCCTCCATAAGGACTATATATCCCTTCCTCCAAATTATTTTTCCAAAAGGACGCTAAGTCTTTGTTGCCTAGGTCCCAACAGAATGCGCTTCAGGGATAAATTCTAGATTGAGAAATAGAGGAAACTAATTTATAATACTGTACAATCCTTCTCAAGTATGGTAGATACTTCAAATTCTGGGACTTAACAGTCCATGTTTTAAAGATTTGTGAACACCCCAGATGCCTTTTTCAAGGAATAATTTATAATGTTTCCAAGTCTAGGATTTGAAGCACATCCTGGAGCTAGGGGTATGAAAGCCAATCACCAGCCCGTCACCCAGAGACCTCACTTCGACATGAAATCATTGTCCCCTATTTATTTCCATGGACTCTGAAATTCTCACTAAGGGTCACTTTACATTTTATGGGTAAAATAATACATCCACGAGCTAGGGAATTAGAAAAGGTCTTAGAGGTAACTGGTGGGAATATTAAGGGTGATTTTTTTTCTAAGCATGATCACTTTATTTTCCTTATCTCAACTTCTGCCTCTTCCCCAACTCCCAGAAATTTCTGCATAGGACGAAAGCTGGAGTACCAAATGGATGTCAAATGTAAATTTATTTAGTAACTAAGTAGACAAGGTGTAATTGAAATCCATATCTGACTTCCTAACCCATAGATCCTATTACACTGTGCGACTCAATTTTGGACATCCAGTTCTGTGCACTGCAGTTAGGAGTTGAGTTCTTTGCCTGCTTATCCCTCTCTATTCACAGCTAGAGAGGCCTTAGTTAAAGAGTTACTTTGAATACAGACTCATCTTTCTCCCTGATACCACAGTGCCCTCTTGGGATGGGACTTCCTGGTGATAAAAGGGGCAGAAAGCCAGGGATTGTGGGGTTCTGGTCTACTTTTATTTCTCAAAGATTAGACGGTTTTCTAAACTTAAGCCTTTTGCTCTTGGGGAGTTCAATGTTGGCTTTCTGGAGTATTCTGAATCTTGCTTTTGTGGAAGCAGAGCCCTGGGTCATTCTTAAAAACATACTTCCTAGAGAGAAGTTGTCTCTCTCTGAAATCCCACAGGCATCTCTACACTTAGGCAGTGAAAGAAGCTGCTAATGGAGTTTAAAAGGTTACCTTCATTAACTAAAAATAAATCTAAAGTGAATGGCCTTCCTTCAAAGAAGGAACATTCAGAATGGGCAATGTTAAAATGAAATGAAAGATAGTTTAGTCTTTGTGATGTTTTCCTAGAGTGTTTTCCCCTTTTCTGTTCATAAATGCTGGCCATCTCAGAATCCTCTCTGGAACCTGATTAGACTTGAGGGCCTTCATAATGTTTGAAGGTGAGCTCAGATCAATTTCCTGCATTTTTTCTGCCATGGTAAATCATTTATTGGGGCGAATGTTTTACAAAGCCAGGCAAGAGAAAACTCATGAAAAATAAATATGGTAAAATAGAGTATGCTGTCCTGCAGCGATCTTCAAGGCTTCATCGCATTTAAACTGTCCCTGGCAGTTAGAACATTTCTCCTCATTTGGTCGCACTGTGGCCAGCTGAACTCAATACATAGTGCCACTGAGGCCAAAGCATGCATTTTATTTCCTCATATATCATTTGATTCACTTTGTTCTGTGGCCACAGATTTCTCGATCTGGTCCAGCAAACAACATGGGAACTTAGTCATCACAATAGGGTGTGAGCTAGACAAGGTGGATAGATCCAAGTTTACTCAGTCTTACTGATGACAAAACGAACACACAAAGAAACAAGAGCAAGGAAAATACCTTACCTGGTGGCCATTAAACCTTTTTCAAAAATGTTTATATTTGAGAGAGATACAGAAGGAGAGAGAGAGAGCGAACCTGAACAGGGAAAGGACAGAGAGAGAAGGAGATGCAGAATCTGAAGCAGGCTCCAGGCTCTGAGCTGTCAATGCAGAGCCCAATGCAGGGCTCAGACTCACGAATGGTGATATCATGACCTGAGCAAAAGTTGGACAAGTTAACCGACTGAACCACCCAGGCACCCCAAACCTTATTTTTTATGAAGAAAATATACATTATACAGATTTAAGTTTAAAGGTTCCTAGAAAATTATTTTTAACCACTAGGCAAAATTACAAAAATTGGTTTTCTAATATTGAAGCTATTTTGCAACTGAATATTCTAGTCATATCCCCTGGGATGATAAAGTGGTATAATAACCATTACAAAAAAAGACAAATACACAGCAGTGATAGCAAGAGTGACAATTTTGGTCTCCAGTTTCTTCAATTCTCTCTGCTTTTGCTCTTGTCTTTGTTAGAAACTCCCACATTCTGGTGTCAGAAGATAAAATGAGGAATGGAGGAAATAATACGTGGGCCCCTATTATGTATCATGTTGATTCCATAATCTCTTTTAGTTCAGTCCTCATGATTATATGTCAAAATTGGTAGAATCATTCCCATTCTACTGATAAAGAAAGACTACACAATGTACTTGAGGCAATATAATTAGTAAAGAGTGAACCAGGTTTCAAATCAGGTCTGTTTGAAATCTGCAAACTAATTTAGAGGAAGTTTTGTAGACATTCCAAGTCTAGACAGGGGTGGGGTGGACCAGAAATGTATCTAAAGCAGAAGTATGTCAGTCATGTTAGGAGGCTAACAGGCAGGATAAGAGACCATTAGAGCAACATTACAGAGTGAAGGACTCTGATTCTCAGATATTACACCAAAAGAATGTAAATTAGAGGAAGAACCTGTTAAATTTCTCTTGTGGATGATATCCTCTCATGGTTGTACCATCTTGACTGGTTCTTGATTAAATCTCTCCAGAGCTCTACTTTGGGGAATATGTGTGGATTCTCTGATGATGTCTTTTGTCAAGAAGAGGAACTCAGAATGTTTCTGATTGTCATTTCATTCCCAGAAGCATTTAGTAGATTGAATTAATAACTCTTTTCTATACTTCACTCCTCATTCCACCCAGTCCATCTGCCACACTGCCATATATTAATCCAATGAGAATTTGGCATTCATCACATCACTACTCAGAACAAGAATATCAACGGCTCATCCAGATTTTTCAGGCATTAGCTGTCCAGTCACATTTCCAGCCCCCTCCCCCAGCACATGTACCCTTTGCTACAGTCATATTCTCATCATTTTGGTGAGGCATATCCCCACTTATCCACCTTTGCTGAAGTGCTTCCGTTGTCTTGGAATTTCTTTCCGACTCTGAACATCTGAATAAAGTTATTTATAAAATTTTGTAATACATAGAAATCATAGGGAAATATAAAGAATTATTAAAAACAATCTACATACTCTCAAAACCTACAAAATCACTACAAGTCTTTTTATGTCTTTTTGTATATATTTTTTTAATTAAGCACATAAAGTCATATATAATGTAAATGGTTTTGTGTCATTTTATTGGTGTGGTAGGCATTTCTCTCTGTCATTGTTTTTAAAAACTTTAGTGTTTGGATACCATCCCATCATGCCTAATTTATCAAAGTATTACTTTATTTGATAGGTTTCCCCTAATTTTCTCTCTCTTAATAATCTTGTGATAGAGTTTTATACAAATATTTGCATCTTTGATTTAGTCTTTGAGATGGAATCTTGGGTTTGAAAATACTGTTTCTAATAGTGTGAACATTTTTCAATTCATATTCACATCATGTGAATATCATATTGTTATCTAAATTCACCCTAAAGCTAAGCATTATTTTTAAATGTTTGTCAATTTGATAAACTTCTGTGATTTTAGTTTTCATTTATTAGATATTCAGTAGAGTTCTTTTAAAAAACATATATCAGTTATCTCAGTTTTTCCTCAGCGATTTAATTTTATGGTTTCTGCCTATTTTCTTGCTCTTATAAAAAAGAATATGTAAAAAGAGTAAAGAGAAAATAAAAATAACCAAAAGTTGTTTTTCCTAAATTTTTTATTTCTTTTGAAATGAGAAAAAAAAATTGGTAAACCTAATTAAAGGCACCGTTTTTTTTGTTTGTTTGTTTATTTTTTTGCTAATCTTGTTTTATTAAATTTTTTTAAATATATTTTATTGTCAAATTGGTTTCCATCAACACCCAGTGCTCTTCTGAACAAGTGCCCTCCTCCCTGCCCATCACCCATTTTCCCCTCTCCCACACCCCTGATCTACCCTTAGTTTGTTCTCAATCCTTAAGAGTCTCTTATGGTTTGCCTACCTTCCTCCCTCTCTGTAACCTTTTTTTTTTTTTTCCCTTTCCCCTCCTCCATGGTCTTCTGTTAAGTTTCTCAAGATCCACATATGAGTGAAAACATACGGTATCTGTCTTTCTCTGCCTGGCTTATTTCACTTAGCATTGCTGCAAATGGCCAGATTTCATTCTTTCTCATTGCCAAGTAGTATTCTGTTGTATATACAAACCACATCTTCTTTACCCATCCATTAGTTGATGGACATTTAGGCTCTTTCCATAATTTGGCTATTGTTTTAAAGGCACATTGAAAAATTTTTTTTTAATGTTTATTTTTTGAGAGAGTGTGTGTGTGGGGGGGGGGGGGCGGGGAACAGAGAGAGAGAGACAGACAGACAGACAGACAGAATCCAAAACAGGCTCCAGGCTCCAAGCTGTTAGCACAGAGCCCAATGTGGGGCTCGAACTCAGAAGCTATGAGATCATGACCTGAGCCTAAGTCAGACGTTTAACTGACTGAGCCACCCAGGCGCCCCTAAAGGCACAATTTTTATTAGCCTGTACTCTAACTGCTTGGAAGGAAGGAAGGAAGGAAGGAAGGAAGGAAGGAAGGAAGGAAGGAAGGAAGAGGGAAGAAAGCAGAGCACCTGGGTGGCTCATTCAGTTAAGCATTGGACTTCACGCTCAGGTCATGATCTCATGGTTCGAGTCCTGCATCGGGCACTGTGCTGACAGCTCAGAGCCTTGAGTCTGCTTAGGTTTGTGTCTCCCTCTTTGCCCCTCTCTTGCTCCTGCTGTCTCTCACTCTCAAAAATAAATAAAAACATTTTAAAAATGAGTGAATTTGTGCCATACATAGGGGTTGGTTGCCCAGTTTTCTATTTGTCTGAGGATTCTCTGTATCTGTTTGTCTCTCTTTCTGTTGGTTGGAGAATTCTCTGAATCAGGAAGTAGGAAGAAAAGGAATAATAAAGTAAGTTGTTTTTTTTTTTTTTTTTTCTTCTCCGTTTCCTTTCAGGTAGGAAGACTGGTTTTAATGCAGAACATGGGTAGGCTTCCATCTCTTTTTCTTAATCTTGTTCCAGGCCTGGGGGCAGAGGAAATGGTTTTCTTTCCATTACAGATGTTGCTAAGAATGTGAGTCCCTTCATTGAAATCATTCCCAGCAGCACTGGAACAGGGATTTTTTTCTACTTTATTTTAATGTTTGATTACATCCAATTCAATAGTAGCTACTTCTGTGTTTTTTTTTATACTGTTTTTCTCCCTTTAATAAGAAATGAAATTATAAGTTCTCTAGGAGCTTGTAACGTAAAAAATTCTTGAGTATTGGTAGGTGACATGTTTATGCTTAAGAACATGGAGTCCAAATACCAGCTAAAGCAGTCCCTGGTTGTTGGAATTAGGATAGTTTTAACCTTTGAGAGCCTCGGTTTTCTCACCTGTAACCCTTAAAAGATGACATCTTGGATATTCAACTCAGAACTTGACTTTTCTTCAAATATCTCTTTAATATGAAGCCTTATTCTTGAAATCCTGATTCCAGTACTTGTCCAGTTTTATGAATGAGAAATTTCCAGTTTTGAACTCTTTCTTTCCTAAAAGGCATATCTCTTTGGAACCACAGACCAAAGTTGTAAGCTAGCTTGTCATTAGATCTGGACTTCCAATGAAGAAATAATTTTTTTTATCTGAATGTCTAGGATAGAATGTGAATTTAATCATGTTAAGTAAAAACCATGGGAAAATCAGCAAAACTGTTAAAGCCAGTGACCTGGTCAGGTAGACACCTGGTCACTGGATGTCCCTAAATTGTCTATACCTGAGGCGCCTGGGTGGTGCAGTCGGTTAAGCGTCCGACTTCAGCCAGGTCACGATCTCGCGGTCCGTGAGTTCGAGCCCCGCGTCAGGCTCTGGGCTGATGGCTCGGAGCCTGGAGCCTGTTTCCGATTCTGTGTCTCCCTTTCTCTCTGCCCCTCCCCCGTTCATGCTCTGTCTCTCTCTGTCCCAAAAATAAATAAAAAACGTTGAAAAAAAATTAAAAAAAAATAAAAAATTGTCTATACCTAATATTCACCCTCATGTGTATTTTTACTTTAAAGAAGTCTTGAATCAATCTCTGCCAGATGTAGCTCAGTGCTACCCATACTTTGAGGGCTTCCTTGAAAAGCTAATGCCCAGGCATCCAGCCATTGCACATCTCCTTTAGGCAGCACTTAATGAGTGATGTTACAAAACACATTGCTAGAAATGAAGTCTTTGTAGCTGCTTGGGAAAACTTGTTCTGATTTAGAAATGGTGATAAAATTTCCAAATTCTCCAACTTTCTTCCTGGAGATACCGCTCCAGATCCAGCGTGAAAGGGGCAGCCACTTGCCCTAGTTAATTTCAGGAATACTCTTGCCCCCAAAGATTTCCTTCATCTGGTGAGTTGGCCTCAATATCTTTTTAGTGCTTTGTATTGAGTTTCAATAGTTTTCTCTTAAATTAAAAAACACAAAACACATTTTCCTGTAGTATGCTGTGAAACAGATCCTGGCAACATATGATTTTATTTTTCTATGGTAACCCTGACCTCTTGGGTGCAGCCCAGACACGTTCCTGATGTGAAATTTTTGCTGTACACCTGCGTTCTTATTTCTATTGCCTTTTGTCTTTGGCATCCTGCTTGCTGTACAGACCTATAACTGTAGTAGACCGATACCTGTAAAGGCAAAGTGTTTAATGTTCATGACATTAAAATATTTTGTGATCATTCGCACAATGAATTAGCGGTTCTATATATCACTTTCATATTAGATACAAAGCTTACTCAGTTCCACAATGGTTTCCTATTTTGTGCTAATGTTTTCATACAGTTTCATAATTAGAGATTCTGAAGAGGTGGTATTTTTCCAATTACCACAGGATTTGCAGAAAATTTACTGCTGCCCATGGCATGTTCTCAGAGTTGGCTGGTTTCAAGTAAGTTAATTTACAACTGATACTTGTGAGGTTTCACATATACTGAGTTGTTTTTTGCTTTCCTGTACTTTAAATACTGAAAGAATGTTTAGAGCATTGACTGGGATATAGAAGTTGAAAACTTGATTGATGACACAAGCTAATTATCTTTCTTTCCTCTATTCCTATTAATGAGATGTTTACAGCAAATTTCTAGGAGTTTGTCTCAGAAAGGGAAACAGAATCAATTAATGAAGGGTTTTATCAGTTTCCCTTATCAATTGTTAGTAAATCATAGCAACTAAAAGCACATGGCTGGCTCATCATATTTTTGAATGTGTGAATATGCACAGTGGTATCTGAAGGACTCTGAGAATCACCTTTGACCATAACTTCTGGTTAGAATAATTAGCTGCATTGCTTTACATGGTAATATCATTAAAAAGATCTTATTTCTTGGCTTACATTTGTCACAGTGTGTAAACAATGTGCACTGATACATATTACCTCAAAGAAGAGGCTTTTAAAATTGTTCTGTGACCACTGAGTAGGTAGTACTGTTATTACCTTTTAATAATGACACCTTAGAATAGCAAGATACATTCTCATAGGAATATATTTCTTCTTCAATGATACATTAGCTCCAAGAATTTTGTATTTATCTCATATAAGGCTCGAGAAGGAGCCAAAGTTTTGAACTGTGTTGTTTGATGAATTTATGCAAAACTCCATGATGACATTAAAATTTTCTAACAAATAGATGAAAGGAATAAACACATTTGAATAACATTAACTCTTCAAAATATTTTCCTCAGTATGCTGTTTAAATCCCCACAATGATTAAAGGTAGATAGATGTTGGTATTCCCTTTATAAAACTGAGGAAACCAAGGCAGAGATAAATTAATTTGTGCAATAGTTGTTAACATTTCATGGCTCATAGACTCTTAAGAATTGGATTATAGCTGTGACCTTCCACCCTAGGAAATGTGTGTAGGAAAATGTATAAATATGTTTTGAATAGAACTTCAGGTTAACAACCTGCAGCCTAGGTAACATAGGTGTTACTATAGTCAGGTCTAAAACCCAGTTAGGCTAGCTTTCAGATCTGTTCTTTTTCTTGTTCCTTGTTCTATCTATTAACTATGGCAAAGATAGGCCTTTCTTCTTTTGAAAAACCTATTGCATATTTCCCTTCTCTATACAATTTGCTACTGAAGTATATAAAACTGTAATTTAATTCTGCTCATTTCCTCTTCTACACAATTTCTATGGAGGTTTCTTTTTGCCATGTTACTTTCCTGGTTCCCATGGGATTTGGAGACAGCATGTGCTGATATTACAGTTCCAGGCTGTACAACTTGTGCTTCACACATCAAAGAACAGCAACCTAGTAAGCTGTGCCTTATTTTTTCTGTTCTGCCACCAAAAGGCAATATATTAATTAGGTTTCTAAATATTATTCTTAGGATGACAGTGTTAATTTGTAGAACAGAGTGCCTGTGAGTTATGGGAAGTCACTTTGTGATTCCCTCCATTGTTTTTGAGCTTTGGAAAAAGCAGAAAGGATTTAGAGTAGAATGAATGTGGTGCCTAACACTCTCTGAAACAAAAACATTACATGAAAACATGTCTGTCCTTTGTTACCTATTTGCTTTCTTTCTTGTTTCTATGACTTTGTTTTCTGTTTGCAAGCACTATTATCAAACATAGAGTAGCATCTTTTTCTGTGTCTTTTTTTTTCCTCTAAAATAAAGCTTCATTAAAAAATTAATCTAAGGCTTTTATTTTTTATAGTTTACTCTTTATCATTTTTATCACCAGATTTAAATGAAGGAGATTCTATGAATTAGAAAAGCTGAAAGCCCTTTTATGTTGAGTACATAAACACCATTGTTATAATTAATTTCAGTACAGAGGTTGAGTTTTCTACCATTCCTCTCTGCAATTTTAGTTGAGAGATGCAAAATGCCACAGATTTGAGTGTATGTTTGTTTTATTGGGTAGTTAATTCTCTGTTCTACTTTTTTGAGGAAGGCTAGGAATGTAGTAGCTCTCTACTACTCACAGCCCGTTATCAAGACTATATTTTCTCACAGCTTAGGCCAGGTGAGCAGTTCCACATATTGCCTGTCCAACAGCAGGATTGGAACTGTGCTGAAACCCATGGTCCTCATTGTATCTCTTGGTGAAGAAGACATGGACTTCCTTTCTTTGATACAATTGATAGTTTTTGTTGTTGTTGTTTTTTGGTGTTTGTTTTTTGGTGTGTGTGTGTGTGTGTGTGTGTGTGTGTGTGTGTGTGTGTGTCACAGTTACTCTATCATTGCTGCTTCCTACTGGCATCCTGAGGGCTTATCATTTAGTACAAGCAGTTCAGAGTTGTGCACAGCCCTAGGCAGGAGGACTCTGGAAGGGTAGTGAGGAGTGAGGACACAAGGTGAGAGCTGCCCATTAGGAATCAGCAGTGAGAGGAGAGGAATACCACAGAAATGGAGTCAATGGCAGTTGCCTTAACCAACCTTTCTTATAGCACGGTAGCTACAGGTTGGAATTGAAGAGTTTGGTTTTAGAGACTGTTTTCTTTTTATTCTTCTGATTGGCTTTCCCTTTTGTCTTTTTATCCAATGTGTGTCATCTTGACTGTCTCTTTATTTTGCTTAATCCATTTCCTGTTTGTCTTGGAATTTTCTTTTTTTTTCCTACCTTCTGTCTACTGATACGTACATTGAAATAGATTTCTCCTAATTAGTAATTTCCTATGATCTGGAACTCTTCCTCACTAGTAATGTTTTTTAAGTTTGTTTGTTTGTGTATAGTGTGCACAAGCTGGGGAGGGGCAGAGAGAGAGGAGTGAGAGAGAATGCCAAGCAGGCTCCACGCTGCCAGTGCAGAGCCCAATGTGGGGTCTCAATCTCACGAACTGTGACATCATGACCTGAGCTGAAATCAAGAGTTAGACACACTAAACCAGCTGAACTGCCCCGGCACTCCACCTTGTCAATAATTTTTATTGCAATAGTCTATATTGCAATAGTCTATATTTCAAGAATTACCTCTTTTAGTGCAAATGTATTAAAATCCTCACAAAAAAACAAAGGAGAAGTCACTCAAAATTACTGTTTGAGAGTAGTGAAGTATTTGCAATAATAACATAAAATCTGCATTAAAAGTCTTTTTAAATTTTTTTAAATTAAAAAAATTAATGTTTGTTTATTTTTGAGAGAGAGAGACAGATTGAGTGTGAGCAGGGGAGGGGCAGAGAGAGAGGGAGACACAGAATCCAAAGCAGCTCCCAGGCTCTGAGCTGTCAGCACAGAGCCCAATGCAGGGCTCAAATTTGCAAACCATGAGATCATGACCTGAGCTGGAGTTGGGACGCTTAACCCACTGAGCCTCCCAGGCACCCCTAAAAGTCTTAAATAGAAGTTGATTTTTTTTACATGTAAGATTAGTGTTTGGTATCTGTTGCTCATTAGCAGCTCAACAATATCAGAGTCAGTAAGTGTTTCTGCATTTCTTTTGACCTTTTGCTAATGATTCTTGCCTCATAGTCCCAAGATGAATGGCTCAGCTCAAGGCATGATGTTCAAATTCAAGATAGAAAGGAATAGGGAAGAGGAAAAGAAGTCATGCCACCCATCTGTCCCTTTTACTAGGAAAGCCAAACACCTTCCCAGAAGTCCTCAGCAGGCTTCTGCTTGCATCTCACTGATCATATCAGTGTTCATCGCTGCATGCTGCATCTCATGTGTATCCCCCCTGCTGCAAAGGATGATTTAAAAATGATTGTTGAGATTTCCCACTCTCTAAAGTTGAAGTGACATGGGAGAAGGAGCTTGAGAACATGAGTGAGTTAACTGATGGACAGCGTCTGACACCTTTCTTTATTGGAAAATGAGGACAAAATAATTGAAGGTACATATACACATAGATAAAATAACAGTATAAAATAAGTAACTCAGAAGAAGAAGTTATAGTGGTATTTGACTCATGCTCAGTATTGTGCCCATGGTGACATTTCCCTGTATATAATTTCTCCTCTAAATTATGCTTTGGCTTCCCAGCTTCTGACTTTGTGTGACGGTAAGTAAAAGTTAAAGGAGAAAAGTTAATAATGGACTTGAGGACATGAAGAAGAGTCCCAGTCTGAGCTACCATAAATTGTTCTAGAAATCTTGGCTCTTCTCTGATTTCCCTAGACAGCCTACCTAAAAATTATCCTTCAAATAAGTATAATTATCTTATTAGACTTTATATTTCTAACCCGTTCCTGGTTTTTGTTATTTGTTGAGACAGCATGTAATGTGTTAAATATCCACATGCTATCTTTCCCATTCTCCTATTCTTAAGGTCAGAAGTTCTGATGTACTAAAGAATTCTGCTGAAACAGTGACTCAAGTAACTGGCTTGAAACACCCACTCAGGTGATGCCTTAAACAGATAACAGCAAATCTGTGTATGTTTGAGGCAGTTCTGTGGAACCCCAAATCCACTTATTAATATTGTTAGAGGAGATGGATAGGGAATATGTCTCTCTGAGAGTAACTGCTGGGTGTTGGGGAAACATCTAAGGAGAGACTCCGAAATCCTCATGCCCTCAATTGCTTTAGTTTGTACCCTTGTGATTCTGTAAGGAACAAATTGATGAATTATAGGTCTTCAGTGAAGGGTAATCATTTGTTAGCTTAAGTAAGGTGCCTTGCCTTATTTGCAGTGTTCAGTATTGAGTACATTCACTCCACTCCAGATCCAGTCATTGAAATGTAAATTATGTGAAATGTTTGTGAATTTATAAAAGTCAAATACATTACTGAAAGAGCTGGGTTGCAAAGTGAAGGCAGTGGGTATTTTAAATGAACACTTTATTAGACTGGGCAGTAGAGACATGGACACAGAATTTTTGCATGCCTACGATGTACCAAGCAAAGTCTTATAAGGTAGTTATTTTCCATTCACTTTAGAAGATGAGCTCATGGAGCCAAGTAATTCACCTGTTTACACAAGTGAAAGTATTTAATAGTTTTTCCATTTGTTCTTCATTATGTCCAACAGTTTAAATATACTCAGGTCTGTTCTTTGAGATATAGGTGGATTATATAATTTTGTAAAAAGGAAATATCATGGAACTTCTGTGTATCTATAATAGAAGTCCCTAGTCACATATCAGGGCAGTATCTTATTTATTTCTTCCAAGACCTGCTGAGATACTCTTTTTTCTCCTAGAACAATTGTGTGCCTAGCCTACTTCCCCCATAGTCATCCCCCAGCCCATGATGACACTTAAGTGAAAAGCTATACAAGATTCCCCTTGACTTCCCAATATATAATTTATAAACACACTTACCTTTCACTGATTATGAATTAACTGATGCTGCAGCTTGCTGTCACAGCTGATGAGAACCTAAAATTAGTACTGCCAGGTGTGTTTTAGTAGGCACAGAGGGCAGGTACATTCTGGGAGCCTTTTCCATTTCTTGGCTGTGCCTTCTTGAGATGAGAAAATTGGCAGCCTTTGGATGGTGCAGACATGTCAGGCAAGTCCCACACAGGCTAGAGAAAGTGGAGGCAGAGTGGCAACTTGTGCATGTGCTGTACTTGATTCAAAGGATTTGGGTTTAATGTTTCATCAGGCCAGTCTTTCTGGGAATCCACTGTTCTGCCTCTAGGGCTGACATTAGATCATTCTGGATGGTTTGCTGCCATATTGCCCTGGACCCACTGTGAAATCGTGAATGTGGAGGGAACACTCTCTGGCTTTGAAGTTTCTCAAATGTGTGAAATAGGAGATCTAATTTTACACACTGCATCATCTTCATAAGATCAGTACAGGAGTCACAGGGTAGCAAGCTTTTCTTTGTTTAGAGTTGCCTTCACGTCCCAGTGAAGTGAAGGCATTATTCTTGTTCATCTCATTTGCCTCAGCCTTTACATAGGGGATTAAGTGGATTTCTCAAGATCTGGAGAACAAGCAGAAGGAAATGCTGTTAAAAAAGAGATTGGCTATGGTGCTTGTCTTCGCTGACAATGATGTTCTTGCTTTGTTGGGGGAATGGGATTATTCCAGAATGTCTCCATGTCTGTTTTTACCTTCCTTGAAATGCCCAGGGAGACAAGTGAATATGTATTTACCTAAATTATATAAATTGTTATTATTTCATCAACACAGTTGTTCCCCTTGACATTTGTAGAGTGTCTTTTAGTACTTATTAGATGCGATGCTTCTAACTCCCTAGTAAATAAGAGATTTGTACACCCTCTTCACAGGTAAGATCTTTGAAGTACTGGGTGATTAAATATGCATAGGTGGGATAATGAGGCACCTGCCTAATATCATCCATGTAAGGCACTTTGAAGGATTGAGTTACTTTTCCCTTGAACATGCACTTATTGAATGTGAGATATGTCAGTGTTTAGGTGTTTTCGATAAAAAATAAGATACTTTGCCTTCAGGGACCTCAAAAATTAATAGTAAGAGTTATGTAAACAATTAAGAACAGTGCAGTGTTCCATGTGTTGAAAAACATATAAGCTGGGTGACGACTCCTTATAATGCACTTCGGGGTTAGTCTGTGAACTCCATAACATTCTATGCAAAACTGTGTATTAAGTTTTTTCTCATAAGAAAAAGTTCATTATTTTCATTTGAATTTTACTTCAAAGGAATATAATGACACAAAACAAGTGAAGAACTACTGATATAAGGTATTATTGAGAATCAAGGTGCAATAAGAAGACCTTGTAGGTAGAGACCCAGAAATGTATACACATTGCCTTGTCCTAAATGCTGTTCTTACCTGATATTTCCATGAGAGCTCTACTTAAAAAGGAAAAATTAACCTACAGGCTCTTATATGTAATGCAGGGCTTTCGGTTAAAACTCCTTTGATACTTTATTTAGGACCAAATACAGGCCAGGACACTTTTTTCCATAAGGCTTAATCGTACCATCAGCCATCCTATGAATAAAGTTGGTCAAACAATGCCTTAACTTTTTTTAGATCAAATTAGTCAATCCTCAAAAAACCCACAAAAGCCAAACCAACAGACCAAAATCAGTCACTGCTGCTCTCTTCTTGTGGGAGATTGATACGGGAGGTAGTGATGGATAGCAGCTTCTTTCACTATTGATGTTAGATTATAGTTTGGTGATGTGCTCAGGAAAGTTTTAAACAAGCTGAGATTTTTTTTTTTTTACATTTTTTAAAAATTTTTATTTTTGGGACAGAGAGAGAGCATGAACGGGGGAGGGGCAGAGAGAGAGGGAGACACAGAATCGGAAACAGGCTCCAGGCTCTGAGCCATCAGCCCAGAGCCTGACGCGGGGCTCGAACTCACGGACCGCGAGATCATGACCTGGCTGAAGTCGGACGCTTAACCGACTGCGCCACCCAGGCGCCCCAACAAGCTGAGATTTAAACAATAAGTTTTCACCAAAATAAAATAAAAAAATTAGGTAAAATAAAATATGGCAAAAGATGGTTTTGGAGGAAGACTGGTGGTGAAGAGGATTTTCCTACCCCCAAAATAACTGTTCTTGAAGTGGTATCTAAAATATTAACCTCTGTTTACCATGATAATTACCTTGTAGTTTTAATGAGAGAACAAGATTAATAGAAGAGTTATTTTGCAAGCTGTTTGTCCTTCAGTTTGAATCTGGTTATTGGATGAGGAAACCAATCATCAAACTGGTTTCTGAGATAGCATAGACAAAGTAGGTTCAGGTATAGAGAGGAGACCAGAATTCAGTGGATGACACTGAAGAATGGTTTAGAGATCATTGGTGAAACAGTCAGTGCTTGAGGTTGCAAACACACAAAAAACAGCTCTGGCTAATTTAAGTAGAATCAGCAGACACCCAGCCCCAGCTAGAAATGAAGGGAGACTGTGCAGCAGAGGGACCAGGTGTCATTCCACAAGAAGTCCGCCCAGAATGCTACCACTGATATTTCATCACTGAAAAGCATGCACATCTTCCCCTTCACTATGTCATGTCCACAACCAGTACCATGAATTCTTGTTCTCTGACAGTCTCATGTCTTTGTGTCTCTGCCTTTAGATTCAAAGTCCTAGAAAAGGCCCTCTGGTTGATGGAGTAACCTGGGTGCCAGAGGAGAAGAAGGGGATACTTGGACCTTTTCAGATTTTTAAGCATGAGGAAGAGTCCTGTCTTGACTAAAATCTGTGGTCAAGGCATATCCTTGAAAAAATTCAGGTACTGGTCAGTCAGGAAAACACTATAGATGTCTAATATAGCTGGAAAGCCTTTTGTTTTTCCTGAAATCTCAACTGTGTTTCTTTCTTGTATGTTGACCAAACTCAAACAGGTGAGGAATCTGATACTCATTGTCAGAATAGACTAGCCTTTTAACAGACCGATTTAATCTCAAGGAATTATGAGAGGCTTCAAGTATGGAGATGAGTAGCAATGACAACTGAAACTGTTCCATGTGGTCAGAGTGAGTAGGCCAAGTCTGCTGCTGATGGAGCCAGGACCTTGACAAATTCATTGCATTTAAGTTGCCCTCAATATTTTCACCAATAAAACAAAGGCGGGGGGGGGGGGATTTTTAACTGCCTATGAGATATCTTCATATAAGAAATCATTTATTTGTAAAATGTTTATCTTTTACCTTCTCTATTCTAGTCCATATTCTAGGCACTAGGTAATAGTAGTAAACGGTGTGAGAAGGTCTCTGCTTTCGTAGAGCTTGCGTTGGAAATGCACACACACTCAACTTGGGACAGGGAGCATGAAAATCAGTAATTCTGGATTGGATATTCTGAATTTGAAGTAATAAGTATTCACATAGAAATACCTGGATTTCAGAGGAAAAGAAAGGACTAAAAATATAATTTTGAACTTCATAGGTAAGTATAATGTTTGGTATTTAAAGCAAGAAAATGAGGTCATCTAAGTTATGAGCAGAAATTGAGAAGACCACTAAGGACTTAATCCAGAAGTACTATAATATTTAGACAGCCGTTATAAGAGAAACCACTGAAATAAATGAGAGAATGAGAGGCTCACAAAGCATCAGAAGAAATCTGGAAACAGGAAGAAAGTGAATCAAGAATTAGGGAGTGGTCAGACTTGTCAAATGCTGATCTTTGAATCTTTTATTGTCTTTGGCAAGATGTGAACCCCTGCTGAGCTTGGTAAGTGCTCTCTGATTCAAGTGATAGTGATGAGAACCCAGTTGAAGGGGATTGAGGAAAGAATAGAAATGAGAATGTGCAGACACAAAGGATACATGACTCTTTTAGGAAATATCTTTAAACCACTGGCACTAGATGCTGTTGCCACCAGACCAGATCTCTTTCATTATTTGTCATTGCATTATAAGGTCAAGATTTCATATCTTACAGAAAACAATGTATTAGTTGAACCTAAATCCTAGGTCCTTGCTCTGAACCAGGGACAGGAAAGGTAAATTTCTAAAATAGGAGGTAGAGTCCTAGTTCCTAACAATATTCACATAATGGGGGATTCTTCAAAATAAAACAAGGTATTCAGATGTGTTTTTCCAAAAGTTAACAGATGCCCACTTGTTGTCTCTGTTATATCTCTTATATCTGGTATGATCTCCCCATTCAGCTATAACTAATGTCATTCTGACCATTTTTCTCACCTATTGTTTTGTCTTCTCTTCTAGCTGATGTCTGTTATGCCACACTGTTGTTAAATGAGTTTTTGTCTACAGCTCTGACAGTGCATGTTTTCCAATAGGTGGTGATATATTCTCATTGTCCATAAAATAAATTTCAAACTCCATAGTCTAGAATCTAAGGAACTTCATGATTAAGTCATAATCATTTCTTTCTAGTCTTACTTTCCATCTTTTTAAGTATTTCCTGATCCAACAAGACTGTATTACTATTTAATGTGCATTTTTGCTTGGCATAATGCTATTCATTGTCCTTGAGATAATCTCCATATTCCTATCTACTATTCTGTTTAGCCTTCCAGAATTCTCCTCCAGGTAGAAGTCATACATCATTTTTCATAACCTATGTAGAATGCTATCTAGCAATTTGTTAAATGAGGTACAGACATATGGGGGTAGGGAGAGGCATTGCCTTCTAATTTGTGTTTTAGTTTTAATAGTATCCAAAAAACAATTAAGATATCCTGGCTTGAAAACTTTGCATCCTATAGCCTTGTAGAAAACTAAAGCCTTCCCCTAGGTCCCCACAACTTCTGTAAATGCCTAGGGGGCTTAAATTCCTTGGTTAGTTCTGCCTCTGAAATCCTCAAACCTGTCTTTTCTAAACATGTAATCAAATTTGAAACTTGGACTCTTCTCATTTTATACAATATCAATCAATCCATCAAAATAAAAATCAGTCAACAACCCACTGAACATGTGGTAGGTCACAAGACACATTCTGATTTCCCCAAAACAAAGTCTCAATTTAAGATTGCCTATTAGACATTACAATGCTTACATATTCTTTTGGCTGTCCTGCAACTAAAGGTTCTCAACTGAATCCTCTAATAAACCTCTTCCCCCACAAGTTAGCAACTTCCATTCTACTGTCTTCTGAGGAAACCCCTTCATTTCCTTGTTGTACTTTTCAAAGATATTTAAATGTTGTATTCAGTTACCAAGGCTTTTAAAGCACCTATGATTTGGGGCTTCTCCTCTATTACAAAGTGACATACCAAGGCACATACTCTTTCTTTTTAAAAAAAAATTTTTTTTTGGGGGCGCCTGGGTGGCGCAGTCGGTTAAGCGTCCGACTTCAGCCAGGTCACGATCTCGCGGTCCGGGAGTTCGAGCCCCGCGTCAGGCTCTGGGCTGATGGCTCAGAGCCTGGAGCCTGTTTCCGATTCTGTGTCTCCCTCTCTCTCTGCCCCTCCCCCGTTCATGCTCTGTCTCTCTCTGTCCCCCAAAAAATAAATAAACGTTGAAAAAAAAAATTTAAAAATAAAAAAAAATTTTTTTTACATTTATTTATTTTTGAGAAACAGAGTGAGACAAAGCATGAGCGGGGGAGGGGCAGAGAGCGAAGGAGACACAGAGTCTGAAGCAGGCTCCAGGCTCTGAGCAAGCAGTCAGCACAGAGCCTGATGCAGGGCTTGAGCCCACGAACTGTGAGATCATGACCTGAGCCAAAGTCAGATGCTCAACTGACTGAGCCACCCAGGTGCCCCTCAAGGCACATTTTCAAAAGTAGTTTTCTTCCCAAAAGTAACTATTAAGGGTCAGCTGTTAAGATTTTATTTTTCACTTTATTTTTTTGTAATACTCTTCTATCTCTTCCTGGGCAGCAGATTCCTGAAGAACATAGAGACAAATAATCTTATTATTTGCTTGGCAAATAATTATTTGTCTTGATTAGAGACAAATAATCTTATTTAAGTGTTCTGTGGGATCAAGCACAGTGCCTGACATACAATAGTCATTGACTATGTGTTGAATGAGTGAATGATTGATACTGAGTATTTCTTCCAGATATAAAATTCTATTTTTCTGTTTTTCTAAATAGTTTATTCTAAACTTATCAAAAATGCTTATGAATGTGCCTATTATTTATAAGCACTGGCATAGAATAACTAGTTGAATAAATACTGATTTGAAAGGAATAAATGTTTGTTATATCTTCTTGTTGGATTGTCTGCTTTATGATTATATAATGCCCTTCTTTGTCTTTTTTTTTTTTTTTTGTTTTACAGTCTGTGCTTTTTTTTAATGTTTGTTTATTTTAGAGAGAGTGCATTCAGGGGAGGGGCAGAGAGAGAAAAAGGGAGACACAGAATCTGAAGCAGACTCCAGACTCTGAGCTGTCAGCATAAAGCTCAACGCAATGCCCAAACTCACGAACCATGAGATCATGACCTGAGCCTAAGTTGGACACTTAACCAACTGAGATACCTAGCCATCTTTGTTTTAAAGTCTAGTTTGTCTGATATAATTATTCCTACTCTGACATTCTTTTGACATCTATTTGTGTGATAAATGTTTTTCCACTCTCATTTTCAATCTGTAAGTGACTTTAGGCCTGAAATGAGTCCCTTGTAGGAAGCATGCAGATGGGTCTTGGTGGGTTTTTTTGTTTGTTTTTCTTTTTTTTTTTTTCCTCCATTCTGACCCCTTATGTCTTTTGATTGAAGCATTTTAGTCCTTATACATTCAGAGTAATAATGTTTTTTTTGTTGTTGTTTTTAGAGATTTTCTCTGATCTTTCTTTTTTACGTTTGGTTTTTCCTTTGCCCTTAGAGTCCATTTTAATATTTTTTACAGGGCTGGTTTAGTGGTCATGAACTCCTTTAGTTATTGTTTGCCTGGGAATCTCTACCTTTCTTTCTATTCTGAACGATAACCTTGCTGGATAGAATATTCTTGGCTGCAGACTTTTCCCATTCAGCACTTTGAATATATGATTCAAACTCCCATCTAGCTTGCCACGTTTCTGTTGAGAAATCTCCAGCTAGCCTTATGGGTTTTCCTTGGTAAGTTAAGGATTTCTTTTGTCTTGCTGCTTTTCAGACTGTTTCTTTATCACTATATTTTGGAAATTTAATTACAGTATGTCTTGTTGCTAGCCTGCTTTTGGTGATTTTGATGGGAGTCCTCTGTGCCTCCTGAATCTGGATGTCTGTTTCCTTCCCCAGATTGGGGAAGTTTTCTGCTATTATTTCTTGAAATAAATTTTCTGCCCCCTTTCCTCTCTCTTCTTCTGGGACTCTTATAATATGAATGTTACTACATTTGATGGAGTCACTGCATTCCCTCAGTCTATTTTCATGTTGAATAATAATTCATGATCTCTTTTGTTCAGATTCATTATTTTCCATTTTGTCTTCTCGGTCACTAATTCATTCTTCTGCTTCTTCTAGCCTGTTGTTCATTGCATTAAGCCTGTTTCCAACCCTGTTTATTGCCTTTTTCATCTCTGCATGATTCTTTTTTAATGCTTTTATCTCTGTAGTAATATTCTCAATGATGTCTTCTTTTCTCAAGCCCAGTTAAGTATCCATATGGTTGTAGCTTTAAATTCTCCATCAGGCATGCTACTTATATCTGTTTTACTTAGATCTTTGGCTATGGCCTTATCTTTCTCTTTCATTTGGGACAGATTCCTCTGTCCTGGCATTTTATCCAACCCTCTGCCTTTTCCTGTGTTTGAAAAGCCACTTATGTCTCTTGCTCTTGAAAATAATGGCCTTATGAAAAAGAGGTCATGTAGTGCCCAGAGCATGGCACTTCAGATAGTGTCTCCAATGTGCTATGTGCACTCTGCTGTTGTAAATATTTATGCACTCAACATGAAACACCCATTATATAAAACCATCAATAACAAACATAAACTAAATTATAATAGCACAATAATAGTAGGGGACTTTAACACCTTACATCAATGGAAAGATCATAACAGAAAATAATCAAAGAAACAATGGCTTTGAATGACACACTGGACCAAATGGACTTAACAGTTATATTCAGATCATTACATCCTAAAATAGCAGAATAAACATTCTTTTCAAATTCACATGAAACATTCTTCAGAATAGATCACATCACAGGTCACAGATACCTCAACAAATACAAAAAGATTGAAATCATACCATGCATCTTTCTGACCACAACACTGTGAAACTAGAAGTCAACCACAAGGAAAAGGTGGAAAGACCACAAATAAATTGAGGCTAAATAATGAAAGTGTCAACAAGGAAATCAAAGTAGAAATAAAAAATGTGTGAAACAAATGAAAATGAAAACACACTGATCCAAAACCCTTGGGATGTAGCCAAAACGGTCCTAAAATGGATGTATATACCAATACATGCCTATTCAAGAAGCAAGAAAAATCTCGAAAAAACTAACCTAACCTTACGCCTAAAGGAGCCAGAAGAATGTCAACAAATGAAGCCTAAAGCCAGGAGTAGGAAGTGATTGGTAAAGATTAGAGAAGAAATAAGTGATATAGAAACTAAAAAGAACCGTAGAACAGAACAATAAAACCAGGAGCTGATTCTTTGAAAAAGTTAATAAACTTGATATACCTCTAGTCAGACTTATAAAAAATAAGAGAAAGGACCCAAATAAATCACAAATGAGAGAAGAGACGTAACAATCAACACAGAAATACAAACAGTTATAAGGGAATATTATGAAAAATTACATGGCAACAAATGGGATAATCTGGAAGAAATAGACAAATTCCTCAGAACTTATAAATGACCAAAATTCAAGCGGGAAGAAATAGAATACTTGAACAGACTGATAACCAGAAAATAAATTGAATCAGTAATCAAAGAACTCCCAGCAAACACAAGTCCAGGACTAGATGGCTTCACAGGCAAATTCTACAGAACATTTAGGGAAGAGTTAATACCTATACTTCTGAAGTACTCTGAAAACTAGAAATGGAAGGAAAACTTCCAGATTCATTGCCAGCATTACCCTGATACCAAAACTAGATAAAGAGTCTACTAAAAAAGAGAACAGGAGGCCAGTATCCCTAATGAACATGGATGCAAAAATTCTCAATAAAATGCCAGCAAACCAGATCCAACAATGCATTGAAATTATTTACCACAATCAAGTGGGATTTATTCCTGGTTGCAGGGATGATACAATATTCCCAAATCAATCAATGTAATACACCATATTAATAAAAGAAAGGATAAAGGGGTTCCTGGGTGGCTCAGTCGGTTAAGAATCTGACTCTTGATTTTGGCTCAAGTCATGATCTCATGATTCATTAGTTTGAGCCCTTTGTTGGGCTCTGCACTGACAGCATGGATCCTGTTTAGGATTCTCTCTCTTTCTGTCTCCTTCTCCCCTCCCCCATTTGCAAGCTCGCTTGCTCTCTCTCAAAATAAATAAACTTAAGAAAGGATAAGAAACATATGATCATTTCAACAGATGTAGAAAAAGCATTTGACTAAAAAGCATTTGACAAAAACATCCATCCATTCCCTCAACAAAGCCGGTTTAGAGGGAACATACCTCAGCATAATAAAGGCTGTGATAAACTCACAGCCAGTATCATCCTCAATGGGGAAGAACTGAGAACTTTTCCTCTACAGTCAGGAATAAGACATGGATGTCCACTCTTAAAGCTGTTTAATTAATATAGTACTAGAAATCCTAGTCACAGCAATCGGTCAACAAAAGGAAATTAAAGGAATCAAAATTGGCAAGGAAGCAGTTAAACTTTCACTATTTGCAGATGACAGGATACTCTATAGAGAAAACCTGAAAGATTCCATCAAAAAAACTTGTAGAACTGATACAAGAATTCAGTTAAGTCACAGGATACAAAATCAACATGCAGAAATCTGTTGCATTTCCGTGTATCGATAATGAAGCAGAAAGAGAAATTAAGGAATCACCCCATTTAAAATTGCTCCCAAAACCTTAAGATACCTAGGAAGAAACCTAACTACAGAGGTTAAAGACCTGTACTCTGAAAACTATAAAATGCTGATGAAAGAGATTGAAGATGACACAAAGAAATGGAAAGACATTCCATGCTCATGGACTGAAAGAACAAATATTATTAAAATGTCTGTACGTCCAAAAGCAATCTACACATTTGATACAATCCCTATTAAATACCAACATTTTTCACAGAGCTAGAACAAACATTCCTAAAATTTGTATGGAACCACGAAAGACCACGAATAGCCAAAGCAACCTTGAAAAAGAAAAGCAAAGCTAGAAGCATTGCAATTCCAGACCTCAAGTTATATTACAAAGCTGTACTGATTAAGACAGTATAGTGCTGGCACAAAAATAGACACATAGATCAGTATAACAGAATGAAAAATTCAGAAATGAACCCACAACTGTATGGTCAGTTAATATTCAACAAAGCAGGAAAGAATATCCAATACAAAAAAGACCGTCTATTCAACAAATGGTGTTGGGAAAACTGGGCAGCAACATGCAAAAGAATGAAACTCGGCCACTTTCTGACACCATACACAAAAATACACTCAAAATGGATTAGGGCACTAAATATGATACCTGAAACCATAAAAATTCTAGAAGAGAACACAGGCAATAATTTCTTCAGCATTGGTCATAACAACATTTTTCTAGTTATGTCTCCTGACACAGGGGAAACAAAAGCAAAAATAAACAGTTAGGGCTTCCTCAAAATAAAAAGCTTCTGCATAATGAAGGAAAACTAAAAGACAACTGATGTATTTGATAAAGTGTTAGTATCCAAAATACATGAAGAACTTATAAAACTCACCAGCCAAAAAATTAATAATGCAATTAAAAATTGGCAGAGGACATAAATAGACATTTTTCCAATGATGACATACATATGCCAAGAGACACATGAAAACAGGCTCAACATCATTCATCATCAGGGAAATGCAAATCAAAGCTACAATGAGATATCACCTTGCACCTGTCAAAATGGCTAAAGTCAACAATACAAGAAACAAAAGGTACTGGTGGGCATGTGGAGAAAAAGGAGCACTCTTGCACTGTTGGTGGGAATGCAAACAGGTGTAGCCAGTGTGGGAAACAGTATGGAGTTCACTTAAAAAGTTAAAAATAGAGGGGCGCCTGTATGGCTCAGTCGGTTAAATGTCACACTTCGGCTCAGGTCATGATCTTGTGGTTCAAGCCCCGCACTGGGCTCTGTGCTGACAGCTCAGAGCCTGGAGCCTGCTTCGGATTCTGTGTCTCCTGCTCTCTCTGCATCTCTCTGTGTCTCCCACTTGCACTCATCTCTCTCTCTCTCTCTCCCTCTCAAAAATAAACATTTTTTTTTAAAGTTAAAAATAGAACTACCCTATGATCCAGAAATTGCACTACTAGGTATTTACTCAAAGAGTACAAAAATACTTACTCTGATGTTTATAGCAGCATTATCTACCACAGCAAAATTATGGAAATAGCCCAAGTGTCCATTGGCTGATTAATAGATAAAGAAGTGGTATATATACATAGTAGAATATTATTCAGCCATAAAAATAATGAAATCTGGTCCTTTGCAACAATATGGAGCTAAAGAGCATTATGCTAAGCAAAATAAGCCGGAGAAAAACAAAAGCCTTATGATTGTATTCCTACGTGGAATTTAAGAAACAAAACAAGGGGAAAGAAAGAGAAAGGCAAACCAAGAAAGAGACCCTTAACTATAGAGAATAAACTGATGGTTACCAGAGGGGAGGTGAATGGTGGGATGGGGGAAAGAGGGAATAGGGATTAAGAAGAGCACTTGTTGTGATGAGTACTGGGTGTTGTATGGAAATGTTGAATTGCTATATTGTACACCTGAGACAAAATTGCACAGTATGTTAACTAGTTGGAATTTTAATGAAAACTTAAAAAAATGAATGAAGATTCCTGATCCTAGTGAATAGGTCACCAGGTCGTGTTGAAATCAGAGTCAGGAACGTTGATGTTAGGCACTATTGTGGTAGTTGATTTTTGCTCCAATTTATAATTGCTATTACTATCACATTTAAGTGAAAGAGCATCTGAAATCTATAGGATTTAGGATAAATAGGTTTATAGTTCACTGATTGCCCATAGTATTTATGCAGAAGTTGCTTTCACTGACTTTGTGTACTTCCCAGGACGTATCAAATCTTCCCCATGGGAGTATATTGCCTCCTGCAAGCAAACACTGCCCGTGCTCCATATGTAGCCCCACAGCACTTAGATGTTCAATAGATTGCTGTTGTTGTCATTGTTGTTTCAATAGTTTCTTGTTAAAGTGAATTGATTAGAATTTGGAAATTTCTCTGAACCTCTTGATATTCTCATCTTTTTTTTTGTTCTAGAAATGGCTAAATCTTTTATGTTCTCCAGAGACCAAAACATATACCCAGTGTTTAAAACAAAGACTTGTTTTTCTACCTTCAGTATTGAAAAAGTAGAAACGAAACTAAGTGAAAATGAACTAAATCTATGAAGATGAAATAGTGAAATACCCCTTTTAGATGAATCAACAAAAAGAGTACTCCAAGGACCAAGATATTTAATCAAATAAATAAATCAAATGCTAAGTTAAATTGAGAACCATCAAAGGGAAGCAGTTTTTCAGATCTTTAGCAAGTATGAAAAACTGAACCATATGTCAAAAATAGAAATGTTTTATCTTTGTATAACAAAACAATGTTCTCAAAACGCGGTCGGGATGAGGAAGAGTCCAGGAGGGAGGGAGAGCTATTAGGCATGAAACAAGGGTGCTATTTAGCCAGAGCATGGTCTGTGATGGAGCAGCACATACTCAAAAGTGAATACAAATGTATTGTTTTCAAATGTGCTAAGGTCCACGATGATAGAAGCCCAAGTGATTTCTAAAATAGAATTTACTTTCCTTATTTGAATAGATAACTCTCCAAAGAAATAAATGTGCTTAGTACCATTAGGATACCTGGTGTACAGAAGAAAAACTCAGGTAATAAATTATCAATCAGCTAGATTCAAATCCTGGATTTACTATTTCCTGCTGAGTAACACAAGGCAAATGACCCCATGCTATCCTGAAATGTAACTAACTAATTTATGATAGGAGATTGATGGATTCTTCAAAAGTTTGTTGTATTATATGGCATAACATGAAGATGATCTAGGACAGGAATAAATTTTTTTCTGTCAAGGGCCAGATCATAACATTTAGGCTTTGTAGATGAGATAGACTCTGTTGCATCTGCTCAACTCTGCAATTATAGTGCAGAAAGAGTCGTAGGCAATATATAAACAAACCACCATGGCTGTGTTTCAGTAAAACCTTATGTACAAAATCAGGCCATGGCCCAGGTTTGTCCTGTGGGCCATAGTTAGCCAGGCCATGATCTCAGGCAATGGCTGTTGTGTTGGCAATGCTCATAAATTAAAGAAAAATCTCCCAGCACTCTTCCTGCCACATAGCAAATCTTGAATAAATGCTTGGGTTAATCAACCAATCAACAAATCAGGGCATGAATATAACCCGGTGAGGATAATTACCATCCTCAACTTCGCTACTTAATATTTTACTACTTCACGTGTCATTTTTCCTGTTTTCATGAGATCATTTGACAGTTCTTACTGATGTCCCAGATATAAGATAGTAACAGTTCTACAGTCAAAAATTTTCTTCAAATGATTTTCTTTTTTAAATTTTTTTTTTTTTTCAACGTTTATTTATTTTTGGGACAGAGAGAGACAGAGCATGAACGGGGGAGGGGCAGAGAGAGAGGGAGACACAGAATCGGAAACAGGCTCCAGGCTCTGAGCCATCAGCCCAGAGCCTGACGCGGGGCTCGAACTCACGGACCGCGAGATCGTGACCTGGCTGAAGTCGGACGCTTAACCGACTGCGCCACCCAGGCGCCCCTCTTCAAATGATTTTCTTAAAACACTCTTAAAACAATTGGCTGAAGATACGGTGTTTAAAAAGCTCAGTGCTTAATATTGGAGGAAATCCCCTCTAGCATTTTCTCCTAAACACTGTTCCATGGGTAATTTTGTACTAGGAAATATTAATAGGGTCCTGTAGTAAAATATTTTTGAGAAATGCTGTGTTAAACAAAATTAAACAGATTTCTTTATTACAGAAATTCTCAGAGGCTTTGATGTTAAAGAGGGTAGAGGAATACATTTGGCACAGTTTCCCAGATATTTATCATTTTTTTTCACATACCTATTATCATTTTCCAGTATATAGTCTTTGGAGAATACTGTTTGGGAAATAGTACTCTGGAACATAAATCAAGTCTTCATACATTTGAAATAAATGGTGTGAGTGGACTGCTCAGACAAGGAACTGAGTGAACGAAAGGGGAAAAATGGCTAACAGTTAACCGTTAAAATTCTGTCATTTTTTCATTCCATTATCTCCTCAGTCATGATTCAGTGTTTATTCTGTTCAAGGTAGAACCATATTCCTATTCGTACTCAGAAATTATGGTTAGCTTTATGAATAGAAAGTTTAGATATTTTAAAATGAATGGCTAAAATCTCAAGCTCTTTGTTTCACATCTATAAAAATCTTTCTGAGTTTCATGGGAAGATAAACTTTTATTTCCAAAAAAGAGCTTTAAAGTTCTATAAAGATAAAAGAAAAGCTCCAGTGAGTGAACTGGAGTAATATTTGGCAATAACCTGCTGGAGAGCTCATCTGAATTAGAAAGAACTGTGATAACAGATCTCTTATAGTTTAGGTCCATAGAAGCTTGAAATAGAATTGAGGCAGCCTAGTTGAAACTAATACTCTTGCATTAGAATCATTTACAGAATTTGATAATGAATTTCATTTAAGCAGAAATGAAGAAGATGAATCATTTGCAGGCAACCCTTTGTGTATTTCAGGGCACTATGCTTTTTTGAGTGGTCTCAGAAAACATGAAGGGACTATTTCAAGTAAACAATTGCTATACATTCAACATCACCAATCACCAGTATTTCTCTCATAGAGCTTTCCTGTGATGTTGATCCTGGAAAGGAAAACAAACTTTATAAGTGTGGTGAGGCAAAGAGTAACTACCTTCTTTCTTGTTACTCCTCACGCTTAGTATCAGCGCGCACACACACACGTAAACTTTTCAGAATTTCTTATAAGGATTTTATTTACAACCATTTTGTTCCTTCTTGTTCAAGATCATCCTGAAACAGTATTTTCTAGAGAGCCAGTGGAACAAGAATTTGAATCTATAAGGTCTTCTGATAAATTATGTGTTTAGTGACTCGATTATATTGTTATATATTATGTGTATTTAGTAATATGTACTTCTAAAATACTTAGTGCTGAGTGTACACAAGGCATTCAGTTAATGTCTACTTTTTTTAAAAAAGATGTTTATGGAGGGGCGCCTGGGTGGATCAGTCGGTTGGGCGTCCGACTTCCCCTCAGGTCACGATCTCGCGGTCCGTGAGTTCAAGCCCCGCGTCGGGCTCTGCGCTGACCGCTCAGAGCCTGGAGCCTGTTTCAGATTCTGTGTCTCCCTCTCTCTGACCCTCCCCCGTTTATGCTCTGTCTCTGTCTCAAAAATAAATAAATGTTAAAAAAAAAAAAAAGATGTTTATTGAGACAGAGTGAGCAGTAGTGGGGGAGGGGCAGAGAGCGAGGGAGGTTAAGAATCCCAAGCAGGCTTGGCAGTGTCAGCACCGTCAATTAATGTTTGCTTTGTATTGTAAACCAGAATTGGTGGCTAAGATGACCCAACTCCAACTTCACAGTGGTGAGCCATTCTTGGAAAATGTGAATTACAGAAAAGCAATACAGAATAAAAAGTATATGCCCCAAAATACTTATGGATGATCTGAGTTAATTAGATGGTTACAAGCCAGGCACGATGAATATATATAATTGCTTAATGTTACATAGTATAATTTCTCAGAGATGTGGGGAAATATATAGACCTCTCTTACTTTCAAATCTTAGTAAGCAAATGCTAAATTTCCTTAGGAATATATGTGACTAGGGCTGGGTGGACATTGAGGCTTGACATTCATGTTTAAGATTGTGGGTTCTGCAACTTGGCCTTTGTAGGGTGTGGGGAGGACCTGTCCAAGTTGGGTAGTATCTTGTAATTTAATGCAGGCAAGAGAGGGGTTGTATCTGAGAAAACAACTGGCCAAATCCAGACAGAGGTTATTTTTGCTCTTTCTGAATTTGGTAAACAATTAGTGCCATTCTAGAACTTATCATTATCAATATTAGTATAAAATATTAAATGAAAATGTCCAAGTCAGATCACATATTTCTTTTTTCAGCTTATAGTTCTTGAAAACTGGATACCTGTTGTATACTCATGCTTTATTTATAGGGCCTGGAGAAAAAAAAAAAAAAGGAGCAAACATTGAGAAATATCTATGAAAGAACCTAAAATGAATTGATGGAATTAAGGACAGAAATAGAAAATAAATTGTGTAAAAGAATGGTAACTTAATCTTAATAAACCCAGCAGAGCCAGTATAATTAAATAGCAACTATGGTATCATTTAATTATTTTTCCCAAACAGCACCGTTGTTATATATGACCGCGAAATAACTTTCCTGTATTTATTTGGCAAAGCAGCAAAAAAAATGAATTGAAACTAACATTATCAATTGCAAAAATGGCATTACAGTGGATTGGAAGTAATTTGAAATTACACCTAATAGAACAAAGCACACTCCAAATTAATGTATAGTGCTACTAGGAAATAAATGAATTCCTTACTCTTAAAGTCTTTTGTTTTAAGGAGAACCTTTAGCAGTGAAAGCCAAATAATTGTCCATAAGACCATGAAATGAATCAAAGCAGCCATAAATGGCATTTGCGATTACAAGAAAAGGATTTTCTTCTCTTTGAGTCCCTCTCTTTTTATGCAGTGTGGGCAGAGTCCAATTGTGTGACATAGAGCCCCTTAGGTTGTTTTCTTGCCATAACTTTGACAAAACTGTTCTCCTTTGTCTGGTTTCATCTTTTGCGCTGCACTCTTTTCTTTTCACACCCACCTTTGCAGGCTGCTCCTTGCATGCTTGCTTCCCACTGTTTGTAAGTGTGTGTATGCTCTGACTTGTAAACAAGGAGCTGCTATTAGCCAATTCATTAATTAGGGTCCTGTCTGAAGTTCTCCTGTGAAGGATAATAATTTGTTCGCTTAACTAAGATCTTCCTTCCTGAGAAACGTCATTCTGAGAAAATATTGATTGAGGGTGGACCCCTGCTAGGTAATAAATGTACAATTTATATACTTCAGGATACTCAAGTGCATTATCTCCTTTTTGATAGCCAGTAATGACTGTAATAAGATAAAAGCACCTCATTTTAAATACACAGATAGCGTTAGTTGACAATGGAGGCATAATTCACAAATATGCTAATAATTATTTCTGAGGTAGGGGATTTTATCCCAGATTGGAACAGATACCTGTAGAGACACTTTATACTCCATATTATTTAACGGTTCCAAAACAAAGTATCTTTGTCCATGCAGTTTCCTAAATAAGAAATGCTAATCTCTCTACTTACTCAACTTGAAATCAAAATTCAAAATGATCTTAAGTTCTATCCTCTCATGGTCTATCTAAAAGTTCTAATAAATATGTATCTTGATTTCTTAACCACCTTTAGTCATGACTTGTAAGTAAAGTATCTATTGTTTCATCCCAACCATATTTGATTTTAAAGCTGTTGCTTTTGGATGTATGGCTAAGCATGGCTTAGTATTTGGAACCCTGATGTGGGACTGTTAGGTGATCTTCCAGGCTACTTCATACCTTTAGTCCTTAGTGCTATACTCCTTTTCAATATGCTATGTTTTTGACTTCTAAGTCTTAGTCTTTCTTATCCTCATCATCTGGCCTCTGCTTTCTACCTTTGTGTTTAAGTTAGACCTGGATTACTGTGTTACTTTCCTATTGTTGAGATTTTATTTTTTTAATCTATGGTTATAACTTAAGCTAGATGAACTCCAGTCCACTTCCTGGGGGAGATGGGCCAGACCTCTCCTCCTGGCCCATATTGTGTGGTAGGCCAAAAGACAGCAGGAGTTAGAAGGTTAAGGCTTTGAGAGTCAGTTTATATTCCTACAATGGGTGCAATCTTAGATAAGGCATAATCTTCCTGGGCCTCTGTTTTCAAGCCTGTGACCCACTTCAATATCCTATGCCTGGAGTCCCATTATAGTTTGTTGAAAATAATAAGGTTGATGTGTTTTCATGGCATTCTAGATGTATTTTACATCATAGTACCAGAGATGCTGGATCTTACAAGTGCAGCTGGTACAAGGGAATGAAGGATTTGAGACCATGGTGGGTAAGGAAGGGGCCTCTATGGAATGTAGGAATTATTCCCTAAGTGAGAGTTGTGGTGGATATTTAGCAGTATAATATGTAGCGAATACAAAAAAGGTTAATGAACTCCAACCAGGTTTCAGCCAGTGTGTATGCCTTTGAGCCAGAATCTATCTGTATGTCTAAGGAAGGCCAATCCGATTGGTGGATCATGGAACCAACATTGTAGGCATTGTAATGACACTTGTAGTCACGTTGGTGACAGCTTGGTGATGTGGCCATTTTCAAGGGGATTAAGTATCTCTAAGGAGAAACCTAGCCATGAACTGATAGGAGAGTAGGGGTATATCTAAAGGTGAAAGAGAGTAAGTCAGAGAGTCCTATAGGTCAGCTGGGCTCCAGCTGTATCTTTAGTTATCTAGAATGCCAAATTCCAAGTTGTATGGATCAGGCCAGTAGGAGAGGCATGTTCTATTATTTTGACCAAATTAGCTGACTGCCTCATATGCATATTTAGGCCAGAGCTTCTGGATCTGAATCAAATATTAACTCCCAGCAAAACTATAAAGTAGCTTCTAAGTAAGTTAGTTTCTCCTCTGTGCTCTCTCAACACCATGTTAAAATATCTAAAATGGAATTTAGATAGGATTCTGGGAAGATGGCGGCGTAGGAGGACGCTGGGCTCACCGCGCGTCCTGCTGATCACTTAGATTCCACCTACACCTGCCTAAATAACCCAGAAAACCGCCAGAGGATTAGCAGAAGAGTCACCGGACCCAAGTGCAGACGAGAGGCCCACGGAAGAGGGTAGGAAGGGCGGCGAGGCGGTGCGCGCTCCACGGACTGGCGGGAGGGAGCCGGGGCGGAGGGGCGGCTCGCCGGCCAAGCAGAGCCCCCGAGTCCGGCTTGCAAAAGCGGAGGGGCCTGACGGACTGTGTTCCCACAGCAAGCGCGACTTAGCGTCTGGGAGGTCATAAGTTAACAGCTCTGCTCGGAAAGCGGGAAGGCTGGAGGACAAAGGGAGGGTGAGCTGCGGAGCCCCTGGACGACAGAGCTCAGTTTGGCGGGGAACAAAGGCGCTAGCCAGCGCCATCTCCCCCGCCCATCCCCCAGCCAAAATCCCAAAGGGAACCGGCTCCGGCCAGGGAAATTGCTCGCTCCGAGCAAACACCCAACTCTGTGCTTCTGCGGAGCCAAACCTCCGGCAGCGATCTGACTCCCTCCGGCTGCCACAGGGCCCCTCCTGAAGTGGATCACCTAAGGAGAAGCGAGCTAAGCCTGCCCCCCCTGCCGCCGTGCACCTTGCCTTCCCACCCCAGCTAATACGCCAGATCCCCAGCATCACAAGCCTGGCAGTGTGCAAGTAGCCCAGACGGGCCACGCCACCCCACAGTGAATCCCGCCCCTAGGAGAGGGGAAGAGAAGGCACACACCAGTCTGACTGTGGCCCCAGCGGTGGGCTGGGAGCAGACATCAGGTCGGACTGCGGCCCCGCCCACCAACTCCAGTTATACACCACAGCACAGGGGAAGTGCCCTGCAGGCCCTCACCACACCAGGGACTATCCAAAATGACCAAGCGGAAGAATTCCCCTCAGAAGAATCTCCAGGAAATAACAACAGCTAATGAGCTGATCAAAAAGGATTTAAATAATATAACAGAAAGTGAATTTAGAATAATAGTCATAAAATTAATCGCTGGGCTGGAAAACAGCATACAGGACAGCAGAGAATCTCTTGCTACAGACATCAGGGGACTAAGGAACAGTCACGAGGAGCTGAAAAACGCTTTAAAGGAAATGGAAAACAAAATGCAAACCACCACGGCTCGGATGGAAGAGGCAGAGGAGAGAATAGGTGAACTAGAAGATAAAGTTATGGAAAAAGAGGAAGCTGAGAAAAAGAGAGATAAAAAAATCCAGGAGTATGAGGGGAAAATTAGAGAACTAAGTGATACACTAAAAAGAAATAATATACGCATAATTGGTATCCCAGAGGAGGAAGAGAGAGGGAAAGGTGCTGAAGGGGTACTTGAAGAAATCATAGCTGAGAACTTCCCTGAACTGGGGAAGGAAAAAGGCATTGAAATCCAAGAGGCACAGAGAACTCCCTTCAGACGTAACTTGAATCGATCTTCTGCACGACATATCATAGTGAAACTGGCAAAATACAAGGATAAAGAGAAAATTCTGAAAGCAGCAAGGGGTAAATGTGCCCTCACATATAAAGGGAGACCTATAAGACTCGTGACTGATCTCTCTTTTGAAACTTGGCAGGCCAGAAAGAATTGGCACGAGATTTTCAGGGTGCTAGACAGCAAAAATATGCAGCCAAGAATCCTTTATCCAGCAAGTCTGTCATTTAGAATAGAAGGAGAGATAAAGGTCTTCCCAAACAAACAAAAACTGAAGGAATTTGTCACCACTAAACCAGCCCTACAAGAGATCCTAAGGGGGACCCTGTGAGACAAAGTACCAGAGACATCACTACAAGCATAAAACAGACAGACATCACAATGACTCTAAACCCGTATCTTTCTATAATAACACTGAATGTAAATGGATTAAATGCGCCAACCAAAAGACATAGGGTATCAGAATGGATAAAAAAACAAGACCCATCTATTTGCTGTCTACAAGAGACTCATTTTAGACCTGAGGACACCTTTAGATTCAGAGTGAGGGGATGGAGAACTATTTATCATGCTACTGGAAGCCAGAAGAAAGCTGGAGTAGCCATACTTATATCAGACAAACTAGACTTAAATTAAAGGCTGTAACAAGAGATGAAGAAGGACATTATATAATAGTTACAGGGTCTATCCATCAGGAAGAGCTAACAATTATAAATGTCTATGCGCCGAACACCGGAGCCCCCAAATATATAAAACAATTACTCATAAACAGAAGCAACCTTATTGATAAGAATGTGGTAATTGCTGGGGACTTTAACACCGCACTTACAGAAATGGATAGATCATCTAGACACACGGTCAATAAAGAAACAAGGGCCCTGAATGAGACACTGGATCAGATGGACTTGACAGATATATTTAGAACTCTGCATCCCAAAGCAACAGAATATACTTTCTTCTCGAGTGCACATGGAACATTCTCCAAGATAGATCATATACTGGGTCACAAAACAGCCCTTCATAAGTTTACAAGAATTGAAATTATACCATGCATACTTTCAGACCACAATGCTATGAAGCTTGAAATCAACCACAGGAAAAAGTCTGGAAAACCTCCAAAAGCATGGAGGTTAAAGAACACCCTACTAACGAATGAGTGGGTCAACCAGGCAATTAGAGAAGAAATCAAAAAATATATGGAAACAAACGAAAATGAAAATACAACAATCCAAACGCTTTGGGACGCAGCGAAGGCAGTCCTGAGAGGAAAATACATTGCAATCCAGGCCTATCTCAAGAAACAAGAAAAATCCCAAATACAAAATCTAACAGCACACCTAAAGGAAATAGAAGCAGAACAGCAAAGGCAGCCTAAACCCAGCAGAAGAAGAGAAATAATAAAGATCAGAGCAGAAATAAACAATATAGAATCTAAAAAAACTGTAGAGCAGATCAACGAAACCAAGAGTTGGTTTTTTGAAAAAATAAACAAAATTGACAAACCTCTAGCCAGGCTTCTCAAAAAGAAAAGGGAGATGACCCAAATAGATAAAATCATGAATGAAAATGGAATGATTACAACCAATCCCTCAGAGATACAAACAATTATCAGGGAATACTATGAAAAATTATATGCCAACAAATTGGACAACCTGGAAGAAATGGACAAATTCCTGAACACCCACACTCTTCCAAAACTCAATCAGGAGGAAATAGAAAGCTTGAACAGACCCATAACCAGCGAAGAAATTGAATCGGTTATCAAAAATCTCCCAACAAATAAGAGTCCAGGACCAGATGGCTTCCCAGGGGAGTTCTACCAGACGTTTAAAGCAGAGATAATACCTATCCTTCTCAAGCTATTCCAAGAAATAGAAAGGGAAGGAAAACTTCCAGACTCATTCTATGAAGCCAGTATCACTTTGATTCCTAAACCAGACAGAGACCCAGTAAAAAAAGAGAACTACAGGCCAATATCCCTGATGAATATGGATGCCAAAATTCTCAATAAGATACTAGCAAATCGAATTCAACAGCATATAAAAAGAATTATTCACCATGATCATGTGGGATTCATTCCTGGGATGCAGGGCTGGTTCAACATTCGCAAATCAATCAATGTGATACATCACATTAACAAAAAAAAAGAGAAGAACCATATGATCCTGTCAATCGATGCAGAAAAGGCCTTTGACAAAATCCAGCACCCTTTCTTAATAAAAACCCTTGAGAAAGTCGGGATAGAAGGAACATACTTAAAGATCATAAAAGCCATTTATGAAAAGCCCACAGCTAACATCATCCTCAACGGGGAAAAACTGAGAGCTTTTTCCCTGAGATCAGGAACACGACAGGGATGCCCACTCTCACCGTTGTTGTTTAACATAGTGCTGGAAGTTCTAGCATCAGCAATCAGACAACAAAAGGAAATCAAAGGCATCCAAATTGGCAAAGATGAAGTCAAGCTTTCGCTTTTTGCAGATGACATGATATTATACATGGAAAATCCGATAGACTCCACCAAAAGTCTGCTAGAACTGATACATGAATTCAGCAAAGTTGCAGGATACAAAATCAATGTACAGAAATCAGTTGCATTCTTATACACTAACAATGAAGCAACAGAAAGACAAATCAAGAAACTGATCCCATTCACAATTGCACCAAGAAGCATAAAATACCTAGGAATAAATCTAACCAAAGATGTAAAGGATCTGTATGCTGAAAACTATAGAAAGCTTATGAAGGTAATTGAAGAAGATTTAAAGAAATGGAAAGACATTCCCTGCTCATGGATTGGAAAAATAAATATTGTCAAAATGTCAATACTACCCAAAGCTATCTACACATTCAATGCAATCCCAATCAAAATTGCACCAGCATTCTTCTCGAAACTAGAACAAGCAATCCTAAAATTCATATGGAACCACAAAAGGCCCCGAATAGCCAAAGGAATTTTGAAGAAGAAGACCAAAGCAGGAGGCATCACAATCCCAGACTTCAGCCTCTACTACAAAGCTGTCATCATCAAGACAGCATGGTATTGGCACAAAAACAGACACACAGACCAATGGAATAGAATAGAAACCCCAGAACTAGACCCACAAACATATGGCCAACTCATCTTTGACAAAGCAGGAAAGAACATCCAATGGAAAAAAGACAGCCTCTTTAACAAATGGTGCTGGGAGAACTGGACAGCAACATGCAGAAGGTTGAAACTAGACCACTTTCTCACACCATTTACAAAAATAAACTCAAAATGGATAAAGGACCTAAATGTGAGACAGGAAACCATCAGAACCTTAGAGGAGAAAGCAGGAAAAGACCTCTCTGACCTCAGCCGTAGCAATCTTTTACTCGACACATCCCCAAAGGCAAGGGAATTAAAAGCAAAAATGAACTACTGGGACCTTATGAAGATAAAAAGCTTCTGCACAGCAAAGGAAACAACCAACAAAACTAAAAGGCAACCAACGGAATGGGAAAAGATATTTGCAAATGACATATCGGACAAAGGTCTAGTATCTAAAATCTATAAAGAGCTCACCAAACTCCACACCCGAAAAACAAATAACCCAGTGAAGAAATGGGCAGAAAACATGAATAGACACTTCTCTAAAGAAGACATCCAGATGGCCAACAGGCACATGAAAAGATGTTCAGCGTCGCTCCTTATCAGGGAAATACAAATCAAAACCACACTCAGGTATCACCTCACGCCAGTCAGAGTGGCCAAAATGAACAAATCAGGAGACTATAGATGCTGGAGAGGATGTGGAGAAACGGGAACCCTCTTGCACTGTTGGTGGGAATGCAAATTGGTGCAGCCGCTCTGGAAAGCAGTGTGGAGGTTCCTCAGAAAATTAAAAATAGACCTACCCTATGACCCAGCAATAGCACTGCTAGGAATCTACCCAAGGGATACAGGAGTACTGATGCATAGGGGCACTTGTACCCCAATGTTCATAGCAGCACTCTCAACAATAGCCAAATTATGGAAAGAGCCTAAATGTCCATCAACTGATGAATGGATAAAGAAATTGTGGTTTATATACACAATGGAATACTACGTGGCAATGAGAAAAAATGAAATATGGCCTTTTGTAGCAACGTGGATGGAACTGGAGAGTGTGATGCTAAGTGAAACAAGCCATACAGAGAAAGACAGATACCATATGGTTTCACTCTTATGTGGATCCTGAGAAACTTAACAGGAACCCATGGGGGAGGGGAAGGAAAAAAAAAAAAAAAAAAAAAAGGACGTTAGAGTGGGAGAGAGCCAAAGCATAAGAGACTGTTAAAAACTGAGAACAAACTGAGGGTTGATGGGGGGTGGGAGGGAGGGGCGGGTGGGTGATGGGTATTGAGGAGGGCACCTTTTGGGATGAGCACTGGGTGTTGTATGGAAACCAAGTTGTCAATAAACTTCATATAAAAAAAAATGGAATTTAACATCATAATATTTTCATTTTTCATAAGTCTGTTTTCCATGTAGATGATGAGCTCCTTAAGGGTAGGCATACAATTGCTTTCAACTACCTATCTTCAGTGCTTAGGACAATGCCTGGCATAGATACGCAAAAAAACCACTATGGATGGGGTTAATGAATGATAAAATGAATGAACTAAGAAGGCTTTATTTAAAGGTCATAGACATATAATCTGGATGCTATTTAACCATTCTGAAAATGCATGCCTTTATCACATAATTAACCAGGTTCGAGGTTGGGATGTTTTGATGTCTGTGATGGATCTGAGGATGAGGGAGAAGTCAAGGATATTTTCTCTACTTTTCTTAGCTTTCTTCTAAAACATTTGGTCCAAAGTCTTCATTCCAACTACACACTGGAATGCTTCTGGTTCCTTTGTGCTATTAGGAAGGTAATGCCAAGTATATATCCTACCAATGGGGAGGGTTTATTTTGCCATAAGAAGTTGATCCATGATTCATTATGAATGTGAATTTCCCATTGTAGGACTCAAGAAAATTGATGAAGAAGCAAAGAAAGGACTGAAATTTTTTTTTTCTGAGTATCACATTTTACCATTAAGAACTTTAGTGAGGAAATTCTATAGGAATTTGGTTTACAGTGATGCTATCAGTTTTCTAAATACCCAGGAAGCATTTTGCTGAAGGAAGTGTTAATGTCTGCTTTATTTTGAAGGCATTTTGGATCAAGCAGCCAGTTGATTATCCTGAACTGTTGTTCAGTAGGCCCAGACTTCACTGCCATCAAAAGAGTACTTTTCCCCAAACTTAACTTGTAACAAAGAATAAGTTTTATCAGACTTCTTAAAATCCAAAGTTAGAGACTTTGCTCAAGTAGGACTTTTTTTTGCTTAATCTTCACACCCTCCTATTTCAGAGTGCTGAATTACCAAGTAAGCCAAGAGAAGATTATACTAAAAATGGGACTCTCAGAATTGTGAACTTATTCAGCAGAGATTTTACAGGAACCTCAGGGGATTTTATTCAAAATTGAACTTGAATAATTTTTAATAATACTTTCTGGTTTTGGAAAATTGTCTCTCAAAGTTTCTTTTTTCTTCTTTAATGTGTGTAAAGATGAGTAATTTATATAATAGAAAAAAAATAGAATTAAGGGAGAAGCTTGGGGATCTAAATCCTTGATGAAAGCTGTTAGTTTGAGTTTATGAAAAGATTTATAACAGTTGTTTTGGAGAAAGTAGGTTTAGGCATAGGATTTTACAAATTCATTCATTCAACAAAAATGTATCGAGTGCATGCCCTGTACCAGGGTTTGTCAGTTTCCAGACCCTTTTGTAATAATTTGCAGTAGAGCCAATCAGTTCATCTTTGTGATTTTTCTCAGGCAGAACTCCAAAGCCCAGATATAGAGAAAGGCAACCGTGGCATTAACCCAAGTTGATGAGACGCGTGGAGAGTGAGAAAGCAATGAATTCCAGAATGGAGTGTGTTAGATGGAAGTGGCTATTGCCTGTCTTGTCCTGGAATGCTCTTCTCGAGACATTTTCTTGGGACTTCCTCCCATCAGTCACTTCTCCCAGAGAAGCTGTCTTACACAAACTGACCTAAATCAACACCACCCTCACATTGTCAACCCTCCGGCCTGGCTTCTTTTCTTCATTACTGCTGAGGAATATATTAATAATGATGTTTTTGTTTATCATTCACCACTGAAAAAAAAGGTAAAGCTTCTTGAGGGCAGGGTCTTGATCAGTTTTGTTCATCTTTATATTTTCTGTGCTTGGGCCAGTGATTGGTAGGTGATAGGACCCATTAAATATTTCCTGAGTGGAAGTATTTATTCCAAGATGGGAGGTAAGTAGTTCCAGGATGCCTGCCTTCTCTAAGAGTGCAGAAGAGTTGAATTCTGACTGAAGGAAAAGTGAGGAAAGGTAAAGAAACAGGAAGGGTGTAGGAGAGGTAGGAGGGCAGACAAACCTTTAGAATTAAAGAGGTGAGGACTCCAGAACTAGAATCCTGAAGAGGGCAAGGGAGAAATCATGAGGGCTAAGCTAAGGCTGCCTGAGGTGGCAGGTCACTGGAATTCATGAAGTTCAGGAGGTGTGAGGCCAAGATCACTGGAGGAGGATCAATGTGTACCTTTTAAGTTAGGTAGGATTCTTGTGGTAAGTGTGGAAAGAAATCTGCTGAAGTAGGCAAAAATGACTTTGAAGAAGGGACAGGGAGAGTAGAATCAGCATTACTGAGAGCCTCCCTGTGATAGTTATTATTCAGTTTTTTTGGTGAGAAATCTGATCCTCAGAAGGTCAAATGCTAGAGTTGCATGACTAACTAGAAGCACAGACAGGATGACAACACAGTTCTATGTGGTTCCAAGTTCCATACTTTGCAAGGTCATGTTTCTTCTCCAGTCCTCTCTGAGCTACTTCCTCTGCTCTTCCCTCCTTCCTTCCTTCTCTTATTTCCATTGTCCTTAGCATGAGATCTTTTAGAAGTTCAACAAAACCATTCCAAGCCACTTTTCTCCATTTCCCTTCTCATTTGGGGTGGTGGGGTGGGGGGGTTGAGAATTAAGAAAGCTAAAAGGAATGTAAGATAAACTATTTACCAAAATCAGCAGGATATTTCACTAGTATTTTTCATGCATAATGGACAAGAAAGCATCTGCGAACAAATCACAATAATAAAGAGAAAATGGTGTCAGAATTTGTTTGGAAAAATAAATGTTACATAGCTTAAATTTCTAGAATTTGTCCAAGGAAAATTACATCTCTGTTAACTTAAAATATCTTGGTTCTTAAAGATTTAGCTACTGCCTGCAAAATGCCTTGTGTGATGTATTTAGGGGTTAAGGGGATAATAGTTGTTAAGAAAATCTTAGGATATTCCAAAAGGATTGAAATGAGTAAGGTGTAAAATAAAATTTTATGTAAGTTTGTAGCAATCTTATAATATGTATTAAAGTCTTTTTGACTGCCTAGAGGACAAAACGAGAGGATATCAAAGAACATGGAGCCTGTTACTTAGAAAGGCAACATGAAGCAGAATGTTCTATTCTGATGATCATAGGTTTGAAATAATGGTGACACATATCAGCTGCCATCTGGGGATTTATTAAAGATTACTGTAATATGGTTTGCATATAGGTATGCTTATAGATACTGAACTATTTTTAAGGTCCATAGTTAAAATTATGCTTTATGGAGACATAGTCATGACTTTTAATTACCTTTTTAATGCCCATTGATTTCATTTATTTTGCCCTTAGAAAATAAAATTTGGGTTTCCATTTTTCATTTCTTGGCTTAGTCTATAATAACACAATGGGAGCTTTAAAAAATTTTTTTAATGTTATATTTTTGAGAGACAGAGACAACCTGAGGGGGGGAGGAGAAGAGAGGGAGACACAGAATCCGAGGCAGGCTCCAGGCTCTGAGCTGTCAGCACAGAGCCTGACGCAGGGCTCGAACCCACAAACTGTGGGATCATGACCTGAGCCAAAGTTGGATACCCAACCTACTGAGCCACCCAGGCACCCCACATGGGAGCTTTTAATTAGAGACTTTCAAATTATTAAATTGGGTCTCCACAGGAAAGTTAAGTGGAACTATGAACAACTAGATGAGAAAAGAATTCCTCTCCTCATTCAAAAACATTTATCGATCAACTCGTATGTATTTGGTACTCTGCTAGGCTCTCTGAGGACACAGAAATGAAAAATGACAACAACATCCTTGCCCTCATAGAACTTAAATCTGATTGGGGGTGGGAGTGGACTATAAACACACATGTACATACACGCACTATACAGTTTAGATAAAAACAAAGAAAATACAATGGGCTAAGGGGTGAGAGGTGCCAGGGGAACAAAGAGTCAGGAGGATGCTAATTTAGGTAGTGTTGTCAAAACTGTTTCTCAGTAAAGGTGACTTTTAAGTAAGATTAATTTCATCAGCTAATAGGAAGTGTGAGGAAAGGTATAAATTGGGCATTTATTACACATCAAACATTTTGGAGAAGTATTCTTTATAGAGTATTGGAAGCAATACTTAATAGAGTAATATATGGATTATTTCAGTCATTTTAAAGCCAAGGAGTCTGATATTTAGAAAAATTGACTAGTTTACCCAAGATCATACAATTTCTAAGTGAGTCATGGTTAAATTTCAGATCTGTCTGGACTTGAGAAACCATGTCCTTTTTTTTTTTTTTTTAATACTGAGGCAGTCTGTGGGGACAATAATAGGAACTACAGTCTTGAAAGTGAAATGGAGAAAAAGGGAGAGCATCACTAGTGGAGGGGGTAATAGTCTGGGTCTTGAAGAGTCAGAATCAGGAAGTTCTGGGGGATAATGGGTTGGGGGTTTAGTTAGTTACCTACAGCTGGTGTGACAAGTTAACCACAAACTGGGTGGCTTAAACAATAGTAGAAATTTATTATTTCACACTTATGGAGACCAGAAATGTGAAATCTGTATCATTGGATTGAAATCAAGGAGTCGGCAGGTCTTAGAGGAGAATATTTTTCCTTGCCTCTTCCAGCCTCAGATGGCTGCTGTCATTCCTTGTGGCTGCTTTCCTTCTCTTTTCCCTCTTCACATGTATGTGCACAATTTCCCTCTGCCTCTCTCTTATAAGGGTATATACAATTGCACTTAGAGGCTACCTAGGTAAAGCAAAATAATCTCCTCATCTCAAGATCCTTAACTTGCATCTGCAAAGACCATTTTCTCCCTCCCCTATAAGGTAATATTCATGGCTCCCAGAGATTAGGTTATCCCTTGGATATCTGTTCCAGGGTCATTTTTCACCCATCAACAAAGGTTAAAGAAAATATCTTATAGAGGAAAAAACAAAGCAAATGTTTAGAGGCCTTAAATCACCAACCGTAGGATTCAAATTGAGGAACTAAAAGACCATGAGAGAAGACCTTCAACAGTATTAGCTGCACTGCTTTTGGAAATATTACTCAGCATTCATTAAAATTTCATTGTTCATTATGTATTTGGTTTATCTCTGTGCTGGAAACTGAGAAAGCATAATGGTGGGACAATAGCCATGGTCCCTGTCCTTGTGAAGCTTGCAATCTAGTGATGGAGATAGGCTATAAAAAAAAGTCACAGGGATCAATTATGTGGCTACACATTGTGATAAATGCTATGAAAATAAATGTAGGGTGCCATTGGAATTAATAAAAGTTATGGGAAGTGGTGCAAAAAAAAGTTACAGCATGTTGCATATTGATACATATACTGTATAGATTCTTTTTTTTTGTTCCTTGAAATTTCTTTGCATGATGTCCTTGAGAATATGATCTTTGAACTGAGATCTAATGGATGTGTAGTAAATAGTCAAAAGGTGGAAGAAACCAGCGAAGAACATCCTTGATAGACATGAAGACTCTAGGATGAGAAGAATAGTACATTGAGGGGTTGGAGCAAAGACCAATGCGGCTAGTGTGGAGAGAGGAGGGGAGACAGGTGCAAGATACACTTGGAGACCTAGGCAGAAGCCTGATGCTGAGGGGCTCTCTTGGCCACACTCTCAGATGTTACTTCTTATTATATAAGCATTGGGAAGTATGGGAGGAGAAGTGTGTGTGTGTGCGCATGCGCGCTTTTCTCCTTTTTAGACTTTACTAACAGTAAAATTCACTTTTTGTTACACAGTTTGACAAATGCTTTCAGTTGTAGTAACTATACTTCTGATCAAGATATAAATCAGTTCCAGTGGCTCCCCAAACTTCCTCATGCTACCCTTTTGTAGTGCACCCCTATTCCCCCCTCTGACCCCTGACAAATACTGGTCAGCGAGGTCTTACAGCTATGTCAAAGCTCAATTGAAGGCACAAGGCTGAAATTCAAGTGATAAACATGATGGCCTAACACTGTGATAGTGTAAGAAGTGAAAAGGCATATATATTCAAGAGATATTTAGGATCCAGAATCAAGAGAACATGGTGACGTTAAATATTTTAATTTGAATAGAGAGAAGGAAACATTCAGGAAATTGTCCCATTTCTTGCTTGACTAACTAGAAGGCAGTGGCACCCTTCAAGAAATGGGAAGAGTGGGGCGCCTGGGTGGCGCAGTCGGTTGAGCGTCCGACTTCAGCCAGGTCACGATCTCGCGGTCCGTGAGTTCGAGCCCCGCGTCGGGCTCTGGGCTGATGGCTCAGAGCCTGGAGCCTGTTTCCGATTCTGTGTCTCCCTCTCTCTCTGCCCCTCCCCCGTTCATGCTCTGTCTCTCTCTGTCCCAAAAATAAATAAACGTTGAAAAAAAAATTAAAAAAAAAAAAAAAGAAATGGGAAGAGCAACTATTGTAGACAGGGATTAAGTTCAGTTTATGGAGCCAGTGAGACATCCAAGACCAATCAGTAGATGGAAGAATTTTGGGTCTTAAATCCTTAGATTTAAACTAAAGATTTATATTTGAGAGATGGGAAATTTTCAAAGGAATCTAAGCCTTTTTCTTATTTTACACATAATATTTTTTTGTAAAAATCAAAATATTCTTTGTGTGCAAACTGTGTACTATCATTCTGAATGTGCATGTATTTAATCATGGAGTTTACCTGAAAGTGAAAAACGTTTGTTTTACAGATGAGAGACTAAGAAATAGAGCAATTAGAATATATGACCAGAGACCAAGGGGATATCCCCTCTACTTGTTAGATGGGATGTTGCCCAGTTAATGAATCCTTTAAAAAAGTTACTTAGATCTTTTAAAAAAAATAGATAGTTGGTTAAGCATCTGACTCTTGATTTTAGCTCAGGTCATGATCTTACAGCTCATAGTTCCTGAGATCGAGCCCCGTGTCGGGCTCTGCACTGACAGCATTGAGCCTGCTTGGGATTCTCCCTATCTCCCTCTCTCTGCCCCTACTATGCATGCTCATGCACTCACTCGCTCTCTTGTGCTCTCTGTCTCTCAAAATAAATGAATAAACATTAAAAAAATACAATCAAGGTTTCACAGCTAGTAAGACTCAGTTGGTAACACAAGAGCTGTGTCTTAAACTCGGTTACTAAAAACTTGTTCAGATGTATTTTATTAGATGGTTAAGCCAGTGGCTTACTGTAGGAAATTAATCATAATTGTCTCTGAAACTTTTAACAATATAAATGCAATGTATTCATGATACCTTTTACCTTACCTGCCTACTAGGGGAACAGAGCTTGGAGGATTTTTTGAACTGTTTGTAGCTGATCGTGATATATTCCTCCTTCACCATCATACACCTCTACTGTCAAACACATGAGAATTGACATCCATTGTATTGGTGGTCGGTCCTGGGATTATTGATTTATTGTAGATATTAATGGATCATAGAAATATGCTGCCAGCAGATGTTGGTAAACAAATATTCTGGGCTAGAGCGTGCCTAAATATATTCTATGAGTATGTACCTTGGCACTGATGATCATGAGATAATGGCATTCTTGCATAAAGCTGCTTTCTATGGACCATGTGTTGGCCACTAATGTCATATTATGGAATTTATAACATATTATTGAATGAAGAGGTAAAATTTAAGCTTGTTTACAGTATGGTCTCTAGGTCAAATGGACAAACTTTCAGAAATCATCCAGGCTAGAGCAGGTTACATAGACTATGTGTGTATACTGTTTTTTTCTTAGGTATTCTTGAAATTCATACTCTACATTTCCTTTTTTTATACTTTACAATGAAGAATGGTATTTAAAGAAATAGTCTCTCTTAAAAACATAGACTCTGACAAAATTAATGGCATTTCTAAGCTATTTATTTTGTAAATCTACATGTTGATATAATGCATCTGGATATAGTGATATCCAGACTCTTCTTCATTTATGTTTATGGGAATGAACCTTCAAATCTTAATTCATAGAAAAGTCTGGTAATGTTTCTTCTCTGATCTTGTTATATAATTCAAGCAGCAAAAGGTGTCCCCCATATATCCTAAAGAGACATGAATGAAACCAAAATATTTATTTTGCATTGATTTTATTTTTCACCACCAAAGAACAAAAGCTAAAATAAAACTAAAGGCAAAAAAACAGCAACAACACAACATGTTGACAATGTTGGTTGTATTTTTCAAAACCTATAGTAAATTTAGGATAAATCTATCATTTTAACCTAAGAAATTAACCTCTTTCTCAGCATTGAAATTATCTTTTCCATTGTGCAGAAGAAACACAGGCCTTGTTGTTGTATTGGGCCTATTTGCTTATTCAGTATTCACCTGTGATGAGGAACAGAGATTGAATTGGAAAATAGATCATTGGAGGTGACTTTTGCAATGCAATACTAATATAAAAATGGATTTATAATCTTCTCTTATTCCAAAGATTGAATAATGATTGGGCTATAACATTTTGACCTACTGTTCACTTTTCAGGGGACCATGGCCCAGATATCCCATGTGGCTTTAGTAGAATGGATAATGTACCCTCTCCCTAGAGGGAGCTAAATGCAGTATGTCAGAGGTATGACCTCAGGAATTTTCATTTATGCTATTCTTCCTTTTGTCTCGTTCCTGTTTTTAGCCTTTAGAAGAGGAAGGTAAAGAAAAATGGGTCGTCATTTCAACATGACCTCCTACATAGAGAGAGTCAAGGCCTGGGATCATGGCCCAGCTCCCAGGGCCTATGTGATGTAGGATTTTTTTTTCTTCAGTAACTGCCAGTGTTGTAACTACTGCTTTGGGGGCCAGGGGAGAAATAAGAGAGAATGAGTAATAAAGAGAGAAGCAAGTTCTTTCGGGGGTGGGGGACTTGGCTGTGATTTCAGACTGTTAAATCCTATAAAGAAATAAAATGGGAAATGCTTATCATGTAACATAAAACACGATTTAAATGTGTGCATATTTTATCATTTCAACTGTTTTTCAAAAGTACCAAATCATAGGCATAGGGAGAAAAAAAGCTGGAAGGAAATAGTCAAAAATGTTAACAGTTGTCATATTTTGGCAGAGAATATATATGTTTTTTCATATTTTTCCAAATGTTGCGTTTTCTGAAATTTTAAATGAGTTTGGCCAACTTGTATAATATAAAAAAGATAAAAATTAGTGTCAATAGCTGAGATCTGGTTGGTGATCCAGGAGTCTGATCAAGGTTCAGGGTAAAACACATGGAAGTGAGCAAGAATGTAAGCATTATTTTCAGGATATACCGTGTTCTTTCTATCATTCATTTCCTGCATTGCCATCCTCATCACCACCGCTGTCTCCCTCACCTAATAGTTTATCCTCAAACCTCAAAGGCCTCCTTCTGCAAAAATCTTCCTAATCTTTCCATCCTTATGAACATGCAGGATCCTTCCAAAATCCCAACTAAGGAGCAATACATTCCTTCTTCGCCTAGCTGCTCTCACCAGGGCATCTGCAGCGGGTGTGGGAGGCTGATTTTCATGGATGATATTGCCATGTGCCCTTTTTATCATGGTGGGAGTTTAAGATACTACATGAGAACTCTCGGGAAATATTTTTTGATAAATGGGGAAATTTAGCCCTAAATTTCAATTCACAGAGATCTGGATCTGAATGTTACTTCTATCACTTTAAACTTGTCTAACCTTAGGCAAGTTGCTGAATCTGTCTTTTCTAAGCCTCAATTTGCTCATAATTACCATGGAGGGAATAATACCCATTTGTTGTAAGCATCAATCAGCATTATTCCTATGAACTAAAAGAACTGTATTGACTATACCTGTTATTCCTCACAATCAAGCAATGAGACAGGTATTGGGATAATGGTAGAGAATATCGCCTCATTACAACATACCCCTGTTTCTTTCTCTTATAAACTAGGGGAGACACGTTGGCCTGTTCCCTTCTCCAATTTGGGTTCAATTTAAATGAATTTAACACTTAAAGAACATTTACTGTACACCAGATCTGGTTCACATATGTTCACTTGTTATACATTATATTTTGCCTGTTGACCAGCCAATAATTGGAGGTCACTATTTGTTTTAAATTTGATCTGCGGAAGTACAGAGTAGTGTCAGGGCCATGCCATCCTCTAAAAAACATTTTAGATTATCCATACCACCACTTGTGTGACTTCTTGTCCCGTCTGAAAGTGTGCCTCACTGGCTGTGTGGCAAAGATGTTATGAAGTCAGAATTTCATTCCATATTAGCAATCACTGGAAAGGTTAAGGTTTAGAAACAGCGAGAGAGAAAACAACAACAACAACACAAAATTACTGTGAATCTTCACTGGCCCCTAAATGTACTCCCAGAACTCTCTACAACTTCGAGAATACAAAGAGATGAGAGGGGAGGGCAGGTAAGTATTGGTTTTCATTTTTAAATGCATTTTTCTGAGGATCAGAGGATTTCTTATATCTATTTCACCTTCAAAATGGCATCACTGAGTTCCCAGTAAAGGTTACTCATGAATCTGAGGATTTGCCTTTCTGACTCAGAGTTTACTGGCATTTGCTAAATGTTTGGCTTCGTGTTCATCTTTGTCTTTAACCGTGATGAAAGTAAGGCATTGTCTCATTTATTAGATGGTACTTGCTGTGCTGAATTAAGGTTGAATCATTTGACATTGGCCCCACAGTGACTTTAGTCTTCTGAAATGTTTTGTAGCTTCAACCTGTTTGCATTAAATTTTATTTCTACCTATCCTTTCTCTAGCCTCATAGAGTTGTCTAAGGCTATACATTAGCTTTTGGTGAGTAACCTTTACTTCTCCACAAACTGACCTTTCCCAGGTAGCCTGATGTATTCCTTCAGTGAGAGGATTCCTCAAGCACGGATTGCCCCATGCCTCCCTACTTTTTGGCTTTGTCTAATTACCACATTTGGGTTACACAGTGGATAAGTGGAGCTGTTCCCCCAGTTATGAAAGCTAAAATATTCCTTTCTGGGTCTTTGTGGAAAAGGTCAAGAAATTAATTTTAGATGAATATCTTCACCTTCTTAGCTAGTTGCTGTATTAATGATCTCATGACTGATTGCTCCTTAAACTGGCCCCAGCACAGGTCAGAGTAGAGTGAGAATATGCTCTATTTAATGAGGCAGGAATCAGAACCCCTAATATTTTATCACTGGCATACAGATGGAAGGAGTCATCAAGGAATAGAAAGTAGTTAAAGAAGCCTAGTGCCGTATGCAGGTCAGTGTGTTCTAAGAAAAACATGTTTTGCACTGGGAAGGGAGGGGTGGGGTAGATAAAAGACCTATGAGTCTAAACTTTTTTCTTTTTTCTTGAGGTTTTTATATCCATCTTAAGAAACTAACATTATATTAATTTTTTTAATTTTTTTTTTTCCAAAATACGGAATACGTGGGGCGCCTGGGTGACTCAGTCGGTTAAGCGTCCGACTTTGGCTCAGGTCATGATCTCACAGCTCGTGAGCTCAAGCCCTGCGTCGGGCTCTGTGCTGACAGCTCAGAGCCTGGAACCTGTTTCAGATTCTGTGTCTCCCTCTCTCTCTCTGACCCTCCCCCGTTCATGCTCTCTCTCTCTCTCTGTCTCAAAAAAGTAAAATAAACGTTTAAAAAAATTAAAAATCAAAATACGGAATACTTGAAGGAATTGAATAATGATCACCTATGTACTCATCCCTGAAATTTAGTAATCCTGTCAATATTTTTATTACTTTTTTCAATTAATATCTAAGCAACTTTCCTGTATTATATTTGTTTTGTCTCTTTTAATCTAGGAAAGTCTTCCAACTTCTTTTTTTTTCTTCCCTGACATTTTTTTAAAGAAGCTAGATCAATTTTGTCTTGAGGTATACTACATTCTTCATTTGTCTGTTTTCTAATGAGATTTTTTTGTTGTTTTTTATTTGTCCTTTCTCCTCAGTATTTCCTGTAGACAGGATTCAGTCTCAAAGTTTAATCAAATTCAGATAAAACTTTTGGCAAGAATACTTCATAAATGATAATGAGTACTTCATTTTACATCCAAGAAAGAGGTACCTAATGTCAGGTTATCCCACTTTCAGTGATACTAAATTTGTTCGCTTGGTTCAGATGGTAACTACTAGATCTTTCCATTATACATTTACTCCTTTGATATTAGCAAGCAAACTTTGGGGCAATAGTTTAGTACTGCCAAACTTTGACCTACTTATCTCCATACCCATTGATGATCCTGGATTTCTGAATCAATTGTTTCATTCATATTTGCTGAATGGTGATTTTCTAGTTTTATCATTCCTTTTACATTTCTTTTCTGTCATTCTTCTGTAATACTGTTTTTTTTTAAATACTTTTTAACGTTTATTTTATTTTTGAGACAGAGAGAGACAAAGCATGAACAGGGGAGGGTCAGAGAGAGGGAGACACAGAATCGGAAACAGGCTCCAGGCTCTGAGCCGTCAGCACAGAGCCCGACGCGGGGCTCGAACTCACGGACCGCGAGATCGTGACCTGAGCCGAAGTCGGCCGCTTAACCGACTGAGCCACCCAGGCGCCCCTGTAATACTGTTTTAATTCAACATGTTATGGATGAACTCTGGTTCTTCCTAAAAAGGAAGGATAACCGCTTAATTCCTCCCATTCAAGTATCAATCTTCAGAGAACAAAATTGGTGTAAACATCACCTCTAATTACAGCATGTGCATATATTTTATGTTCTCTCTTTAGTATCAAAATGGACCCAAAGTTTTTATTCAAAATGTCATATAACCAATTATGGCCATCATTCTTTTTGATGCCCAAATTGTTTGAAATTTGGACAGTGAGGGCCTCTTCAAACACTCCTATGTCTTTTCCATATGCCTCTGTTGGTCTCTGAGACCTCCCTTGCTTTCCAGTACAAGATTCTGGGCTTACTTTGCATTTTTTCTAACCCATATCTGGAATTAGTCATTTCTGCAAAGAGCCCTAATTTCCTTTTATTGAGGAATGATATTTAGAAACCAAGTTATGGATGTTAGGCATGTTCACTGCTACCTGGAAGCCACTGCTTCCAGAAGTTTTCAATGAACAGAATGAGAAAAAAATTTATGCATATTTATATTCATTATATGTAATATGTTTACATATAATCTATATATAACATAGTAAATTGTAAACTGTGTATATTTAAAACATTAATTCATATTGAATACTTCAGATGTTTGCTAAGTTTTTTGATATTTGATTCTGTGTTCTCTATCATGTGTATCTTTTATTATGCTGAACTGTATTTAATTTTTTTTAATGTTTATTTATTTTGATGACAGAGACAGTGCATGAGTCAGGGAGGGGCAGAGAGAGACAGAGATAAAGAATCCGAAGCAGATTCTGTATCTCTTCGGATACAGAGACCATGACCTGAGCTGAAGTCGATGCTTAACCAACTGAGCCATCCAGACACCCTGAATTTTAGATCCATATTCTTACACTAAGACTTTTAGATTCCTTAGTTTATGCATAGAACATAATCTGAACAATGTGTCTACTCTGCTTCTAACTCCTCTTCAAGTAAGATCTACTTTTACCCAGATATTTGCCATGCCTTTAAAATGCCAATATTTCAGGGGCGCCTGGGTGGCGCAGTCGGTTAAGCGTCCGACTTCAGCCAGGTCACGATCTCGCGGTCCGTGAGTTCGAGCCCCGCGTCGGGCTCTGGGCTGATGGCTCAGAGCCTGGAGCCTGTTTCCGATTCTGTGTCTCCCTCTCTCTCTGCCCCTCCCCCGTTCATACTCTGTCTCTCTCTGTCCCAAAAATAAATAAACATTGTAAAATGCCAATATTTCAAAGTGAAATAAATAGTATTAAGGTTTATTGTTCATATTCAGAAGTGTAAGTAACTATTGGATCAACTTTCTTGTTTTATTTGTTTAAATAAAACTGGTAATCTTGATGTTGAGGAGGCTCAGTGAAAGTCCACTACAATTCCCTTGGCTGTGGGAGCTACCACTAGTCTTCTCTGCCTCTGCACTTGAGTCTTGGCCTCTGAATTTTTCTCAACTCTTCAGGCAGTCACCACATATTGGCATGTTAACTCAAACTCATTTACCAGCCCGAACCTAACCGGGGAGTCTTGCCTAAGGTAAGAGATTATAGTTCAGCTCAGTGATTAGTTAGAGCCTATATCAGGCCTATAGTTGTATAATTATGGATTGTGGAACAGGCCACATTTGAAGAAGGGCAGTAGCAGAGGGGTTGGATGTGGTTAAGGCATATCTAGGCCATTCTGAAGATTAGGAAGCCCAATGCATTTTGAAAATAATTAGCTGTGGGAACAGAAATGGAGAAGAATCATCTCAAAGTTTCATTTCTTTATTGTGCTTTAGTAAATTTACACATTGTTAAGAAAATGAGACAGACTTAAAAGGAATTTATGGTAAATTAACAAACTTATAGGGAAAATCATGACTTAAATATGTATAAGGAAAGACTTCCCTGTTTTACCAAGCTTTGAGTAAAAATAGTAGCAGAGTTTGTTTCTGTATGTGCCATGGATTTACTTTCCTAAGGTGCTATTTTCAGTGTCTTAATTGTTGTCAGTATTGGCTAGGAGGGCAGACAACAGAGGATATTTTCTCTTTGAAGAGAAAATTTTGTTATCTTTCTAACATACTTTCAGACTGCACCCCAAATCCCCATCAGGTGCTTCTTGATCAGCATGACAACAAGGTTGCAGGGTTCTTGTAATGTGCCATTGGCTCACTCTCACACATCACCGCAGACCAAATGATCCACAGGATGCATCATCATTGAAAATATGTTTGGTATGAATAGAAAAACTCATCAAAATTCAAAACAGAGACCTTGAACTTGATCTACACTTGGAGTGTAGAGTAGCTGCTGGGATGCCCCATTGCTAGTTCCAGGGTTGGGGGTCCCATTCAACAGTAACTTTATAAGACAGGGAAGGGAAGAGAGCATAAAACCACTCCCTTTTGTGCTCTGCCAGAAAGATAGAGGAGAAGATAGAGGACTATTGGATACAAGCAATGCTGCTGGTCAACTGCTTTCTTGTCTTCACCGTGCCTTTGGAAGGGCTCTTCTTTTTCCAAAGCGTCCTTAGCTTTGCTTGAAATCATTCTCACTGCATCTCATCCTAAGTGGTTAAATTTAGCTGGTTCTATCTAGCAATGTGGGGAAATCATACCTAGGGATGCAGAAAGTGTTTGATTCAGTCACCTGGGTCATTTTCTAGTCTCAGCAGTGCAATTGTATGGGCAACCATGGAGAATCAAACACAGTGAAATTAACCAACCTTGTCAAGACACGAGTTGACTGTAAATGGTATTTTGAGCTTGGCGTATTTAACCATTTGCTAAAGTCAAATCAGTTTGATTTCAGTGTGGTTCTGTTAAGAACGGGCACTAATTCTGTTAGCATTTAATTATGTATGGCATTCTGTAATCCTTTAGTTATGTTAAACATGTATATATTGTTTTTCCAGGTTGTAATTTTTGTCAGGACAGTAGCTATGTTATCTTGTGTTACTTATTACCCACAGAACCTCCTATAGTAGAGAACACAGAATAGGTGCCGACTGGCCCCTAGGGAAGTGTGTGTAAAGTTTATTTTACTGTCTCTCAGTCAAAGAATGGGAGGACGAGAAAAAGACTGGTATAGTTTAGTGAATAATATAGGAATATCCAAGTATAACCACGCTTTATGTGGAGATTTTAAACATTAAAACAGAGTTATGAAATAAAGTGTATGATAGGCAGTGAGTAGGAGGAAAAATAAGATTTGAAGACTTTGCAGTTTCTAGGGGGAAGGAGAGATGCAACTAGGGAAATTAGTAAAGAACATAAGAGTATATCAGAGAATGAAAGATCAGTCATATCCCTGAATGGTATTTGGGGAAATGGAAAAATCCAAGAACATTAGGCTGTTCATATCTTGTTTTTAGAAAAAAAAAAAAAAAGGGTTAGGAAAGAGTAGTGCCACAGTTGATTTTCAGAGTAAACTGTGTCTAAACTGTGAGGGGAAAATGTGTTTTTGGATAAAAGTTTTAAAATAGGCTTATGTTCCCTGTGTTGTGTTTCACAAAACAGTGTCTTCTAAATGAAAGTTGATAACCAAGCAGGTCTACTTTCCTGTAGACACAAGAAATGAAGAGTTTGTTGGGGATTAGTAAAGGTGTGAGGAGGAGGAACACGTGTTTTGGATGATGAGGTGCTGGGACAGTGGGACTATTGGGCAAGGAAAGAAGCACAAGAGAGCTGGAACTGCCAGGCAGAAAGCACAGAAAGGTGGGACGAGGCAAACCAGTGCTCTAGTTTCTTCGTTATTGTCCCAGGTCATGACGAGCAGAAGTACCATCATTCAAAATAAGTCCAGAAGTTCATTACCTGATCCCTCACAAACACTGGCACATCTACAAAAACAGGAGCTTACCCTCCCACATGTATAGGTAGTGCTCTGCCAGAGGGAAAGAGGGAAGAGAGCGGGAAAGAGAAACAAACATTTGGCCAAAATATAACATACAGTCATGCAGACACACTGTGATGTAGAATGTTGAAATAGAACACTGAAAAATGTCACTCATGAGAACTTTGAAAACCATAAATAAGGAACATATAATGTTAACATGAATGGGGCGACTGGGTGGCTCAGTCGGTTAAGTGTCTGTCTTCAGCTCAGGTCATGATCTCATAGTTCCCGGGTTCGAGCCCCGCATCGGGCTCTGTGCTGGCAGTTCGGAGCCTGGAGCCTGCTTTGGGTTTTGTGTCTCCCTCTCTGCTCCTCCCCCGCTCACACTCCGTCTCTCTCTCTGTCAAAAATAAATAAACATTAAAAAATATTTTTAATGTTAACATGACTAAGAATAGAAAAAAGGGTAAACTGTACCAAACAACTCATTTGAACACACATTTTGTAAATCTGGACAAACATCATTAATAGTGGGCTAACCATAGTAAGGAGATGGTTGCTCCACAAATCAAGGATAGGAAAGCAAAGAACTAAGGCACATGCTATACTTGTAAGCTTCTAATTTGCAAATCCAGTTCACAGCAGAAATTAATTTGGAAGGCGGTTTGAAATTTGGAATACGTTTCCCCGTAGGAATAATATTCCGCACTAAGTTCCCAAGCCTGTTCACAAAATCACTTTCATACAAATGTGAATCTGAAGCCTAGAACCAACAGCAATATCTTACTACTTAAATAATTTGACTCTAATTAACCACCACATGTGAGATTGTCTGATAAACTGGGTAGGCTGAGGCGCTCCCAGAGCCTACATGACTTGTTGCCATATACATCGAAGAGCGCTCTCTTCTTCACTGTAATGAGTCAGGATATTGCACTTCTTTATTTTGCCTCATGTTTCCTTTATAGGAAATATTGATTTTTATGGCATTTGGATATAATAGATCTTGGGCTGTCAGGAAAGACAGGAGTATTTACTCATCCTTGGGTCTTCAGATGAGTTGAAAAGAAGGCCATCTCCATGTGTAAGCAGCCGCATAGGTTAGTACAAAAAAACAGATCCTTTTCCTTTAGGTTAGCTAATACATGATGCTGTGTTAGTAGCAAACACTTAGAAGTATATTGCTTCTTATGGAGTAGTATAACTTGAAAGTGTGAATGCATTCAACAAATCTTGTGGTAGTGTATAGTTGACTGCATTTGAATGGACCCATACAGTAAAAGAACATATATAAAAATGAGAAGATAATATTATATGAATAGAGAATACATAGTAAATTTTACACAGGTAGAATTCAATTTTCACAAATGCTGTTTTAACATCTGGTTCTGTGTAACAAGACTGTTTCCAAATCCTCCTGACAGCCCTTAAATATTCCGTTTTGCTGATATGGATAAAAACAATCTTCTGAAAAGAAAACTACTATAAAACAGATGTATTCAACAGTTCCTGAACGTGGAAATAATACACCTTTAAGACAGAGGAATTTGGGAGGGGGAAGAGGGAAGAGTAGGGGTGGAGGGAAGTTGCAAAGGGGAGTGCTACAGAATGGGAGAGCCAGAAGAGTTCTGGGAGGAAAAAGAAGGTAGGTGGCAAACCCAGGAGTCATCCTGAGGACAGGTCCTAGACGGGGCTCCACGCAAGGCGATGGATCCTCTCTTGTCACAAAGCAGTCAAAATGCTGCCTCCTGTTGTTACCCAAGGATTTGAAATTTGCTGTAGTTAAACTATAACTTCAAAATTGGCCCCTGTCCTTATCTTTTCCTGATCTCTTTGAATTAAGTCTTTAGGTCATTCTTTTTTTTGAGATTTCTGGGTTTTATTATTTTTTTTAAGATAATTTATTTTCAAATTGGCTAACAGTGTATACAGGGTGCTCTTGGTTTTGGGGGTAGATTCCTGTGATTCATCACTTACATACAACACCCAGTGCTCATCCCAGCAAGTGCCCTCCTTAATGCCCATCACCCATTTTCCCCTCTCCCCACCCCTGCCTTGGACCCTCAGTTTTTAACCCTCTGTGTTTAAGAGTCTCTTAGGGTTTGCCTCCTTCCCTCTCTGTTTGAAACTGTTTTTCCCCTCCCTTTCCCCCATGGTCTTCTGTTAAATTTCTCAAGTTCCATATGCGTGAACACATAAGATATCTGTCTTTCTCTAACTGTTTAAGTCACTTTTTTAAGGGCAAATAGAATAATTTAACTTTTGTTTGTTTTGCTTTTGTTTTTCTTGGAATTGTTAATGTAGAGTTTAGGCAACTTGTTTTCTCCATTTTAGTTAATACAGAAACTACTGACAGCCCTTGAATTAGCTTATTCTGTCTAGTTGCCAGGAATGGTCAATTCTATTAAGGATCCCCATGCTACGACCCTTTTGGTGTCAGTATCCTCTTTCTTTTCTGTCCTAATTCTTTACCTGGAACTTGTGACTGATGATTTCTTATTATTTTGGTTTCAACTCAAATACCACCTTCCTGAAGAGGTCTTCTCTAACCAAGTAATCAAAATGACCTCAACACTTTTTATCCTATCATTCTGGCTTATGTCTTCATAGAATTTATCACTATCTGACATTATTTTGTTGTAGGACTCTTCCAAAAGAAAAAGGCCCTTGCCATTCTTAGTGGTGAATCCCCACCATTTAGAGAAATGTTGAACACATAGGAGATTCTCAATAACTAATAGACAAAGGAAAGAATGAATGTCCACTTCTCTGTGGAGTGGAGAATTGGGGGAGTTGGAGACTTGAGGTCTCTCTTGTCCAATCATTGATAATTAGTAATTTAACATACGATCTGTAACATCAAAAAGGTCATTCAGTCAGGATAAATAAAACTCAGAGGACCCTTACTTTCACAGAGTGTTCTTAAAGAAAGCTACAGTTGGGGAGATAGCCCATGGAAGCCATCCAGGTGCCCAGGAAAGAGGATGTAGAAAAGGGACAAGACTCAGATACAATTTGTGAGGTGTAAGGGGAATGCCAGGTGTCTGGTGCTATGATGGAGAGAAGAAAATACTGGGATGTCAGCATGTGTAGCTTCTTGGGGTGAAACACTGGTTCAGCTGGAATTCCCTTTCCCACTCTTAGAAGAGTTTCAGGACAAGATAAGCTGACAGAATATTTGGGCATAAAGCTATGCTTTGGTTTGTTTACTTTCTTTTCTCAATTCTGACTCTTTATATCAGGGATAGAGAGTGCTTCTGCCCTGCCTTTGGCATCAACCTTAAAGTACTTCTTTCTTTCCGTAAGCTTCCCTATAATACCTCAAAGTCTTAGCAATAGAATGAGCTGAAAAATAAAGGTCTGTCTTACTCTTTCAACATTAATTAGTTGGCACAGACACAGCCAAACAAGTAATAATCAGTAACATTTACCCAGAAAATTTTATGTATATAAAAAATATATGGTGTCTGGTATTTAATTAGATAGTAATATGAATACTTGATTGTATTGAATACTTTGAATACTTTTTTGGAAGCAGATTTGTTTGGGGGGGGGTAGAGTATTAGGTACCAAATAGGATAGAGGAGAAACAAAATGGCTGTTAAATTTTTATTTACTTTAAAATTTCACAGTGCTCTGTTTTCACCGTGAGCCTCTGTGTCTTCTGTTTTTCCCTGGTTGCTTGGGGGTAGAGGAGGGACTGGGTAGTGTGAATATCTAGCATGAGATAAGAGAACAGAGTAAACCAGGAAGAAGAAGAGAAGGGGATTCTATGGTTAAGAGGTTGTATGAGAGAAGTGAGACAAGTCCTCAAAGAAATTCGTAATGTTATGTAAGAAAGCGCAAAGAGGGTAGAGAGAAGGCATCTGATGACCCACCAAACACAGCCACTAAACTTTATCTTATTCATAGACCAGCGTTTAATTTATTGTCCAATATGGGATACTCTTTAGAGTGTGACAAAGTACTATTAATAATTAAGTATTAATTATTACAGGCGTCAACCAGAATGCATGATCACTGAGAGATTGCATCATCATAATTTCTTTTATAAAAGTACAACTTAAAGACTTTTACCTTGTTTAAAAAAAAAATCTGACTCTGAGGAAAAAAAAAAAGCTGGATCTAGGATGGAGAAGATAAATGGTATTATTTTAAGCCCCTGAAAAAATGCCTTCCCTACCTTCCACCCTGAACTAACATTTTCAGAATCAGATTTAGAGATGCCTGGCAGTTTTTCTTAGTAAAATGAGTTAAGCTCATAAGCCTTATCCCTAAGTATAATTGGACTTATCAAAGAGTTTTAGTTTTTATAGTAATTTTTTAGTAGAGTTGATATGCATTGTTGCATTAGTTTTAGGTGTACAGTATAGTGATTCAACTTCTCTATGCGTTATGCTGTGCTCACCACAAGTGTAGCTACTATCTGTTAGCATACGATGCTATTACAATACAATAGACTATATTCCCTATGCTGTACCTTTCATCCCAATGACATTAATTTCATAACTGGAAGCCTGTATCTCCCACTTCCCCTCACCCATTTTGCCCATCCCTTCACCCCTCTTCTCTCTGGTAACTATCAGTTCTTTGTATTTATAGGTCTAATTCTGCTTTTTGTTTACTCGTTTGTCAAAACCTTATCTTGAACTTTGTTTTGACTGAGACTCAAAAATTCAAAGAGCCTATATCATAAATACCAGAGGGTGTGTGTGTGTGTGCACACGCACACATGCGCACGTCCACACACACTTTAGGAGACAGGGCTTAAGAAAAGTCATCAAGTAAAAAACCAAAAAGGAGATAGAGGCTCTCTTACATTTAGTCACCAAGGTACCCTGTAAGACTGGCTCTGATCATACTAATAACCTTCTATTCACCTATACTTTTTACTACTATGGAATTTTACCATTTTAATTCTAGTGTTGCAAACAACTTAGTGAAAAATGAACTTACAGTTGTTTTTAAAAGTTTGAGTGGCAAGAAAAAAAGTGAATTAAAGAACATACCTGAGAAGATGAAACAGTGTTAAATCCTTTGGTTTCTGTGAAGAAAAAAAAGACTAGATAAATTCAAGTCATTGTCAAAGGTTTCCTCTCATACAAAGTGAAATAGAAAATCCATATGGTTGCATTTTAGTCCTACCAAAAAGTAACATTTTACAGAGTCTGGCCTCAGTCCTCAAGATATTTCAGACATATGTTTTTGCCTTAAAATGTCTAGATGCTGTCTCATTCCTCCATTTCATTTTACATGTGTAGACTCAGCCATCATGTACTGCATGTGAACTCACCTCTCCCTAAGACATGTACTGAGCACCTGACTCAGAATTAAACTTTTAACATTTTGTAGGTCAACCTTAAATCATTGATGGAGCAGAAAAAAGAACAGAGGGTCTATTGTACATTTCTCTATGGGGGGACATGAAAAAAAAATGAATGGCTAGAGAAGCTATGGGAACTAAAGCTGCTAGCAGAGAAATCTGACAGTCACAGAGTGTTCTGAAGCACTGGTGGACTAAAAGAACAGATTTCTGATTTATGCTTCAGAGTCTGGAGATTGTGAAAATCCATTTGAGGAAGTTTAATGTGAGGAAGGCAAACACTCTGAAAAATTAAGTTTACAGAAATCACACTGCATATAAAATGGTCATTTACACATGAATTGTGTTTAATTACTTAATTGATTAGAAAATATAGATTTATGCCTGTTTATATAGTCTATAAACAAACACCCTATTTATTAAAATGCCACATAAGTGATGAAAGCCCATTACTTTTGCTCCACGGACTAGGTAAGCTTCTCCGCCATCTATGGCAACTCTTAACATCCACACTTAAAAGAAAAAAAACGCCAATTGTGGCATTTCAATGGATGGGCAAAAATGCTGCCTGTACTGACCACACTCACCCCACCCACCCTTATTTCCTGCCAAAGAAAAGGGAGAACATCCCTGGATGACCCCAGCAATACTGATTGCAGTAAAGTATATGCCCTTTTGCCTTTTTCTCCTTCCTACTCTTACAATAACAATTACAGAAAGAAAAAAAAAATGTTCTCTGGGAATTTATCCAGATGAGAAAGAGGCTAAACAATATATTCAGTGAACAAAGGCTGAGAACAAGACCTAGAGTATAGATAGGAAAGGATAGAGAAAGAAAATAAAAGGGAAAATGTGCCAAAATAATTAAAACAATGTGATGTGAAGACAGTTTTTAATCTAAAAAAATGAACAGGAAAAAATAATTGTAAATTCTAAGTAGGATGTTGACCACTAGCCTACAGAAAAAGTAAAACCTCAAAAGTAAATGTACACGTAGAAGTATTCATTTAAGTATATGATACTGATGTTTAAAATTTAGTAGATGAGTAATCCTGTCAGTGTCATGAAATAGCTCGTTTCTGAATATTAAGCTATTTCAGAATATTCATGCTTAGGACTGAGTAGGTAATATCTTCATATACTTAAATTATGGGTTAATCTTCTTTCAAATGTCTGAGAATTGTATAGACACAGTGTAAAAGAAAGAAACTAAGAAGAATATCAGAAAAGGGATAAACAAAAATAGTATAAAAAAGCAACATATGTGTGAATAGAAGCTTTTATTTTTTAGATTTAAATTTGTGTATTAACAGTATTTTGCTTAAAGGATTTGAATGTGACACATCTACCTTGTGATCCCAGCTCCACCCTCATTTCCTGCTGAGCTTATTGACAGATTTGCTCATTTACTTACCTTTCCTAGCAGGGCAAGCTGTGATACATCACTGGATAAATTACATGTGCTTTCACCCTATTTTTCCCCAAATATTCGTATATTTGGACTGTGGGAGAAAGCTGGAGAATGACAGTCTATTAAGTTCTTAATAGGTGACAGTCCTACTAATAATGTTTCTTTTGTATTCTCTTTCTGTTCTAAACTTGATCCAGCGATAAATGAAAGTGTATTAAATATTTCTAAACACGTGTATGTCAGCTTGGTGACTTCTTTTGCTAGTGTGATTTTCTGTGTTTCTTCCTAAGAGATTCTTTTCTGGATTTTTTGACATAAGAACTTGCTGTGACCTTGTGTGCCTGGTCTAAAAAACCTACCAAGCTTTGTGACATTGAATGAGTTTTGAAAAAGCACTTTGTTGATTAAAGAAATTTACTGGACAAAAGGATTTGTTTTCCCTTTCTGACTTAAGTTCAATTTTCCCCTTCATTTGCTAAAAGGTTGGCTGCCTTAAAGCATGGAATGAATCTTTGTCCTTGGCCACGGTTGGACAGAACAGACATTGTGGGTCCATGCTTGACTTGGTGCTGTCCATATAGGCACTGTGTAAACCTTAAGGTATGACTGTATTGAACTTCAAGCTTCACACCAATAACAAATGCTTGTATATAGCAACCTAAAAAAGGTAAATATACCTTATTAAATTTAGGATTACAATTGTCTTTTGCTCCAAGTTCCCAAAGACTTTGTCTGAAGGTTAAGTGTCACAGACTAAGTGTCAGATGGTACCCACAGCCAGAATGGCTGAATCAACCTGGGTTATAAGTGTGGACTCTCTAGTCCAAAGACTTGAGAGAAATAGAAAATTGCTTCCCACGGGCAAATGAGAAAAAAAGGCAATGGTAATAATTTATGCAATAAAACTATGCTAAACATTTTACAAATGTATGATTCTATTTATACGAAAGCATCTTCTAGCAAGTAAGGTATACATGAAGAAGCTCAAAGTCAGGGTAGTTAAATAACTCTTTAAAATTACCCAGATACTAAGTGAAGGAATTGGGATGCAAGCTATTATAGTGAATAGATGTAAGAGAAGGACAAACAGATACATAATTCTGTTGTCTAGGATAATCCTGATTCAGAAAATTAATGTCAAACTATATATTCAAATATATTTCAAAATGTGTTCTATATAAAAATTTGCATATAAAGCCTGGATATTATATCTCTTAGACATCCCCCCCAGCTTCATCAAAATATAATTGACAACTAAAAATTGCATATATTTAAGGTGTGTTACTTGATGTTTTGATATAGATACACAGAATAAAATAATCACAATCAAACTAATTAACATATCCATCACCTCACATAGTTACATCTTTGTATGTGTATGTGGTGAGAAAGCTTAAGAGGTACCTTCTTAGCAAATTTCCAGTATACACTACAATAATATTAACTATAGTCACATTGTTATACATCAGATCTCCAGAACTCTTCATCTGGGGACATGTTGGTCAAGGGGAAATGGAAGGATGTTGAACATTTTTAATTGTAATAGGGAGTATCTGGTTAATCAACCACTATAAAACCTGGAACAAAATACACTGTTTGGAATTACATTCTGGTTTTAATATGGTCACATCATCTGGCTTGGGCATACAGGCAATGTGATTATAGCATCTGTTACCACACTTATCAGCCGGGTTGATTCAGCCATTCTGGCTGCTGGCACCATCTGACACTTAGTCTGTGACACTTAACCTTCAGACAAAGATCCCAAGTGGATGGTGACATTTTCATGGATTAACTGAACCTTTTACCCTTTATCTCAGTGCTTTTATACTCTGACAGAGCCTTGGGTGCTCTGCATTTCCCAGATTTACTGTGTTTTTTTTTATAGAGTGGGGCTTGACAAGTACCACATCAACCCAATAATACCTTTAAAACAAGCCATATTAGGAAGACAGTAAGTGCCTTGCAGGTGAAGTTGGTTACTTATTAAATCAGATCATCATCTGAGATCTAGTCACCATTGGTATTTGCTCTCTGTTTGAGTTAAATACTATTAACTCAGATTCAACAAATCTCACCAAAATGGGGAACCACAGCTTTGAAACAGTGATATAAATGTAAGATGGAAAGACTTGGGTTCAAGTTCCAGTTCTACAGTTAGTTGGCTACATGGCCTCAAGCCAGTTATTTAACTGTTGTGGAGTCTGGTTGTTTCACCTGCAAAATGATTGGGAGAGACAGGTTAGACAGGATCCCTTAGGAGATTCATCTATTGTACTTGGAAGTTCTGTGAAATGTTTAAGATTTAAGATTCCTCCACTCTGTTCAATATCATTCCAGAAGTTTTGGGCAGTATTTTCTTCATGGAAGGACTATGTTCTTTATGTTGTGTACCATTTTGCTATACATAATTATATTAGTTATATTATGCTGTATAATAAGTTACCAGAGATGTGGCTGCTTAAGACAATGGATACTTATCATCTCACAGTTTCTGTGGGTCATAAAACTATGCATGGCTTAGTTGGCTTCTCTGCTCTGGATTTCACAAGGCTGCAAATCATGGCGCCATGTTGACTACTGTCTTCTGGAGCTGGGAAATCTTGTTTAGGTTGTTGGCAGCATCCATTTCCTTCCAGCTATATGATGGAGGGTCCCAACTTTTTGCTAACTATTGACTGGAGGTTCTCTGGGGTCCAGTAGTCTGCCTAGAGCTCCTGGCCACATGGGTTTTCTCAGCATGACCACTTACTTTACCAAGCCCATGAGAAGTCTCTAGCATCAGTCTCCTAAAATGGGTCTCAGGTAATGTAAGGTAATGATGGAAGTGACTTCTCTCTCCACCTTTGCTATATAATGTAACTGAATCTCAGGAGTCACGTATTATCACCTTTGCCATATTCTCAGAAGTAAGTCACAAGTACTGTCCAAACTCAGGGAAAGAGGGTCACACAAAAGTGTGAACACCATCAGGTGGGGATTACTGGGGTCACCTTTGGGTCTATTCACTACAATAATATTAGTAATGGGAAATATTTACGAACCTTCACTTTGTGACAGTTCTTTGTAGTCTTTACAAACAGGTAGCACTATTAATATCATTATTTTGTATATGCAAAAAATGAATTTCAAAGAGGATCAGATACTTATCCAAAGTTATACAGAATGCGAATGTTTTTCATTTGTCCATGTTTGGCTTTCCAAAACATGCCCCATGGAAATTATACATTCTCCTAGTTATTTCATCTATAATTAGGGAAGCCATGACTAAGCAGCTGAGCGTATTTTGATTATTATTTTATTGTCCAAAGAGCTAAACTTTCCTAGACATATTAAATACACAGGAAAGTAGCATATGTATATATGTACAGATATAAGGGGCAAGATGACTGGGAAACAGAGAGAGGGGCATGTGTGCTCAAGTGCTGATCAGTACGGAGGTTTCAGGTGCAACTTCTAGTGCAGTGGCCACAGAGCATAAGGAAAAAAGGTATAACTTATGGTGATATGTCAGACCCATTAACTCTTGCCATAGTGTGAACATGTGGACTCTTTTGACAACCTTAGGTACCATTTTAGACACTCCTTTTGAATGAGGATCTGTTGTCCATTTGTTTCTGTGGAACTCAACTAGTGAGACCCGACATAGGAAATATTCTTAAGCATGAGACCATGGACAGATTATACTTGTTTTTCCTCTGGGCCTGGTTAGGCTCAATCTTTTCAGCTCCCTGCATTCATGGAGAACAGTGCCTCCACTACAAACATGATTGTAAGATAGCATTGCCTTTCACTCAGGAGCTAGCTGGGCACAAAGGAGAACCGAAGGGAGGAAGGAACAGGATTTGTTCTGTTCTCCCTAGGAAGGCAATACATGAAGCTGGAATCAAGTTCATTAATACCAATGAGAAATATTGAGTTTAGTCTATTTTTCAATTCACTTAGCTTTCTTTTAAAAAATTGAGAGGTTTGTCTTTGTCACATGGTGTGTCGTGATTAATCAGATAGATTGGATAGGCAAATGGCTTAATAGTTATTGCAATTTGTCACATCAGACATGGCTTATCATGCATTATTAATACTCAAATGTAAAATTAGTTAAACTGGGTCTGGCTTCTGTTCAAGACAGTTGTGTGTTAGCAATAGTATGTTTTAAAAAACCCGCATAGGGATGTTTTAACCAGTATCACTTTATCCCTTCCATTTCAGTATCAGGAAATTGTCAAATTATAATTAAGTTGACAGAGTCTTTATTTAGCAGGAGGGCAAACAGCCATCCCTTGGAGAGGAGGAGGCTTCAGGCTTCTTTAACATGGGTACCCAGGAGGTCACATATTCTAGAAAGGTGCTGTTCTTTTTTTTTTTTTCTTTCAAAGCAAGATGGAAATTCAGAAACATGTATTTTTAATGTCTTTTTATTTGCAAACTCTAAAATGTATTTATTTTGATACTTGTGTTTTTTGCTAAATTTGATGACTATACAGTTGTATTAAAGTAAATCTCAGTACCTTGTTCAGAGCCATATGTAATTACAGAAGAAAAGGAATCACATTAGTGTTTACATAGGAATGATAGTTCACTTTGAGGAATGTGAGGGGATTGACTTTTTCTCTGATCCCATCAGCAAAGGGCCTCTGTCTCATGTATCTATTGTTACCACCCACTTTGTTGACTTTTCAGGTCTTTTACAATCCAAAAAATGATTTGGAATGTATAATGATTTCTTTAATTATAGTGCGTATCTGTAGCAATAGTTGTTTCCTCATATTTGTAACTCTGTTCTGATTCCAAATGCTTATATCAATCTATTCTGAGGAGATGACTGTCTCTAGTTAGTAAGGGCCCTACTGATCAGTAGGTCCAAAGATGACTCAGCATGTCACCTCTTGAACTCCTGCCTCATCCCAAGCAAACCAGTTGTACACTTTTAGTGTCTCCTGAAAATTGAATTGTTCCATGTATTATCATAAACAGACATATTTTCTTCTAATTGTTTGGCAAGATCAGTTTCCTACGATATTGATCATTTCATGCTCAATGACCACTTTTCCCCATTCTGTCCATAATGAAAGCCCACTATAGAATTAGAATCCTACCAGGTACAGTGAGATCTTGAGAAGAATTATACAGTGTGAGCCAGTTTGCAAAAGAGGTCACAATATATACCTGGGGAGAAAAGCTTGAAATATTCAAAGAGATGGAATATAATTTAATGCAAGTTTGGTGCATATAGATTCTGTGTTTTTTAGACATTCAGAGGAGATCAGATAAGTTTGGGGTCTTCAGCTGAGCATTTTTGGAAGAGTTTGAATTTGAGCTTGGGCTAGAGGATGGCGGGTATTTTAGTTGGGTAAAAGACAAGAAAAAGAATAGTAAGCAAGAGGAGAAATACCATAAAAGGGTTTGGACTAGAAATATGATGTGTACCACAGAAGGTGAGCTGAGGAACCTGACTTGTTTAGAGGGTAGATAGGCAAAGGTCAGGTGATAGAGATAGAGGGCTCATAAAAATGTTGGACAAAGCAATTAGATGTCATGCCACTTGATCAGAAGCTCTTGCAAATGCCCTTTGCCTTTAGAGAGTGGGCACATGGAAAGTAGAGATTCACCCGGCAACAATATATCAGTTCTGAGATGTAAATTCATGTTTGCATTTGTTTGACACATGGATTGTGGGCTTGAGCACAAATGACCTCTATAAAAACTCCTTTGTATAGAGTGTGAATCAGCATAGTTAAGAGTACCTTCTATTCTGTACAGGAGGACATAGAATCATGGTACACTGATATAGTAATCACTGATTGTTTGTAGATTCATCAGAGATCTTAGAGGTTTCTTGTTCATTCCAGTAGAAACAACAAAAGAAGAGAATAATAAAATATTTTTTACCAAAGCCTTTGAAATTCCAAAAGTAATATAATTCATCCCATCAATGAAGCCTAGATACACCTTGGCTATGATGCTTTGATAATGATCACTATAGATTGGATGTGCCTCAGTTTTTGGCCTGATGTTAAACTTTATACACTTGCATAAGCAAAAGTAAAATACCTCTGGAAGTTGTGTCATCAAAATACATTTACTGTTTAACATTGTAGATTTGCTGTTGAATATAGTCAGTCACAAAGCAACTAGAATCTCTCCTCTGTAATGTATTCTCAATGTACTGTACTTTGTCTCAAGTATGATAAAGAAAATAATTACCAGTAGCAGCTAGATTCACATTTCTGATTACTCTTTTTCAGCCTCCCATATGTGTAACAAGTCAGTCTCTCTTTTGTACTTGTATGCAAACATACATGCAACGTTTTTCACATGAAATTGTCATAGTTATAATACTTCCACTAATTAATGATCAAACGTTTCCCAATGAGATCTGGTTTTCTATATAAGAAGATCCTTTGCAGTAAGAATTTTCTTTTTATACAGCCAGAAAACTACATAATTTTGGACAAAGTTCCCAAAGAATAAGAATCTAGTAAGCCTACCCCCATAGTCTTGGGATTATTTTAATACCATAGAAACATTTTAGGGATGTCTAAAATATATGTCACTTAGTCACTACTCCCCAATTATTTCTCAATTCCAGAAGAATTGTGTCACTTACGGTAGAATCACAGAATGTTACAAGAGGCTTTAGGCTGCATTTCTTCCAATAGTTTCCTAACAGAGGGCCAGTAGCCACAAGTTTTTTGCCATGAATTCTATATAATTCTGCTTGAACATGTAAATGCATTTAGGTTAGATGTAAAGATATGACTGCATGGCAGTCCTGAATCCCCTGCTACCTTTCACTGAGCTGCTTCTCACCTGATATTTGCTACTGAAGGCATTTGTGTCTCTGTGTAGATCTTGTTTACATGATTAAAAATGTAAAGCTTAGAGTGGGTAAAAGATCTTCTCCAAAGTAACTTCTGAAACCTAAAAATATGGAGTCTCTCCTTGACTCAGAAAGTAGATCGGGTGACAGTCTAACATACTCTTCACCATGCTGTGATTTGCTTGATATTTTTCATGTGCATAATTCATTGCTATCCATTGCCAATTTATACATAAGGAAAATTTCAGAAAGCTGCATTTTATTAACATTGCACCTGTGATCTAAATTTAAACAAGATCTTTGAAGGTGATGCAAAATATTTGAATGAATTTCCTTTTATTAATTTTTTTTAATTGCTCTTTATAAGGATTTAATTCTACCTGGGATTAGAAGAAGTGAACAATTAGATTTACCTATAATCACACCTAGGTTGTGCTGGATGGAATGCTTTGAGGGGCTCCTGGGGTATCTGACATTTACTGGGATGTCTGACATTTGATTGGTTTGTGAATTTGGACCTCATTCCATTAGGATGCAAAACTTCTGGTATCTGAGACCTCTTGAAAGGGCCAAACCTTTGAGAGTGTGCCCAGGACTTGTTTTTTCTCTGATTTGCCTTCTCTTTAAGAAACTCTAGTCCTTTTTCTCTTCTTTTCTCTTCTTTTCTCTTCTTTTCTTTTCTTTTCTTTTCTTTTCTTTTCTTTTCTTTTCTTTTCTTTTCTTTTCTTATGTTTATTTATTTTGAGAGAGAGAGAGAGTGTGTGTGAGCAGGAGAGGGGCAGAGAGAGAGCGAGAGAGAGCAAGAAAGAGAGAGAGAATCCCAAGCAGGCTCCGCTCAGTGCAGAGCCCGACACATGCAGGGTTTGAATTCATGAATGGTGAGATCATGACCTAAGCCAAAATCAAGAGTTGGACGTTTAACTGACTGAGCCACCCAGGCACCCTTCTAGTCCTTTTTCAAGGAAAAACATTGAAGGATTATTTTTTGTGGCTAGTTCACATTGAAAGCATGGCATAGACTGGCAGAAAGAAACAAACAGTGTAAAGGTGCAGAGAACAGGCTGTTTGCGAGCTTCTGGAAATACTAGCTTGGAATCCTACTGATGTGAAGTCTTCACAAAAATGGGCATGGACCTCCAGGGTTCTTCCACCCACTCCTGCACTCTCACCATCCAACACTGCCTTCTTTCCCTTCCCATGATAATAAATCATGTGAATGCAAAAGCAAAAAAATGCATGCTTCTCAGTGCTGAGAAAAGTCTGATGGCAAGAAGACAATGAGGCGTTGGGAAAGACATTGGTTCCAGAAATTGGATTCTAGGCATGTAGTGCCAGGATGGAGGACTTTTATTTAATTTTATAGAAAAATGTTCGGGTTATTTTACACTGAGATGTGAAATCTCATTTGCAGCTAAGCCCCGGAGGGAGTGAAAGGAACTAGGAGAGCTCATAAAGACAAGCATAATAGGATTAATAAGAAAAAGGCCGAAGACATAAGCCTTTATTGTAGGAACTCAGTGCTAAATTTTAGCATTGATGAAGGGTGAAATGTCGATACTTATCCAAACATTGGTGCCTTCAGGGCACAACAACTGAAGGATGGTGGCTTCATAGGTCAGTGATGCTTGGGTAGGTTGTCTGCTTTTCTCAGGAGAGAGGGCCACTCTGACAGAACAGGGAAAGAAAATGACTGCATGGCAGCAATTCAGGAACCCTCATCACAGAAATAATTCTCAAAATACATATTTATATAATTGGAGTAACATTTAGGGTTGTGTAATAATCCATTGGATAGAAAAATTGGAAAATCAATAATCTAGGGCCCAAATGTTAAATTATTTGTTTATATATTTATGACTTGAATGTTAAAGAAAACAAGTAGAATTCTCCATCTAAAGAGTCAGTTTATGTAAGAGTTCGCAGTCACTTGTGAACATTGATTAGAGGATAAGGTGGTAATCAAATTCTTAGCTCTATAGTTGGTTCTTTTTCTTTTATAGAGGTCGGTTGCTACAGAATAATTTGGGCTGAAAATGTGCCCCCAGGAGCAATTTCACTACCAAAGAGAGCATCATCTATGATTTCGACCACATAGACCTATTGTCAGGCTAATATTTGGAGCACCTACTTCGTAACTGGGTAAAGAAAATGATGTTGACCTGAGACTAAGGGAGTGTCTGGGTGCTGATGATTTCAGTCCCCAAAGGGCCTCATTCATTTTTCTTAAATTTATGTCACTGAATTGATTTTTCCACTATTACTTTGCTAATAAGATGGGTGTATTTTTTAAAGTCTTGTTTTTTAAAACAATATAAATGCCTCCAAATTGACATTATAAGTGAGCAAAAGTATTACAGTTACTAGAGGAACCAGTTCAAGCGTTTTCTATAGTATGATAATAACGCAACTTAAGTTTAGAAATGGTGCTAGGCATGAGATGACACTCCTCACCTGCCCTGAGCATCTTTGTTTGTATAGCCTCACATTTCATATTTATAACAGGTGTATACTAAAAGTACAGAGATGTAAACTACATGAAAATAGATGAAAATTCTGGAATATGGAAATGTACATTTTACCTGGGTGCAAAGCAAAAACATATATGGCATTTTCCTTAATTTAATTATTTTCCTAATACAAACATTTAACATTTGGTCTTCTTGATGATTTGATAATATTACCAAAGCCTCCATGTGCAGTAGCGAGATCTCTGTATGGCTTTTGTGAGATTATCTCAATGAGGTGGTGTCAGTTAGGATGGCTAGGTCTTTTTTCCACGTTCAAAAACAATGCATTTCTGACCATCAAGCTTGTATATGAAAGAACACCTGCTTTTAATGTAGGAAGGCTGCCTTCCAATAGCAATGCCGGGTTCTGCATGAAGTGTCTATTAAAAAGACATTTTTACAAAGGGATTTCAGATTTTAGTTTAGTTATCAAGAGGTACTACTTGTAAGGCTTGGAAGTAGAGTCCTTTTTAGGAAAGGTGGCCACTAAATCATTTAAATCCTTCAGAAGAGTTAATTGGGGCAACAAAGGGACCTTATATTATCCCATTTTCCAAGTCCATCCTTGTCGTGGTTGTCACTATCATGGTGATCTTTGTTGTCAACACCATTATTACTTTCAGCAATATCACCATCCTGAGACCTTATATATCCTGATTAAAATGATCCCCATGTGCACAGCCAAATATATTAGGACCAAAATATCCAGACTGGCTGTTTCTTGTGAGGTTATTTTGGCCTCACATACAGATGCTTGGTCCAATGTTTTGAGTATCCACCATGTGGCTTGGTTCTGAAGATGAATCCCAGCCAATGTGAAGCACTGAATGTTCTGGCCGCACCATATTTACATAGACTCAGCCATTGTCTTAATTTTACAGCTTTACTCACTGGCTCATAGTTATTGAAGATGATAAATAAAAATGAGAAGTGACCAAAAATTTGTCCATTTCTATTCAAGTGTGTCATCAATATGGCCATACAAATGACAAGGTCCGGTGAACACAAGCCACACTGGTGACTGGGCTGCCTTAGTGAATCAGTTGGAATGACTACATCCAATTCAAATGGGGGCACAGGGCTGAGGGCTAGACTCTTGCCAAATCATGCTACTCCCAGCTCTCTAATTTTGTTGCATTTTTATTTGAACTTCCTTTTCAACATTCAACTCTAATTACTCAGTGCAGTCCTCCTGGAAATGCTTTCTCTCTGTCCCTTTATGAGTAAAACAATGAAACCCTTTGATCTTTCCTTCCTTTCCTGCTTTTTACTCAACACTTCAGGACTCCTGTATCAACAGTTAAGTTTAGGAGAAGATTCTCCTCTTATTTGAATAAAGGATTCATGAGAAATGGATGATGGACCTGGTAACAAAGGAGAGAAAATGCAGTTGGGTGCCTGAAGGAAGTAGTGAATCTCTGCCCTCATCTATCACTACTGATTAGCTGCAGTGTGAGAGAGGGAGAGACAGAGACAGAGAGAGATTGGAAATAACAAATGGATTCAGGAGAGAGGCTGGGCTTTGCTGCCTGGTTTTTCTAGCTCATCATTTATCTCAGTTGTGGCTGATAGGTGGCTCTGTCTCTCCCTCCTCCGTCCCGCCCACCAGAGAATCTGTAACCATGGCAGGTGGTCCCTTGTCTGTAGTGCTTTCAGTGGCAATGGTATATTCAGCCCTTGTACGGAATGTCTGAGAGTAGGTGTCTTACTGTCTGATGTGTCTATTCCAGTTTACCTTAAGAATGTGTGTTTACATGATTCCTGTCCATGTTTTCAGGCTGTGGCCTTGCCATTCCCTCCTTGGGGCAAGTGTTGACAGCATGCCCATCATGTTCATAGTGCCAACACAACTGATAGGCAGGCATTACATAAACCATTTACAGGAGGTGGGTAGGGCTTGGGAGGGTCCATAAAAATGTTGAAACTATCCGAGTGTGAAATGGAAAGATGAAGAAAGTGTTTTCTCAAAGCCATTTATATCTGTCATCTGTTCTGGGTCTCCCTCTTATGTCTCCTGTTCAGTCCCTTCCTCCCATCTTCACCGCTGAGGCTAGATATTTCTCTGAGAAAACATACCTGTAGAGGTACACTTGTTATGAGAGAAGCATCTTTGTATAAAACAAAAGCTTCTGTAGCCAAGTGTTCTATTGACATTGTTCGTTCTCCAATGAACAAACATTTTAATAGCACAGCATTCAGGCACATACATGTGAGTGGTTACCAAATCCTATTGGTTTAGCTTTTGAAATGTATGAGAGGGAGAGCATGCTACCATTTGAATTGGGTTATATCTGCTATGAAGGAACTTCCTGTCACTTTGTAACACTTAAAATGATGCAGAAATTATCATTTAAACTTAAAGGGATGAAGTCAATGTGTAAAGACACTATCCCTTGTCCTCACCCTGATCCTTGGTCCATTTCCATTTTTCTCTAACTTAAAGACTGCAAATACTTTAATCTTGTGGATGGATAAGAATTCTCAGCCTGGGGATGCTGTTTGTATGTTTTGCATTTGTCTTTGCTCGCAGGCAATTTTTCCATTGGTGAGGTTCAGTTATTTTTCCATAGGTGAGTGGCAGTAAGGGGTAGTACTTACGCTGTATGGTTGCTATTAGACAATGACTAAGAGGATTTATACATATTTTCTGTTGAGCCTTCCAATGTTTATAAATTGAACATTATTAAATTTATCTTACACATATGGAAAGTGACGCTGGACATGGACTGAAGAAATAGGAAATGGCTCTTTACCATCCTAGCTCTCCGAAGGACTCTATTGTTATACAGCAAAGCCTTTGTTGGCTGCCATCCCCTTTAGTTCATCAAGCATTGTGTCATTAATGCTTTAGTCACCCCTTTGAAAGATACTCAAGGGCTGATGGCTTTTGGATTCAATGTCTTTGGATTCAGAAACTTTAGATTTAACTCTCAGCCTCTCCCCAGATCAGATAGTTAAAAGATAAGGCTATAAAATAATGAGATTAAGGGGCGCCTGGGTGGCGCAGTCGGTTAAAGCGTCCGACTTCAGCCAGGTCACGATCTCGCGGTCCGTGAGTTCGAGCCCCGCGTCAGGCTCTGGGCTGATGGCTCAGAGCCTGGAGCCTGTTTCCGATTCTGTGTCTCCCTCTCTCTCTGCCCCTCCCCCGTTCATGCTCTGTCTCTCTCTGTCCCCCCCCCAAAAAAAAAATAATAATAATAATGAGATTAAGGCTTACACAAGTAAACTAGAACATATACATAGAAATGACTCTTAAAGATTTCCAGGTCATTATTCTAATAATGCTATTATTGCTCATTGTATGGAAGTCTTTTGAGGAGAAGGGAAGGAATTTTATTAAAACTACATAGGGAATTGATTCTGATCATTTTACAATCACCATTTATTCTTGACTCAAATGGTGTCACCCTGATTGGGCACTCATGGCTTATTTGAGGCTTAATTTAAGATTATATTTTTCTTAACATAAGAACATTCTGGGTATGGAAGTCAGAGAATTCTTGGATTTATATCCTGGCTTGACGACTTATCAGTTGGGTATTCTTGGATCAGTTGGTTAATATTTCTGATTCTCAATTTTCTTAGCTATAAAATGGAAATAGTGATATCTGTCTTACAGGATGCTTTGCAAACTAAAATGATATAATGAATATTTGTTATATACTTATCATAGTGCCTGACATGTAATAGAGGTTAAACAAAAACCAGTTTCTTCACTTAAAAAAGACATTTATAATCACTAAATTAAAAAAAAAGTATACTAGGTTCTTAAATCAATATCAAAAGAGAAATGTGAAATTGTCAAGTGATTTTTGAAGTAGGATATAACACATGCATAGTATCAATGGGGCTGATTTGATTAAAGACATATCTACTTAGCCAAGAATTCAGTTCTATTATTTATTGCTAATTAGACTCAAAGTATATGTTGGTTGGGCAATAAAGAAGAGTGGTTCACTAGTTTCATGGTATGTAGGTATATCTGTAGTAGGATTGCCTGGAAAATTTGAAAACATGTATGCAAAGAACAGGAGGATGAAAGGAAAATCATATTTATTATTTTGTATATGTTAATGATTTTATAGACAATGTGTCTATTTTTGTAATTAAAAAAAATTTATTTTAATTACAGTGTACTTAAAAATATAGTGTTACAATGTGTCTATTTTTAGATAGAAAACACTTGAAGACAAGGACCATCTCTTTCTCTGGGTACGCCCAGTGTGGAACTCACTACCGGGTGTTTGAATTCAACTTCGATTCTGGCCATTTAGCTGAAACCATGTTTGCCTGTGGTTTGATGCCTAGCTATTTTAGTCGTTTCGACAACCTTCCTGGATTAATGGACAAGTAATTAATTACTCTATATTCTGCTTATGTATGGTCAATTGAAGTGATTGGGATAAATCCATCCTGTACCTACATATTCCTTAGAGGAGTGACCTCAGTTTAAGAAAACCCAATATATGACATTTTAAATTTACAAGTAAATCAGGGGCCAATACTTATATTCTAAAAAGACACATCATCATGTATATGTCCATATGATAGTGAGAAATGTTTATATTATTAAGCTGTATTATCATCATAACAACCATTCTTGCACATATTTGTGGCTCTAACTTCTAATCCTCACACTATATTAATATATATATGTGTGTGTGTTTACACACATATGTACACATACATACTCACTTCCTATGTTTCTCATAGGAACTTTGTTTCTGTGATTGAAGGGTTCAAAATAAATTACAATAAGCTGGCAGAGAGATGCTTTTCACAGGTGTAGTCTAGTAAAGAGGAGGTCTGTCCCTCTGGGTGTAGTTGTTCTGCCTGAGACCGTGCCAGACATGGGTTTTTTTGTGTGCATGCATAGAAAGTGCAGCAGGCCTGGGCCTTGAGGACTCCTTACTCTACTGGGCCTACTTACTTGGGGCCATCATGGAGTTTTCCTGAGGTATCCTACCTAGAGACATAGGCAAATTAAATCCTTAAATCTGGGTCAACCCAGGAACCAAGAGAAGGCAATAATTAACTAAGATTGTGATGGCTGTGTGTATATCAGGACCTGTTTCTTCTTACTTTTTCAAAATGTGGCCACTAGATAGTTTTAAATTACTTATGTGGCTCACACCTTGGCCTGTATTATATTTCCTTTGGTCACTGCTCTTCCAGAGGAAGACAGAATCAAATACTGCATCTGCTGTTTCTTGGTGAGTTTGGTCAAAACTTTTTAACAATTCTGAGCTTTCGTTTTCCACATATACCAAAAAAAATCATAAAATCATGTTTTACAAGACATTGTGAGAATAGATTGAAATAATAGAAAAGATGAACCCAATATTTTTCTGAAGAAAAGCCAGCATTCAATAATGTTCGTTCTTCTCACATCCACACCGTGTGTGTGTGTGTATGTGTGTGTGTGTGTGTGTATTGTAGTTTTCAAGGATAACCAGAATGCTATTTGTTTGTTTAAAAAACAAAAGCAAACTGTTTCTGTAAAGCCCTCCTTTTAAACTCAGCTCTGTCAGTTAAAAGTTACATAATTTTGAGTAATTTATATACTCTTGAAGGGTTAATAACACCTACCTCCCATGTTTGTTTTATGAATTAGAAATGATCTTTGTAAAACACCAAGCACATTGCCTAATGCAACACTAGCACTTAAAAAACTGTATATACTGTCATCATTTATGTTATCATAATCATTATCATCACCCGTATCATCATCACTGAACAGAACAGCTGGAAATCTCTGTTATTCTATATATAACCTACTGGTTGTTGTTTTGTTTTTTGTTTTTTTCTTTTTTGCAGCCTTGCCTACAGGGAAGCAAGTTTATTTCACCACAACCCTAATTAGGCTATGTGTTAACTAGATGATACCTTTGAGAGGTAAAAAAGACGAGAGTGTGGGCTAACAATCACATGGTGGGCATTTCAGTCCAAGTTGCTTCATGGGACTGTGTATGTTTTTTTTCTCCAAAACTTTTAGCAAAACTAATGTGCAATCCTTCTATGTTGGTGTGATATTACTCTAAATTACTCTTGTTTCTTTCTTCGTCTCTCTTCTTAGATTTCCATGGCCGTATCCCCACACTTCTTTTTTCTCAACCTGCTACCTTCCCCCTCTCCTTCAAGTTTTGTACTCAGCAAATGGAACAAGTACATTTGCCTCTAGTCCTCTAGTTAATTGAGATATCGTGTTTTAAGGCCATGTGTGTGTGTGTTTCCTTTATGACTTGCTATTATTTTTCCCTGACTCTGACTTGGCAGCTATATTTATTTGGAAAGAAAAAAAAAGAAAGTGGTATAATTTGCTTTTCTAATTTTCAGAGAGAGCTCTCCTGGTTACATGGGGTCGGAGTTGCACTGTCTGGTGCCAGAAAGCTGAGGCTGCACACAGAGCTCTGTGCTAGGCAAGGAAATACTTCATTAGAGTTGTATTCCACGAAGGCACTTTTGCTTCTTAACGCCTGTGATTTTAATTAAAACCTGGAAAGTAAAGAATTCTCTGGTCGTATTAATGCTTTCATTTCCATTAGGACGGTGGAGTTTATAAACACTATCCGGGTTTATAAATTAGTTCTCATGTGAATAATAAGTGCACAGTGTCGCATAGAAAGCAAAACTCTGCCGATCCATCTGTTCCTCTCCCACTTTTTTCTTCCATTTTTGTTTTCTTTTTCAGCAACTCTGGTAAGAGTTGATCCTTGATTTCTTTCATCTCTAAATCTTGATTACCTCTGTCTTTTAACTATGTTTCATTTAGCATTTAAGTATGCTAAAACCAGATTTTATTCTGGGTTGGTAGAGGGGACATTAGTAGTTCGTTTGGGTGTAAATCTAAAATAAAAATTAGTAAAAGTCTTCTTAAATTGATATGGGAAACAAGATTCTCTACTTCTTTAAGTTCAGATTTTGTAGAACATTTAATATTTCCATAATTAAAAAAATGAGCATACACAGTCATACACCTAGGGATATGCACATATCTGTCTTTCTGAAGCAACAAGGTCATCACATACATGGACTTGTTTATATACAGTGTTTTATTAATGCATTATCATTTTTCTTCATGTATATCAAGAGGCGTAACCAGATACACACAGAATCATAGCCAAGATTGTGACACAATACATAGTGTTATAAGAAATGTCTGTGGGCAGAAGCAAATAATAAACTATTGATCTCAGCGAAAACTTTCAATTAGACAAAATGATCTATGGTACCAAATCAGTCAGGACTGGACTTAAGTGTCTCTCCAATCAGTTTTGGATGCAGGGCAATATAAATGATAAATAAAGGTAGATGTGTTTAAGGAAGCAAGTGTTCTATGTGGAGGAATGACCCCCCAGAACTACCTTCTGTTGATTACAGACTTAGATGGCTTCCAGTCCATAAGCACTTCAGGAATATTGCTCCTTCCAGAGCTTGTAAGAGTTGATTTTAAGGTTGTAGATACTTTCTGTAGGCACTTTTTGAGAATTCAGCCTCAGGTGGGCTATGCAACTTTCTGGTTTAGAGAATTTTCAACCACTGTCTGTGTCTATCTCCCTTTGAAGTAACTGGATAACACCAAGAAGTGACCGTTTTGTAGGTGTCAGGACATCTGAGTGTCCACAGGGAGTGTCTGTGCCGCCTGTGGGGGCAGAGCTCTCATCTCTGGATAGGCTATTGTGTGTCCAGCCCATTTCTTTCTTTCTTTTTTTTTTTTTTTGCAGGGAGGTAAAGTCCAGGCTCATTTTGTCTGTGTCTCACCAATGTGGGAGTATCTGATGTGGGAGGGCTGTTGGCAGTCCCTGCCTATGCCTGGCACAAACAGACAGACAGAATGGAATACTGCTAATAGGCACATCTTTGGTGAAATGTGCCAAAAATGAACATGTTTCCTCATAACAAAATATGCATAGCACAACAAACATATGTATGACAGTGTTATTGTAAAACTCTGTAAATTATCATAATTAAAAAGTACCAAATTATAATTGTGTATGTGTGTATGTATATATGTGTGTATATGTATATATATATATATGTGTGTGTATGTGTATATATATACATGTGTGTATATGTATATATACACATATATACATATGTATATATATACATATATATATGTACATATATATATACACATATATATACACATATATACATATGTACATATATATATACACATACACACATATGTATATATATATATACATATACATACATGTGTGTGTGTGTGTGTGTGCGTGTGTGTGTATACACACACCTTTTATCACCAGAAGAATTATGGGGACCATTTACTCACCAAGAATAAACATTTTATTATTATTTTTTTTATTTAAATTTTTTTTTCAACGTTTATTTATTTTTGGGACAGAGAGAGACAGAGCATGAACGGGCGAGGGGCAGAGAGAGAGAGGGAGACACAGAATCGGAAACAGGCTCCAGGCTCTGAGCCATCAGCCCAGAGCCCGACGCGGGGCTCGAACTCACGGACCGCGAGATCGTGACCTGGCTGAAGTCGGACGCTTAACCGACTGCGCCACCCAGGCGCCCCAAGAATAAACATTTTAGAGGAACTTAAAAGAACCTTTAAGATCTTGCTTCAACATTTTGCCATATTTTCCATTCAGTTTGCTTCCACCAATTCTTCAGTCTCTTCTGAATGTGAGCATTTAAAAAAAGAACAAAATAATACCTTCCATAATGGTATTTGATAGCACTGTACTGTTTTCAGAGTTTTTCCTTTCACATACATTATCTGTTTATCAGCAATCTTTCTTGGCTAGTGAGCAAATGAACATGTGTATGTGTATACATATATGTGAACTAGAATTTGGTCACTGGGTCTAATACCAAGTTCATGTAGAGTCCCTAAGAGTCCATGAGAGTGTTGTGTGGTTTATATGTCTCGCTATTCAGTTTGCTTGTTTGAAAAGCAGTGCTTTATGTTTCCTTATGTTCAGTTTTTGGACACATTGATCCAGGGATGGTTTTCATACTGTACCTCACCTAACTGCTTATTCTCATGTTTGTAAGTTACAGCTTTCCCCAGGATAGTACAGAATCGATCCCCAAAGGATGCAAAACCTTTTTATTCACATGATAACCAAGACTGTTGGTACTATAATTATCTGTCTCCAAAGAAGCTTCTGGTCTACAGAATCTCTGTTCTCAGCCTGGGTTCAGAACAAGATAAAAAGAAAATAAAGGGAAAATGGATGCCAAAATGTCATCTTAGTACTGGAATGGCTCAGTCAGCAGTTATGGCCTTGGACCTATTTGCCACACAGGTTTACTGATACTGGGTCTCTGATTTAGAGGATGAAAGTCTGCACAGCATGGCAGGACTTGGGCTCTGGGGGCCTAACCCATGCTGGGAGACTTCTCTGTAACTTCCAGCAAGGAGAAGCTGAGGAGGCTTTGGTGTGGGTTGGATAGGCTCCTTCCCTAAAGGAGAAGAGTGAAACTGAGCCAAATTTAACCATCAAGTAAGCTAGGCACCTATTCAGGGGCAAGAAGAAGTAAGAGAAGTCAGAAGTATGCTGAAGGAAAATCTCTGCCTGTGGAAATGAGCGGAGAAAAGGCATTCCTCTCTAGCAATATATTTACCTAACTGATCATATAATCACAAAATAATCTGCAAAATTGGGGCCGAGGAAATGACATGGCCTCATTTAAAAGAAATCTTGGTAAATATTAGATCTGTTTCACAAGGGATATGTAGTATTTGGATTTTCAGAAGATTGGTTTGGATTGGAATGGAGATAGGCCAGAGGTTTATTTTTTTGGAGCGTGAGTATAATTTTTGGTCTATATTGCACCCTCCCTGTGATAAATAGATGTTCACTTGTTATTGAAGTGCATAATTACCAATGATGCTCAGGCAGTGGCCAGCAGAGCTCTGTGTCCTATTTGTTAACCTGGTAACAGCCTGAAGACCAGGTCTTCTGTTCTGAAGGCCCTCAGTCCTTGTCACTTTCTTGTGATCAACCAGGATTGAAGGCAGGGTGCAGAGAACAGGGCGGATGGATTTTCACCCAGTCCTCCCAGCTCAGCAAAGGGATGTTATTGAGATATCCTTCCAAGTATTTTAAATAGGAGTGTCTGATGGCAAAATGAAAACAAATGGAGAAGCCAGTGAGACCCACACAGGGGACTTGGTTTCCTGCTGCCTCCAACCCCTGTAGGAGAGGCAAGCTGGAGCTTCCATCCAGAGGAATGCATCTCAGCCAGGGGTGGGAGCTGTCAGAATTAGCAGGGAGGAGGAGGTATTGTTCCCTGATCATTTTCTAAGCTCCCTGAGATTCTCTGACATTGCCGAATCTGTTAGAGGCCAATACTCAGGCTGCTTGAGGAGATGGGCTTTTTGACCCTCCGGAGGATTCCAAACTCGTCAATCAGTGTAATCGGAATATCTCCCTAGAAACACTATTGGGACCTCCACGAAGGCACCAGCTTCATCCTTTGTTGCCTTCTCTGACCTTTCACATTCAAGGAGAAGCGGAAGAGAACACACAGCCTGCTGGTTCCCTTCAGAGCCTGTTTGGTGGCATTTTCTTATATCCTTGTAGTTCTCAGTGTGGTGCTCTGCTTAGCCCCACCATGGTTGCCCTCTTTCCCCTTGTTCTTTTCTGCTTCTTCCTCCACATCTCTCAGGAAAAGCAATACTAGAGATTGTCTTCACATCTTAGAATTTGAGAAGAACACCAGGCTCATAACTCCCCTTCTATGTTGACCCTCTGCTTACTGGTCACTGGAAATAGGTTATAACTCCATCACTGAGGGAGAAAGAGATCAAGGAAGCCTGTGTTGTATCAAGGGTGCAAAGTGGGAAGCAGTGGGAGGAATTATTCTGGTGAGAATGTGGGTGTGTGTGAGAAAATTAATGATAGCCTCTGTCTCACCAAAGGAACAGAAAATTAACCTTTTATCAGGTTAGGCTCAATGATTGGGGCCGGGGGCGGGTGGGGGTTGAATATTTTGACTGTGCACAACAAACACTACACCCCTGGATGCCAGGCTTATTGTTAAGATGCCTAAAAGCTTAGGACTGACATTAATAAAGGCGGAAAGGCCCTTATTTCCCTGTAGTTTTACCTTTCTCAGTGACTAGTAAATTGCTTGCTATTAAATTGATTAGAGAGGTTAGGAGAATAGAACTCTGGTTTTAAAGATCAGACAGCCATGTCAGGAATGTCATAGTGCCCTGACTCACACATCCAAATCTCAGCCTTCCCTGTCCTCAAATGGTAAAAGTAGAAAAGGGTTTGTGGGACAAAGGCTGTGATAAAGTGTTACTTTTCCAGGGTACTTTTAGAAGCCAAGCACAATTTTCTACCATAAGCTGATGAAACTGGTGGAAAACCAAAAAATAAAAAATAAAAAATAAAAAGACTTATCTAAAACTGTGCTTGGGTATTCTGTTTGTGTTTTCCTCCTCTGCGCTGAAAAAAAAAAAAAAACTAGTTATAAAGCTGTTCCACATATACTATCTCATTAAATTTTCATAACAACCATGTGAAATAAGAACTAGTTTATTTTTAACTTAATCCCTTTGTGCCCTTGTTTCCATATTTGAACAATGAGGATAATAATACTAATTTCAGAGGCTCATTAGGAAGATGAGATGAGATCAGGTCAACTGCTTGGTACGGGTTTTAGTTTGGGTCATTGAGAAGCAGACCCCAAGACCAGATGAGATGTGCAAGCAATTTATTGGAGAACACATGTGAAGGATAGAAGAGCAGGTGAAAATAAGCCTCAGAATGTTTTTCAGTCCTGACACCTGTGAGTGGGTGGGAGGGTTGAGTCAAAAGAGCTTAGACTGCACTGTAATTCTGAGACTCAGTCCAAGCAAAAAGTTGCCATCTTAAAGGACTGTTACACTGGGTAGAAAGAGCTTGACCCCAGTACCCCTCTTGAGTCATTGTTTGCGAACAGCCTGGTGAAGCATGACCTCAGTGCAAGTACCAGTGGATCCAAAAATGTGGCACCTGCAACCTCCCCGTCAACGTGACCTCCCTGCAACATAGCCTTTTGGAGGGAGATGTTTGTGGCATATCGTCTGTCTCTGTCCTGCACAGCACAGATGCCTAGAATAGTAAGCACTTGAGATGACTTAGCTGTTTCTTGCTCCCATTTTATAGGTAAAGAGGCTGCATTCCCAATGACAGTGTGTGGTTTGGCTAGGATCACTTGCAACAGAGTCAAGACTTAAACCTCCATTTCTGCCTCTGGATCTTCCGGTCTGTCAAGCACATCACGTAGCTGCTTTTTCAACAGCGTGTGTTTAATGCGTTTCCTTTTATGATAGAGTAGATACTAATTCCATTGGGAACAACAAAACCCTACCCTAAGCCCTTTGGGTTGTGTTGCCTTACGGCCTGTGAGAAAGCCTTGGTTTATTTATGTGGCTTTTCAGGCACAGCATCATGCCCTTAGCTTCTAAAGTGCTCAGTTGCCAGGATTTGAGCCAAGGCAAACTCAGGCCGCATCCCACCCAGCTCCCAGGAAGGCCATGCTCCTCCTGGCTTCAGCTTTAGAGGGACAACACACAGACATGCGTTTTGTCTGCATGGAGAAGGGTGTGAGTCTCTCTGGATGCCATGATATTTTGGGGTATCACTCATAGAATTTTCATTTAAATCTCCTAATGATGCATTCAATTCTTGTAAGCAACTAAATAGAATCACCTTCTATGGCCTTTAATCTTTTTCAGTGAACACTTGTTAATCTTCCATTTTTATCTAAAATAAAAAAAAAAATTAAGATGTGTGTTAACAAGTCTTTATCTAAAAAGAGGTTCACTGAGTGCATTTTTTTTTTTTTCATTTTGAGAGAGAATAGTGCAGTCTAGCCACTCTCCTGTCAGCATTTGCTTAGATTACACCAGGCTAACTTCTAACTGTCTTAGGACACATCCAGCTACAGGACTGGATCTTGGGCCAAAATCACAAAAAGAGTAGAATTTCTGTGTGTTGTCATGTTTAAATAATTATATAATCTCTTAATTTTAAAAATAGAATTGAAGGGGCGCCTGGGTGGCTCAGTTGGCTAATGTCTGACTCTTGATTTCAGCTCAGGTCATGATCTCACAGTTTGTGAGTTGGAGCCCTGAGTTGGGCTCTGTGCTCACACTGTGCAGCCTGCTTGGGATTCTTTCTCCCTCTGTCTCTGCCCCTCCCCTGCTCACACACTACGGAAATAAACTTAAAAAAAAAACAGAATTCAATATCCCTGAATTGGGCTTTGAGAAATGTGCTGTGTACACATGTGGAGACATATACATGCATGCTAACATTTTTTATGAGAAGGTGTAAATGGCAGGACAATCTTGAGAGAAATGTAATACATGTGTAATTAGGCCTTCTGGTGGAGAACTGGGCCTTCCCTTCTGTTGGAATGGAACTTTCTAGGATTAAATTAGTGAAGACCAAAGGGTATGTCCTCTTCATGATTGCAGATAGTCCTACTACTACAATGTTCTCAATGGCCCCCAGAGCTGTTTAGAAACTTGCAGTAATTCTGAGATCACTGGCAAACAGGCAAGAGATTTTCCATTGAGCCTATTAAATCTACCATTGGAGCAGGCTTTGTGAGAGGCGAAGGTTGGTTTATTTGTTCCCCACCTGTTCAAGAAAGGATTTGCAAGGGCTAGGAGGAAGAGGTCATGCTGCTAACCTGGCAAGATATGCCCACCCAACAAATGACCAAACTGTGGTTCAGGTGGTACTGTATGGCCCCAGGAGAAATCCTGGAAAGCAAACAATGCCACCTGGGAATTACTTTATTACCTGATGGCCAATAAATATGTTTCTGTTCTTTTTTTTCATCCTCATTCAAGACAGGCCTTGCAACTGAGTCTTTGTGGTACTGGCTGTTTTTAGACACTCTTGGCCAAAGAACGTATAAGCATTTTTGGCTGAGTTCTTTTTTTAAAAATTATTCTTATTATTTTTTAATGTTTTAAGCTTGTTTATTTATTTTGAGAGAGAGCATGAGCAGGGTAGGGGTAGAGAGAGCGTGGAGGGAGGATCCCAAGCAGGCTCTGCACTGTCAGCACAGAGTCCAACGTGGGGCTCAAACTCACTAACTGTGGTATCTTGACCTGAGCTGAAGTCAAGAGTTGGACACTTAACCAACTGAGCCAGGCACCCCTGGCCAAGTTCTAACAGTCAGTCTACAAAGAGTACTGGAAAAACAACCAACACAGAACCGGCAGCCACGGTCGGTTGCTGTTGGGAGTGGTATCACCTCAGTTGACTTAAGGACAGTGAATATTTAATTCAAACTAAGACTGCGGTACCCGTGGCATCTTACCTGCACCAGCTGTGGCACATCTGTATTCAATGTGCTTTGCACACAGTCTGTGCCATCTATGCAGCTCAGCTTTGAGGCTCGTGTTTGCTCCAGGAGAGTAACAGAACAGGCTGAGGGATTTCTCCTGAACCCCTTGCTTTTTCCCCTGGTGTAGCTGTCTTCCTACCTCCCATACAAAAAAGGCAACTTTGAAAAAAATGTGAACTGAGACCACAGAATTACAGTGGCAACAAATCCCAGGAACAATACAACAAAAATACATCTGCACTTTAGCCATGTGCCCAACTTTAAAAAGCAATATTTAGTGATAATTAAATAGGTAGGGTAGTTCCTTGGAGTTCACTTATAAGTATTTAACCTATATAATTTATTCATGTGATTTGTGCTTACTAATGGATTTTTTAATCACTCTGAATTCTAATGTCCTATTCTCTTTCCTCTACCATGTCCCTACATTTATTCATCAGTGTTGAAAATCACCAGCACTTTATTTATTTTCATTTGGAAGTATGAGAGCTGAATGCAAAATAGTTGAACTACAGGCCATGTGACCGAGTTTAAACTACCCATGATTACCTGGAAGGTCTTTAGAGGCACCATTAAATCTTCTCTTTTAGCATCTTACTTTATACGATAAAGAATATATATTGAGTCATTTGAGATTTTCAACATATATAACAAATTAGCAAACAAGACATCTGCAAAGGTGGGTTTTGCAAAGCATAGAAATAATACTTCCTGTTTCACACAGGAGGAAAACAAAACTCAGGGACGTTAATTCACTCTTTCATGTTTACCAGATAAAGCCAGGTCTTACTCTAACATCTATCTGATGTTTGTGTTCCCTGTAACACTGGAGTATGTTGTCTTTATAATTCTGCCTTTGTCTCCACTCGACTATATCCTTCTCTGCAGTAGCCAGAAAGATATTTTTAAAAAAGTAAACCAGATAAGGTCAGTCCCCCTCTCAAAAACCTTCCAAAGGTTTCCCTTTGTGTGCAGAATAAAATCCTTGCTGTGACCTCACCTTAACTATTAACGTGACCTCATCTTCTACCCCCTTCCTCCACTCAACAAACTCCAGCCACAGTGGTCTTCTTTCTATTCCTTAAACACACAGAGTTTATTCTCCCTTTTATAGACTCTCATATCTACTCTTCGGTCTGCTCATACCTATCTGCTATGAGATTTTTGCATTGCTTCCTCCTTGTCATTCAGGTCTCTGTTCACATGTCATACATTTTCAGAGGTGCTTTCGTCAAATCAAGTTTCTTTATGGTATATGTTATCAGAAATGATCTTTTATTTTACTTGCTTGTGTGTCTACTTTATGCCCCCTCTGAAGAAACACAAATGTAAACTGCAGAAGAGTTGAGATACATTCTCTTGTTCTTTGTGGAGTCCCCAACATCTAGGACAGTGCCTAAGAATCTGATACACTGGAGATGCTTCCTTTTGAAAGCAAACTCGGGGAACTCACTCACTCATTTCTGCATGTGCTCATAAAATCTTCATACTCAAGTGAGAAGCTAAATATAAATTTAGACAATAAAGCTTTTGTGATATGATGCTAAATAATTGTTGTATACGTTTATACACAATACAATTGAAACTAGATATGCAAAAACTGCAATGAAACAGACCAAAACAATAATAACACTCTCTTTTGTACCTTTTTCTATATTTTCTGAATTGTCTACAGAAAGATAATCACTTTTAAAACACACACAAAAATATTTAAAGGAGAAAAACTACTTCCCAGTACTGAAAGGATTGTTTTCTAATGTTACTCAGCTTTTCAGCAGGTGCAAATACTAATATTGCCTTCTTCTCTGGGTCATGTGGCCTCATGTTTCCTCTGTGTCTCATGTGATGGTTCTGAGTTCCTTCCTTCAGAATGTGTTTCAGCCTATTTATATCTCTGTGTCCCTCAGTATTACGCTGAATTCTCTACGAATGCTGTAAATCGTATGGGGTAAAGTGCAATTATCTTCGTCCACTTTTCTAGATAATTCCTAGATATTTATTGCTGTGTTAAGCTTGCATCAGGTATTTTTGGTAATTCATATCATGGAATAAGAAACCTAGGCTGTTTCCCCCATAGCATAGCTATTATTCCTGCCTTTCCTCACCTCATGCTTATATATGAAATTGTTTGTATTCACAAATGAGACCTAACATCGTATCTAAAATATATTTCATTGATTTAGATTTGTCTCAACCTTTCAGGGTACTAACTTATTTTAAATATCTGATTCTATCACCCAGATTATTTATTATTCCTCCTCCTATGTTCAATCTTATTTACAAATGTCATTTTCACTTAATGGGTTAGTTTTCTTAATGTGGAATAGGTGAGAGTCAAGAACAGGGCCTAATTTCAAGCTTCTAGATACTTCTAAGTTAATATTGATCCATTCATCACATATACCCTATGGCTGTCATTGATCAGTTACAAATGCAGCTAATACTACAATCCAGGCCTCATATCTTGATCCTTAATGGTAGGGTGCTCATGAGGATGTTGACAAGCACCTAACTAAAATGCAGATAAACCACACCTGTGACATTTCTCATGTATATAAAATTTTAACAATTTTGTCGGGGGAAAAGGAGTTATGGAAACTCTGAATTGGTCTGCTTTAGTGAGCTCATGATATCTCCTAATAAGCACTGCATTATTTTCTAAGAATCAACATCAGTATTCTTCAGCTTACATAATGCACCTTTTCTTTTCTGAAAATCAAGTACTTGGCCTAAATTTCGTCTTCATCACCCTTGCACTTCTCCATTATTTCTTTTAAAACACTCTGAGTAATTAATTTACTTCAATTCTGAGGGTTAGCAGTACCCCAAGGTTGTAATTTGCGCAGGACGACTCAACATCATTTAAAGCAACTGAATGTTGTTTTCCAATTTCTTCACCCATCCTGAGCTAGCTATACTTCCTTCTGACTGATGTTTGTTTTACTCTTTTATTCTCAATAACATCATTCTCGTTAACAGAAAAGCCATTAAAAATCAAATTTAAATACTTCTTTTTCTTTTCATCATTTTTAGCATTATAATTCCTGTGCTTTGGTGAGTAGTCTGTTTCCCTATCCTACTTCTCCTAATAGAGACCTTAACACTTTTTTGCTCTGATGTCATTTTATACACTTCAGCTTTCTCTCCCTCTCTCGCCTTGCCTCTTGTTTAATCCGTACTTTAGTGTATCTGTTTATTGCTACATTTATTTCTGTCTTTAACCAAATAAATTCATTTTATGAGGATTTTGCTCCAACATAAATATTTTTCTGGGTACTGTGGGGGCATGTCAAGATTAATGGAACATGTCCCTGACTTTTAAAGAACTAACAGGATTTTCAAACTGGTGAAGGGTAAGTTTTGTTTCATAGCCTGGATGGTTTTACTGAAGAGTCTGTTAATTACTCTTCACGAATGATTCAGCATGAGAGATGATGTCATTGTAATGTTTGTAACCACTGTGCATGTTATAAAATGTATTTGTATGCATTATCTTATTCTCTTTATCATAGAGTCACAAGGAGACACCCCGTTTATAGTTAGTCTGCTAGATTTATTAACCTATTAGTTATATGTCTTGGTGCTAATTTGGGGCAAATTTTTCAAATGTTTTTTTGTTCTTTTCATGTATTCATTGTTTTGGTAACAGCTGAATAGAGATAAGGAGGAAGAGGAACAGCAAGCTTTTTATTTAAAAATTTTTAAACTTATATTTTTAAGTTTCCCTTAAAAAATTTCACCCTGAACCCACTCTATGTCATACCTTCTGGTAACAACTTCAACCAACATCTCTCGTTCAAGTAAACAGCAGAGTGAAGTCCATGCCTAACACCATGTCCTGTGAAAGAGAGTTGACAGTTGATAAGTGCTTACAATCCCTTTTTTCCCCCCATGGGTTTATAAAATATCTTCATCTAAAAGCAACAAGGTTTGTGGACAATCTTCAGTATAAAGCAATGAAATCTATGCTTTCTCTGTCTTCCATCTAAAGAAAGTACGTTAGAAACAGGTGAGTGAAGGTAGCACTGTGACAGGGATGACCCTGACTGAAGCAACGGAAATTTCTGCACTTAATTTTATTAATAAGTTAATTTCACACTTAACAGTAATAGTTCAGTGGCCCACTGTTTTAGGAGGTAAACCCAAGTCTAACCAAATAGAAATCTTGGATAGCTTAGGCTGTGGTTCCAGGATGGGAAACAGGAGTATTTTGTCTCCGCCACGGTTCCACAAAATCAGTTAAGCTGTATAGCAAGTGGAGAGGGAGGAGTCAAGAAGTGTCAAGACCCAGTGGTTACAAAGTAGGGATTTTTGGGGCACCTGGGTGGCTCAGTCTGTTAAGGGTCTGACGTCATCTCAGGACATGATCTCACAGTTCATGGGTTCAAGCCCCGCATTGGGTTCTGTGCTGACAGCTTAGAGCCTGGAGCCTGTTTTACATTCTGTGTCTCCCTCTCTCTCTGCCCCTCCCCCATTCACGCTCTGTCTCTCTCTGTCTCAAAAATAAATAAACATTAAAAAAATGGATTTTTGCAGAAACAGAAAGTGTAGTTATAGGGGAAAAAAGGGTGACAACTTGTGCATAGATGTCTACATTTTTAATTTGGCCTATTGTCAATCATGTGCCTTAATTTTTAGCTTTGAAATTTTGATTACCATGGCTAAATGATTATCAGGAAATTAATCCATTCAGCTTATTGAACAATGTTGATTTGGGGGGCACTTGAATGGCTCAGTAGGTTGAGCATCTGACTCTTGATTTCGGTTCAGGTCGTTGTCTTACTGTTCTTGGGTTCAAGCCCTGTGTTGGTGTCTGTGCTGACAATGTGGAGCCTTCTTGGGATGTTCTCTGTCTCTCTCTCTCTCTCTCTCTCTCTGCTCCTCCCCTCCTTGCTCTCTCTCTCTCTCTCTCTCAAACAAAACAAAACAAACAAGACAAAAGTTTAAAGATACTGATTTCATGAAGCATATATATAAATCCCTGCAATTCTAGAAATCTACCAGGGTTGAAGGAACTTGAGAAATTCTTTTCTCCCAGCCCTATAAACCTTCCAGGACCCCCATTTTTGGTCCCAGGCATGTATCTGCAAATTTCCAGAACATGATGTCAAATGTAAGTATACTCAACATACCCCATCTCAGTAATTTTTATTCCAACTTACAATATCCAGCAAAACAACTATAAACTTGTAGAAAGAAAATTGAAGTTTTGGGGAGCATAATACTCTCATATTCTCTTGGTGGCTCTGGGTAAAAAAATTCTCAACCCTTTGGCAATATCTGACACGCTGGTGGCTCAATGGTTCAATGGCTCAATGACCTGGGATGCATCACACTAGGTTCCAAATAAAGTGTTGAAAAATTAATAGTAAACTAAGTTTTATGGATGCTGATAAAATTGGAGTATGCTCTCTGGTTTCTAAGATGGCTGAGATTTTCTTATCTTCCGAATTTTCCTGCAGAGTTAAATTTGCCTGCTACCAGAATATAATTTCACCAAGTATATATAGGCATTGGCATGGAAGAAATTAAGACAGGCAGTTTGAGTCTCTGGATGCCTAGAGACATCTACTCCAGGCAACATAGCATTACACGGTCATGAGACATATTAGAAAAATAACCATTGAGGGGAAGACAGCATATTTTTCAAACTCTAGGCAAGCCCAGATGCTTCCTTGAGAGAGAATTCTAAAGCTCAGACACTGCAAATACTTCCTTTTTCAGACTATCATCTTCTTGACACTTAAAAAAAAATACACATTAAAGGCTTACTCAAAATGCAGCTGGCTGGTATAAATCAGATCTTTGGTGATGGGCAGTACGTTATGTGGAATATTTTCTCCCATTAGGAATAACCCGTTTTCTACTTTCCAGGGTTCTGTTTGTTTCTTCCACTTAAGAAAATATTTATTACCCTCCTCCATGTAATTTATTTTTTATGCATGCATATACTATATCTGCAAAGGTTTTATTTATATTGATTTATTCACCTTATTCTGTATTCACTACACACTTATTCCAGTCTCTAAAGAACTTATTATAATAATCAATGCAGTAAACATTAAGTAGCTAATACTCAGCATTTTCCCCTAAGGTGCCATTATTCCAATTTCACAGATGATGAAACTGAGGTAGAGAAAATAAGGAATTTATAACTTCAGAATAAATAAGATTATAGCAAAGGAAAATCTGAATGTTGTTTAATATCACAGCACTGTTCTTCCAGTTGTGTGTTTCCAGTCTATTCAAACTCCAATTTAATCCTGTTCTCTTTGGATTTCTCCCTCCCTCCATCCCTCCCATCCATCCATCTATCTATCCCAGGCTGTGTTTACATGTGATCAGTTAATTGATTGCTTTTAAGATACACATTTCTGGGGCGCCTGGGTGGCTCGGTCGGTTAAGCATCTGACTTCGGCTCAGGTCATGATCTCACAGTTTGTGGTTCGACCCCCGCGTCAGGCTCTGTGCTGACAGCTTGGAGCCTGGAGCCTGCTTCTGATTTTGTGTCTCCCTCTCTCTCTGCACCTCCCCTGCTCATGCTATCTCTCTCTGTCTCTCAAAAATAAATAAATGTAAAATTTTTTTTTTAAGATGCACATTTCTTTTTACCTCTCCTAATCCATTTCTTCACCATTGTTGAATGGGGCATACATTTAAGGTATTCTGTTTTTTAGATCAGATCATTGGGTCTATAATTCTTTGAGCTCGTATGTTTATTCCTAGATTAATGTATAAACAGACATTAGACATCATAAAATGACATCATGAGTATTTTAAATATTATTTACATATGAAATTGAATATTGAGTCCATCTAGCCATTGATATGTTTGCTGTTCTCTTCATTGGTATCTTTACCAACACACATATCTAATGCTCCAATGGCAAATAATTTTCACAGCGGAATTGAAATCCATATGTGGTATGGTGTTCCTTAGGGACTCCTGTCAGCTGAGGCCAGAGCCCAGAGGGAGCATACAGCCTGCTAACAGGTACCTGAGATTTTTTTCACCAGGCAGTTCCAACCATACAATTTTAATGGGGAAGCCAGATGCAGATCTGTCTCTGGCAGTTTTTTGGTGGAAATTGTAAAATGTCTTCATACCATTATTTCTATACAACATTTTCTCAGAGTTTTTTCCAGAATTCCTATCAAGCCCCGTAATACAGTGTTTTCTCATAAAACTTACCAAGCCAACAACAAAAACAACAACAAAAAGATTGGGACATCATATCCTCAGTGGGCTTATTTTAAGTGCCAGTCTAAATGGATCTAGGCTGAGTATCATGGGGGATGTGCCATTGAGTAGGATAGTAATATGTCCCCTATCTAGTTTTTCAGCAGTGAACAAAACAGATGTGGAATAGTGCATATAAGCTGAGTTTAATTTCCAAGATTAAGATAGTCTGATATGTAGGACTGTTGAAGAGGAACACTGTTTTTGTCCAGCGAGTTTCAGAGACCTGATCAGTTGTGAGACTGTGCTAAGGGATTTATTTCATTCTGGACCAACGTCATAATTGGATAATTCAGGTAGGCTTTTAAAGCTTAAAAGCCTATCTGAATCACCAAATCAATTTTGAGAGAGAGAGTGCGTGTGAGCGCACACACACACGCTTACATGCATGCTCTAGTGGGGGAGAGGAGGAGCAGAGGCAGAGAGAGAGAGAATCCTAAGCAGGCTCCATGCTTAGTGCAGAGCCCAATTTGAGGCTTGATCTCAAAACTGAGAGATCACGACCTGAGCCGAAGTCAAGTGTTGGATGCTTAACAGACTGAGCCACCAAGGTGCCTCCCCGAATCAACTTTGGAGCAGTCTTCACCAGAGATGATGAAATGGGTTTGTTATAGCCATAAGGTGCTCATTGGAGGAAGGAAGCCTCCATACTTGTACCATTGGAGGAAACCCAGCATCCCATGTTAAGGACTGTAATATGCGTAACCATGAGATCTTCATGAGGCAGGAAGAAAATACAATTGTTTGAAGCAACAAGGTGTGAACTTACAGCGTCTAATAACATGGTGCGTAACTACAATTTATATGCCCTGCCTAAAGGTCTTCAAAGTAACCAGTGTTAAAAAAAAAAAAAAAAAAAAAAAGGCTAGTGGTAGCAAAACAAACCACACAGACCAGCTAGATTTTGCCTTCAAGCACCTTGCTAAACACTGTTTCACTCTGTCTATCATATGGCCTGAAAATGATGACTCACTGGATTTTTTTCAGCTTCTACCAGTTATAGAGGCCCCTTTCTGTGATCTCAGGGATTGCATTAATAATTGTGTCACAACTAATACATAATAACGGATAATTAAGTGGTTTTCTATGTGCCAGGCTCAGTATTAAATACTATCCATATATACTTTTTATTTCATGACTTTATAGGTGAAGAAATTTGTTTTAAGGAAGCCAAATGAGTTACTGAAAGCCATATTACTTTCCAAATTTTATATATGCCCACATACATACACGTGACATATGTACATATAGGTACACATACGCTATATAGTTATATCTTAAATGAAATAATACATTAAAGTTAAATGTTTTGTTATCATCCGAGCATACTCTCTGTTCCTCAAACTTGAAATGTTCAGGAGGACCAAGAGAGAGAGAGTTATAAGAAACTTTAGGAAAGGATGAGATGTGAAGTTCAACAACCAAATGCCAAGTTTACAACTGTCTTACACTCCCCTCCCCACCTCCTGAATCTTACACATCTCTTATCACATCTACTTAAAACCCTTTAATGCCTTTCCAGTGTACTTAGAATAAAAGCCACGTTCCTTAGGTTGGTCTACAGAGTTACTGTAAGATTACCCGCCCTGTTCCAACCTCAGCTTACACCTCTCTCCCACTGCACCAGGAGGAAACCACTGGGCTTTCTTTCGGTTTTTCAAACTGAAAACTCTTTCCCACCTTGAAGTCATTGCACATTCTGTTAAGCTCCATATCATGCCCTTCTTCTCACTCCTCACCTTGTTCTTACATGTCCCTCGAGTCTGATCTTAAATGGTGTTACTGCAAGACTGTACTGTGAGCCATTTATCCAATTCTCTCCAACTCTAGGCCTCTGATTATCCTTTATTGTGTGTACTCATTGTATGTTTGAAATTAGTGTCTTCTTCCCTCACTGAGGACAGGCACACCTGTCTTGTCTACCGTTGTTACCTGGCTCACGGTGGTCACTTTATTGCTGAGTCGAACAATGAAGGCTTGTTCTGATCACTACCAGGTGGTTGAGATTGTCAACACTGAGAAAGGTTACCTAACTTCTGAAAGTCACACCCACAGCAGGTCGCCTGAGATTTGAATTTAGGGCCATTCAATTCCAGGGTCTATATTCTCCTTGATGCTTTAGAAGGCCTGAGAGACGAAAGGTCTGTCATTCCTAAGACAGTCAAAGCATTTGTTTGTTGCCATGTGTATTATATAGCTGGCTGATGGGCTAATTTGGGCCATCAACATTCTGCAGAGGCAGAGCTGGTCTAATTTCACAGGAGAGTAGAAAGTGGATCGCTGGTAATCATGTCGAGGCTAGTTATTTTAAATTGATGTTTTATAATAGCTTGTTCTGATGGTTTTAAAAATTCAGAAAGTGGCCTTTTTTTCATAAACCACATTATGTACAGATTTTCACTGTTATTTATTATAAGTCATAAGTAAAGAAAAATTAGGTAAAAGTGGAAAATTAGAGAAAAAATATAAGATCCCTTACTGCCTAAATGTCTAGGACTACTTAAATATGAAAACTTTGCATCTAACTGGAGATTGATGTCTAGCTACCTGAGCATGTAGGAGGGCTGTTAACTGCTGAGGAAGGAACACAGATTTTAGACCAACAGATCTGGCCTTGAATTTTGTTGCTGCTTTTAAGTTGCATGTAGGTGGGAAATTTACTGAGTTTTTCTATGCCTCAGTTTTATTATCTGAAAATGGGAATAAAATGAGTATTGAGTACACAATCTTACTGTAAGGATTCATTCAATCATATCTTTCAAATTCTTCGAGGGAAAAAAAAAGACAATTAACAATTGCTTCTTTTCTCTTCTGGAAAATAGATTATGCCATAGCTGGTATTTAAAATGGTCAAGAGCTTCCTGGTGCCTCTCTTAATTTTACCTATGTGCTATTTTTATTTGTAGTTTTCCTTTAAAAATAGCCAAATATAAGTGTTTTCTATATCCTAAATGCTTTATACTTGTTATCCTGTTTAATCTTAAAAACTAAACAGGAATCTAAGGTTCCGAGACAGTTAAAAACAAAAACAAAAAATAAACAAAGAAAAAAGCCTTCTCTAAGATGCCTAGCCAGTAAGTGGCCATAAAGACTTGAATTAAAATAAACACTTTTTCTGTGTTTTGATGAAATACTGGTAAAGACTTGAAAGACCATTGCTTCCATGGTAATTAGCTGTCATGACAGACCCTGTTATTCCCACGTTACAAGCAGGAAACTGAGGCTGAGAAAAATTGTTCCTCAGGGCTTTGATAGGCTAGCTCAGTGATGCTGCCGATATGCCTTGTGGAACCTCAGTCCTGGGCGTTTCCGTGCGCTGTGCTCCCCACGCAGCATCAGGCGTTTCCATGTGCTGTTCTCGCCCCCCCCCCCAGCGTGGGAGGGGAAAATGCTCTTCTTGCTTTGTCTTTCTGAAAATCAAGTCCCATCTCAGGTACTACCTACTCCGTGGGCCTCCACTTAACAGTGTTCTCCTTTTTTTCTGAATATCTATTTTTCATATCTGACACCGAATTATGAGCCGTTTTCCTTAATAACAAGCCTCCCCAATCATGCTGGGGATTCTGCTGGGTCAGTGAACATAAACTGATAGACAAATCAAGAAGTATTTATTGAGTGCCTCTTATGTGAAAACGTCTGTGCTTGATGTTGCCTTAGTATATAAAGTTGGGTAAGACACTGTCCTAGCTGTCAAGAAGCTTATATCATCACCTACTGACCACTATGGATTTTTTTAAGATCTTAAATACTTGGGATGAATAAATAGATGGATGAATAAATGCTGTTAGGAAGGTAGTTTTTCTAGGCACCAAGGAGACTTCAAAATAATAGAATATATATTCTCTTCCTTCTTATGATTTACAGTCAAGTTGAAGAGAGAATTCAAACACTATACAGTGGATAGACCCGATTACTTTTCACTACCTTAATGGGAAAATGGTGACCTTTTGGGTTCAGTGCAATTCTCTGAGTGAAACCACAACATGACCTTGAATGGAAATGAATTGGCATATTTGCTTCTGACTAAAAAGCAACCAGCTCTGGTATTTGTGGGAAGCTGATGTGTAGGAACCACTAAACAGCTTCCACCTTGCATTAGCACCCATTTTACATAGCAGGAAGACTCTTAATGTTAATTCTTTAATTGGAGCATTAATATTGTGGTTTCACATCCTGTAAATTAAAGCTGTTTGATGACCAAAGATCTGGCACATGGAGCATCTGACAGCTTGCATCAGGATGCATACAGCTTGAGACATAGGCCAAGGACAAGTGGCCCGGCCATTCCAGGGATCAGCATTACTTCCTGGAATGAATAGCTACCCCCTCCTTTCCTTGAGTTCCTTTGCCTGGATCCTCACTTTGGCACTTTTTTTTTTTTTTTTTTTTTTTGCTCTTTAGTCTGTACTTGATTAATTTACACCTGCCAATATGTTTGCATTGATTGCACAGAACCTAGCTGTTAATATAACTTCAGAGAACTAACATAGCCTCAAAATAGTACATGTATTGACTTTGTGTAGGAAAAGAAAAAACAGTTTTCTCAAAACCCAGCTAACATATTTGTTACAATGCTGCAGCCAACTTTGATACTTTGTTGGTCCCAACCACAGTAGTCATGGCTCAGAACATTTTGGAATTTTAGGGAGGGGTGGCTCAGTCGGTTGAGCATCTGGCTTAGGCTCAGGTCATGATCTCGTGGTTTGTGAGTTCAAGCCCCGCGTCAGGTTCTGTGCTGACAGCTCAGAGCCTGGAGCCTGTTTCAAATTCTGTGTCTCCCTCTCTCTCTGCTCCTCCCCACTTGTGCTCTCTCTCTCTCTCTCTCTCTCTCTCAAAAATAAACCTTAAAAAAAAAATAGTGCATGTATTGACTTTGCTTAGGAAAAGAAAAAAACAGTTTTCTCAAAACCCAGCTAACATACTATTTGTTATAATGCTGCAGCCAACTTTGATACTTTGTTGGTCCCAACCACAGTAGGCATGGCTCAAAACATTTTGGAATTTTAGGGAAATGCTCTACTTGGCATGAGAGTAGTCAATTCTTTGAGGCAACCATTCAGAACCATGAGTTCAACTTTTCAACCTTTTTCCAGGTTAATACATATTAAATTGCTTATGGATTAAATCAGGGGTCAGAAGATTTGACCTGACAATTTTAGGAATGATAAATGCCATCAAAGTGGGGACAACTCTTTTGTTTTATTTCTGTGTTTTTATTCCCTAGCAGATAGTAAACATTTGCTAAATATTTATGAACTGAATGAAAAAGAAATACCTGAGGGTTCTAGGTAGATTACAAAGGTATTATTGGCAATTTATAACACAGAAGAGTGTGATGACACTTATTTCATGAGTCTCTCCTCAAGGAGAGATGGCTACATCTCTACAAAGCTGCTCTGTAAGGTAATGTGGAGGGTGGGGAAAGGAGACTGGGACCCACAGGTAGAATAAATAAGACTTGCTGAAATTTCTGTTGGTCTGGGTCCAGCTTTTTCTCTCTTATTTAGAAAACCAGTACATCTTAAGAGACTGAAGAGTAGTAAGTCATTGGTACAAATTGAAAAGACCTTCAAAATACATCTACTTCAGAGAATGACCAAGACTTTTATGACAGAGGTTTCACTTGTAATTCCATTTTGTGTAATTTATGTTTCACTCTTGGGATCTTCATTAGTCACAGGACTATGACCAATCTTCTGCCACCCCTGAAGATGTCAGAAAAGATGTCTACCTTTATTACTTCTTGATGCAGTTATGAAAGGAGCTGACTTCCTTCAGAGATTTTGCGTTTAATTTTGAACAAGTCTCTTAAAGTTTCATGTCATGAATTTTTTCACATGTGAAGTTTCTCACTTTCTATTTCTCTGTGACAGATAGTTAAGGTTTCTCAAAGGCTTGTGACCTCAGTAGTAAAATTCATGTTCCCAAATGTTATGCAGCTACTAATGTGAGGGCAGCCATTTTTGTAGGGACTGTAAGCCTCAAAGAGGGGACATATGTTTAGAGAATGGGGGGGTAGAGGGGTTTGAGGGAGAAGAGTACACGCTTTGGCTTGGACAAGGTGGTAGGCAAGAAAAGAATTAGAACCTGTCTAAAAACATGCCATTGGTACACAGCGTACTGGAAACAGAAGTGGGTTGTCTTAAGGAGGACTGTAAAGTAACAAACTTGACTTTTTAATTTCTACCTTTTTGGCAACCTCTTTGTGTTCCAAAGTCTACCAGAGTTGGTGCTGTAGTATACTGGAGCGTGCAATAGCTAACTGAATTGGACAAGTTTATGGGAATGTGCTGTATCTCCTAGGTTTGCAGTTGGGAACAGCTCAGCATTATGGATACCATAATTAATTCACTCATTTTCACTGCGTGAGGAACCCATTTGTAACATCCCCTTGACATTCCCTTTAGGCCCAGTAAGATCAGAAGGAAAGCCCTGGGAATATAACGTTCTGACTGGTTCTGCAGTTTACCTATTAACAGGATCTTAAAGAGTGTGGGGTCAGCAACTTGATGAGAGCAGCAACTTGTGGGGATACTCTTTAGAGACAGGTGCCTATAAGTAACCTTTTCTCACAGATCAGCTTGGGGAGACCCTGCACCCTGCTCTGTTTGAGACCAGCATGTCTTGGTAGATGACATAGGTGGCATTCAGTGTCACCACTCAGCACAAAGGTACTGATGGGAATATATTTTTAAAGACACAATTTTATTTCATTTATTTTTCATTTTTTAATATAATTTATTGGCAGATTGGCTAACATACAGTGTGTAAAGTGTGCTCTTGATTTTGGGGGTAGATTCCCATGGTTCATCACTTACAGACAACACCCAGTGCTCATCCCAAGTGCCCTCCTCAGTGCCCATCACCTATTTTTCCCCTCTCCCCCACCCCCCTATCCACCTTCAGTTTGCTCTCTATATTTAAGAGTCTCTTATGGTTTACCTCCCTCCCTCCCTCTCTGTTTGTTACTGTTTTTTCCCTTCTCTTCCCCATGGTCTTCTGTTAAGTTTCTCAAGATCCACATCTGAGTGAAAAGATACGATATCTGTCCTTCTCTGACTGACTTATTTCACTCAGCATAATACCCTCCAGTTCCATCCACATTGTTGCAAATGGCATGATTTCATTCTTTCTCATTGCCAAGTAGTATTCCATGATATATATATATATATATATATATATATATATATATATATATCTCACATCTTCTTTATCCATTAATCAGTCAATGGACATTTGGGCTCTTCCCATAATCTGGCTATTGTTGAAAGTGCTGTTATAAACATTGGGGTACATGTTCCCCTATGAATCAACACTCCTGTATCCTTTGAATAAATTCCTAGCAGTGCTATTGTTGAGTCTAGGGTAGTTCTATTTTTAATTTTTCTCGAAACTCCACACTGTTTTCCAGAGCGGCTACACCAGTTTGCATTCCCACCAACAGTGCAAGAGGGTTCCCATTTCTCCACATCCTCACCAGCATCTGTTGTTTCCTGAGTTGTTAATTTTAGCCACTCTAACCAGTATGAGGTGATATCTCAGTCTGTTTTTGATTTGTATTTCCCTGATGATGAGTGATGTTGAGCATCTTTTCATGTGTCTGTTGGCCATGTGGATGTCTTCTTTGGAAAAGTGTTCACGTAAAGACAGAATTTTATACCTAATAAAAATATATATGCCAATATTTAAATTGTCCTAACAATTTTGGTATTTAAATTATTGCAATCAGTGTTTATATTTCAAGTACAAAGGCAGTTAAGCCATCATGTCGTTTGAAGTCACTCTTCTTGTTTTTGTTTTATATATGTTTATTTTTGAGAGCGTGAGCGAGTGGGGGAGGGGCAGAGAGAGGGGGAGACACAGAATCCAAAGCAGGATCCAGGCTCTGAGCTGTCAGCACAGAGCCTGACCCAGGCTTGAACTCATGAACTGCAAGATCATGACCTGAGACGAAGTCGGATGCTTAACTGACTGAGCCACTCAGGGACCCCTGAAATCACTCTTCTTAAAAAAAATCAGCTTAGAAGACCTCATCCGTCTTTAGTGGTTAGTGGGGGAGAAGGAACTTGAAGATGATGGCTTCGAAGGTTGACTCAAAGGAGAGAGGTTAATCATTTGCTACGATGAATTTGGAAAAGATGTGAAAATTTTGAATTATGTCCTTCAAAACTGGAAACAGAATTCAGTGGTTTGTTTCTGAACATCTATCTCTGCATTTAGGAAAGATTAGTGAAAATGAATATTACTGTTTTAAATATTAATCAGTCAGAATTTCTGAAGTGGCTACTCTGTGTGGAGCATTGTGAAGTTACAGGGGAAGTTTATGATTTATACCTCTGTCCTGACAGAACACACAGCACAGCTGTAGGAACAAGATGAGGATACTTGAGTCAATTAGAGAGAGATGAAAACAATCTATGATTTAATCTATGATTAAAGGATCCATGGTATATTACACTCCAAATTACAGAGATATTCAGCTGAGAGGGATTAAAGGAACATGAAATAGTCGGGAAAGCAACAGGAAGGGGTGATGGTAGAAACAGGAAAATGTTACTTAACGATTAAATCCTTGATTAATGTAATTGCCCTAGAGTAACAATTATAAAACCCTTTCCGCAACATATAAGGCTCTTCATTATCTGGTCCTTATCATCCCTACAGCTTTAACATCCCCATCCACCCTCTTTACCCTCTATACTCCAACCATATAAAATGATTTTTAGTTCCCTAAAGGCACCTGCACTTACCTGATTGTATCTGTGGCAGATTTGAGTCCTTTGACTAGAATGGCTGCTCCTTCTCTCTCTGATTCAGTTGAGGAGTCCCTTCTCCTCTTCAAGGTCCAACTGAAATACTACTTTGGTAAAATTCTCTGAGATCCCTTTGTCCTGGATATTTTCTGTTTCTTATGCTTCCACTGAACTTTGCTCAAAATTGTCTTATATCACATACAATGTCTTGACATTATTTGTTGTAATGCCTTCCTCCCTGACTGCTTCTGTGACAGCCCAGAGTGCAGGAAATCTGTGGTTGTTCTCCCCATTCTGGGCATGTAGTTCCGAGAAATGTTGGTTGAATAAATCAGTGTGTGAATGTAAAAGAGGATTTTGAAAGTCACATCACCTGGTTAATTAGGATTGCTAATTCACTGAGCATTAAGTAAAGTTTCATGTTCCTTTTAACCCTTGTTATAAAAATATTTGTGGTAAAGGATTTGTCTATTTTCCTGCATGACACACAATACAATGATTCATTTTGTTAAGCCTTCAAGATGTTGATTTGTTTCATTTTCAACATCAACTCTCTCACTTCGAATTTTCATGGAGGAAATGCCAAAGGATTGAGTTGAATTTCTACCAATATAAGCCATACCTGAAAGTTAATCTTTTGAGTAAATCCCTGACACCAGCTTCTTTTACTATGATTTATCTGTTTTTTTTCCTAAAAGCTGAACATGAGGAAAATTTCTGTTTAATGAAAAATTCAAATCAAAATGTACCTGTCACAGGGATGAAAACACAGTGAATAACAATTACATGGAAAAGGATAAGGGATTCACTAAGTGCAGTTGATTTCTAATAGCAGGATTACCGGTCCTCTGTTGAAAGCACTATCAACCAGTTGCATTCGACCGTTCATTTCTTATTTCAGGGATTCCATAGAAAGTAAAGTCAAAGGTTAATCTTGTACTCATCATTAACTGGAGAACAAAACAAGGAAGGACCCCTGCTACTTGTCACCAATTTGCCTTTCAGACCCCTGTGTGTATTCCTTAAACACGGACTCACTTTTCTGTCCCAGTCTCAAGCATCCATTTCTAGTTTAGTTGAATGGAAAGATGCATGAAAATTCGGATTGTGTTTGGTTTTGTCTCACAGAGTCTATGTCACTATGATCAAAGAGCAAAATTAATATATGCACACATAAAGTACTAGGCCCTGTTGATATGCAGATAGTTTTCAACATTCCCATGCCCCTGGACACATTTCAATCAGGTGATGGGTAACAAGCATAACACACACACACACACACACAAACACACACACACACACACCACACCACACGAGTTTTTATTTCCTAAAAATATGTATTATGTACTACGTGTTAGGCCCCTTTGTGAATATTAGGACTAGGTTCTCTTCATCCTTGGACTCATCCTCAGTATAAGGCACCCAAGTGATTCTCAGTAAAATTTGTTAAATATTTAATGCAATTTTGTCTACACCCTTGAGAAACTTGTGGTCCTGTGAAAAAGCTAACAGAGCAGGCAAACTTCACACCAGGTGGCAATTGGATACAGTGGGAGCGTATCTGATGGAGTGTCCAACCCTTTTTGGAGGGAGCAAGTAGGTGTTAGGAGTTGATGCTTATGCTAGGTTACAGGACCTTAGTGGAGAAGCAGATCTGTGTCAGGCACACAAGCCAAGGAGCAGCATTCCAGGTAAGGGGGCAGTCATGGATTTATGAAAAATTCTAGACAACCTTCCAATAGAGTCCAGGGCTACTGGCAAGGGTAGCTGTGAAATTTGGACCTTATTGGAATGTGGGAGATTTCTTTCCACATCCAGAGGAAAAATCAGCTGATGGAGTAAACTGGCTGCCGGAACCCCCTCAACACACTGAGAGTACTTCTGATGTCTCCCTGCAGACCTGGACAGAGGCCGGGCCGGCCCAGCACTGCTCCCCGCCCCCTGTAACTCTCCTTCTTTCCAAATCACAAAATGAAATGGAGTTTTCTTCAAAGTGACAGCTAAATCTCAGCCCCTTGCCAGCTGCTGTACCAGCGCTGCTTAATTCTGTAATCCTTTTGCCCTCCATTCCTCGTTGTGGTTAGCAAATGCCAGGAAATGTTGGAGTGACAAGTGAGTTCTCTGTGCCTGACACCTCTGCTGGAAGACTTGATAAACTGAAAATCCCATCACAGTCATTTTTCAGGTGCAGGTTCGGAAACACGTCCAGGGTGGAACCAGCCCTGGGAGGTAAAATGCTTTCCCCCTCCTTGTTGGCCTCCTTCCCCTGTCTTACATTTCTGTGAACTTGGCATGTTGCTGAGAGCTGTTTGCAAGGGAATCCTTCTGGGGACTATTTTCCTTTACTTCTTTAAAATGGAGTGACATAGCATCATATGTTTCATTGTCTTGGCATGGACGGTACCCTCCCCCTGCCTGAAGTGGGAGGCTGAGACTGGACTAATGCTAAACTCCCAGAATAGCTAACAGTGTCACAGGACATCCTATGGCTCTTCTGAGTGCAGACACACATTGCGAGTGGCTGCGATTTCCCCCACAGTCCACACCCTCCAATGTAGTATCCACATGAGTTTTCTGTGCTGGGGAAACTTGGAAACCCATCCTCACATAACCCACCGTCCTCCTGTTTTTCACTCTGTTGAAATGGACATCTGAGTTTCTCTCTCTCTCTCTCTCTCTCTCTCTCTCTCTCTCTTTCTCCCCTCACTTTCTCTTTTCCTCCCTCCCTTCCTCCCTCTGTGTCTCTTTCTCTGGGGAACAGTATTAGTATTCTGTGGTACTCTCTTAAGCAAAACCTGAGAAAGGAATTAATCTGTCACTAAGAATGAATGTACTGGACAGTGATTTATGCAGATTCTGTACTCCAAGTGATGGCGTTCATTTCATCTGTACTTCTTACAGGCCTTCTCAGAGGCAATACACAAAATTGCATTTAAAATAATGTTGCAGCTGGGTGACCGTCTGGTCACTTCCTGGAGCTGGGCTACCCAGCTTTAGCCACCAGACAAACCCAGCAGAAGGGCAGGCAGGTGGCTCGTGTGGGTGCGTAGTTTTTGAAATTTCCAAATCTATGATCCCTTCGTACTCTACGCCTGATGAAGAAGCTGATCCACAAGTTCTCTGTGAGCTCAATTCCATCCACCCTTCCTCCCCTCAAGCCTGGACTCAGGAACGCCCCAGAGTCCCGTTGGCTGTTGCCCCTCTTTTCCACAGCCATCAGTGCTTTTCCACAGTCTCAGTGCTTTGAGATTCTGGTCATAACTGGGGAAAGATTCATTAGGGCTGGCGTTTCTTCTGGCTGGCTGGCTTCTGCACTGTTTTCTGGCAGCAAGGGTGGGAGCCTCCCTAGAGAGCTTATTTTCCTGAAACTCCTCCTGTAGTTTTACATACATAAGAGGGCTGGATGAGGTTGTGAGAAACAGCCTTGCTTTTGAACATTAATCTGATTCAAACTTCTAAATCTCTTGAAGTTCAAGCTATCAGCAGAAGAAACCCAAAGTAAACAAGCCAGTCATGGCCCTCCTCCCCTACAACCGGGCCTCCCCATCTCCTGGCTCAGGACTGGGGCTCTTCCCAGGAGCCCAGAGGCTCTTGTGATCAGCTCTCACACTTGCCAACATCCAGCAAGACGGAGGGGCCTTGCTCTTTCAGGCAGGCAGGTTTCTGCAGATGTTTCTTTTGACTCTTGTGCTTGGGATTACTAGTATTTTCCCCCGCTCGCTCTGCTGTCTGGAGATCCATCTGGGATTTATCTCCATAATGAGAAAAGGGAGATAGGGAAACACTGGGGCATTTTTCTCTGACTTAGATTATTTGTCATTTTGATATTCATTTTAAAAGATGCTTTTCAAATATTTAAATGTATGTGTGCTCACATCACAGTTCCTCAGGATGAATTGCAGATGACACAATCACTGCTTTATCTCTCTCATGCTCTAGGCCTCTCTCCTGAACTAGCGACAACAGTGACTTGGCCAGAATAAAGGGTAGGTGAGGAAGAAAGTGAACTCTGGTCTCTCTGAATAGTGGTTTTTCTCTTACTCCTTCAAAGTTCCCAACTTCAGCGTATCAGCTGCTTTACTTGCCATCTCTCAGAGGCCCTGAACATTCTGGAAACGAGTGGCAAAGGGACGCAACTTAAACGTTATTATTCTAAGTATCCTCTGTGTCCCTCTCCCCCATGTAGATGCACACTTCAGAAAATAGGAGGAGCTAAATAAGGTTCTCTCTCCGCATGTCCAAATTCTGGTTAAAGATAGAACAGATATAAAAGAGAATAAGCCCCATTTATAAGCAGACTCCCACTTTATTGATAGTGGATCAGTGAGAGCATGTATAGGTTTAGCTGTGCAGACAATGGACAGAGTTTGAAATGCAGGATGTTAAAAGGTCCAAGACCAATTATTCTAAGATTGGCGCTTCTCTGTAGAAGAGCAGAAGAGAAGATAAAGACTCCACATGACTAAAAGCATATGGGCTGATTCGGGAGTAAATGAGCACTGGAATCTTAAAAAAGCGGTTTCATAGAAAGGAATGTCACTTTTTTCCCTAATGATATTTGTCGAGTGCCTATGATGTGCCTGCACCTGTGCTGGGTACTGTGGTTACACTGAAAAATAAAAACAAGACTGCAGTGTAAACAGATTTTAACTCGAGTGGAAGTGAGGAGATGAGCAATAGCAAAAATACGTGGATCAGGAATGAGGGGAGTCACATCCTGGTGGCCACTGGCAATGGGACCAAAGAGAGCAGAGTGGACAATGTCAGCTACTTTAAAACTCTAACAAAAGATGCACTCTTTCTCACCAATCCATGGTGTCTCCAGAAAGGACAACCCTGCTTAATCCTTTGTCACGGCACTAAAAGGGGTCAATTTAGGGCGAGATAATGGAGGTCTCGTGACCTCCATTATTAGAGAGTCAAACTCTGAGCAGAAAATTACAGATGTCTCCCATACAAATGTCATATTTCCCAGAAGAAGTCTAGCTTTCTGGAAATCAAAGAAATACCAAGATCATAGAAATTCCATAGAAATATCACTTCTCCTGTCAATCAAATTCAGTAACTATTCACTTAACGTTTACTTTGTGCAAGGTGCTATGTTCAGTGCTAAGGCATTATGGTGGCTGCAATGACTTTGAAATATCAACTTCATTAGCAGTCTTTGGTGGCAACTCATCAATCTCTATCTTCATCCTGATTTCCCATATTTACTCTATTCAAACAATGGGCAATATGTGTCTAATCAGCTGCATGCTCAACTCTATGTGTGTATGTAGGCCACAAAAAATATAGACAGTGTGGTTTCTGCACTCATGGTGACTACCATACATCTCAGGAGATAGGAGAGTGTTACAGATTAAAACTACAGAACTATCAGGACAGCATATAACCTAATTCTGAACTGTGTAGTACAGCCTAGAGTTGACTGGACATTCAAAACTTTAAAGATGTATAGAAACAGCATTATGAACAGAGGCACAGAGGATGGGTGATGTGAAAGAGGGCATATGCAAAGTATGCCCCTGGCTCAGTTTTTCTTCTCTGCCATTCTAAATCTTGCTTGTTGGATTTTTCAAAAACTAGCCCAAGACTTTATAAGCCTTTCCTAAAAACGTTAACCATCATGTATCTATTAGAGTCTGAATTTTTTGAAGACATTTTGTCTCTGAGCCTTTATTTTTACATCCCTTACTGTCTATTGCATAGGACTTGGTACGTGGCAGGCATTCAATAATACTTGATGGATGAGTGATTTATGTTGCTGTATATGCCACAAAGCTGTTCAAGAATGATTGCCTAATAATTGCTTTCTTTAATAGAATCGAAAAATCACTGGATTACTTCCCTGTATCATGAGTTTGGTAATGGTGAAAGGATGAGTCTTGTGTGCAGGGTTTGGGAATAGAACATGGTGTTCACAGATCTAAGAGGGACTAGCAAAAGGTTGAAGAGATTTGAAGAGGCACTGCATGCTTCCCCTGGTAAAGCAGTGGAGGTCGAGAAGGCAGCTTGTATTTTAGGAGTATGTATTAGGTGAAGGTGGTGCTGCTCTGAGTTCTTTGCTCAGATATGGTGGTGTTTTCATTTTCAGGTAGCCGCCCCCATTGGTAATTCTGGGATTTGTCCTACATCATATTTTGTGTATCCTGGTTCCTATACCATACATCGTATATCCTATATATCATGTATTTTGGTTATACTGTCTGACTTTGCCCTAGAGATGGCACCCTTATTTCCATACCTTCTCTAAAGATGTTGACTCATTAGAATTTCCAGGTTAATAATAGGGAAATCTGTGTGCTTTCAATAGTCCTTTGACTGTTAATAAGTTTTCTAAACTTCCTTTCTTCAACCACTTATAACACTCTTGGGTGCACCAAAAAGAACCGCATGCCTACTATTTTGTATTTTGCATCTTCCAAAAACTGTTAATCTCCACTCACACGGAAGGCATGTCCTAGGAGCACTGTCACCCTTTAAGCTTGACACAGCTTTTCAGTTTTCCTTTGTCTGAGCTGCTAGAGTGCATAGGAACTCAAAAAACTCCTAGTGATTCTCAAGATCGGGGATGCTTTTGGCATTTATGGCATGCCAATTTTTTGTGCAAAACTGCCCCCCCCCCACATTGCAGGACATCTGGCATTTCTCATCACTAAAAACCAATAGAAACCTTAGTTACTGTGATAATGAGAAATGCCCCACACATTTCCAAACATTCCCAGCAAGTGGTACTAATTCTTGCTTAAAACACTGCAATGACTGAGACTCTTATTGGAAGAACTGAACAATGCTTCCATTCTTTCTAGTGGCTAATATTGGTGATAGAATTCCATCCCCTAGGATGCACCATATAGTTGCTTTGCATCTACAGGTACAAAGAGTAATAGAACATTTTCAAGCACACTGTAGTCCTTCTCAGACAATTCAGAGAGGCAATGTGGGGAGCCATGCCAACAGACACAGATGGGGAGGAACGCCAGCCTTGTCATACTGATTTACCAATTACACATTGTCTTCAGTCTACCCTTTACTGTATTCAATCTGGTTTCCTAACCCCCTAAGCACAGTGTTTGTTTTTCTGCCACATCTTTATTATCCTGGATTTATTCTATTCCTGGAAATGTTAAAACCTCTAAACTCCTGTGGGAAGATGCAGAACCAGAGAGATTTGTACAATTAACTGACACAGTTTAGAATGTTTCAAAAGGCTTGGAAATATTAGTGTTATTGTTACTAATAACATTTATTTTATTGCACATAGGGATGTACATTAAAATATTTGTAACACCTTGATATTGTGGAAAGACAGGGGCTCAGGAATCCTAAGTCTCTTGCTCCTGAGTTCTGGGTCCTGCCACCAACTAGTTGGGTAACCTTGGACAAGTCACTTCTCTGGGCTTCAGTTTTCTCATGGGAAAAAATAGGGGACTGGACTTTGGGAAATTCAAGTATGTAAATTCTATTACTGTTGAAAAAATATGTATATATGGCATTCTGATGAATTAAAAAAAGTTCAAAGCAGGGCGCCTGGGTGGCTCAGTCGGTTAAGCGGCCGACTTCGGCTCAGGTCATGATCTCACAGTCCGTGAGTTCGAGCCCCGCGTCGGGTTCTGTGCTGACAGCTCAGAGCCTGGAGCCTGTGGCCTGTTTCGGATTCTGTGTCTCCCTCTCTCTCTCTGACCCTCCCCCGTTCATGCTATGTCTCTCTCTGTCTCAAAAATAAATAAACATTAAAAAAAAAACTTTAAAAAAATAAAAAAAGTTAAAAGTATAATTTTATAGCACTAACACTGTCAAGCCTTTTGAATGGATCCTATGCCATTAACATAAAAATTGCCCATCATTTTATTTCTCCATTCTTTACCTCCCTGACACCCCAGAATAAGTAAAATGGACCGTGTTGCCTGAGTCTAGGACCAAGTTTTATGTGAATGCATGTCCAGAGATTGAAATTGTGGTTGTGTGTTGCACACACAACATGGTGTGGTCTCCTGATTAAGTCACATTGTTAGCAATAAGGCTTGAGAAAAATCCTATTTTATACATTTGTTTGGCATTCTTTTAATCTATTGCATATTAAGCACTATGGATTAAAAAAAAAAAAAAAGATGAAGACAGAGGGATTAAGATTCAGGGAGCTCCCAGTCTGCGAAGGGAGCATGTACACATCGATGCATGTAAAGAGATAAGTCAGATCTGATATGTGCAGTGCTAGAGCTGGGATTTGAGGGTCATGGCGGCACTGAGGAATGTGAGCCATCATAACTATGGGTGGGGAAGTCTGGGACTGCTACCTAGAGAGGTAATGTGGATAGATGATAGGGTAGGGCTTTAACTGACTTCTAATTGAACTCACACCTCCTTTTTGGAGTTCTCTTTTTTATTTCCTTGCTTTCACCTGATACTCTCCCTTTTTGGTGACAGAATGTTCAAGAAAATTGATGCTGGTAGCTTCTTTTGTTTCATCTTCATTAATGAAGACCCCTTCATTAGCTTCTGTACAAAGATGACACCACCAGCAGCATACATTGTGGATATAGCCAATGAATTCATTGTCATAATTTGCATCGATATGTTTAATAATCTCTTGTTATTCAGAAACCCGTGGTTCAGATTTTACTGCTGCTTGTTCTTGAATCAAAACCACTGGTTCTTTAGATATGTCCTATGTATGTGATTCTGTAAGTGTAATAATTCAAACAATTCAGAATGTTTCAAAATACTTTGTATTATATAGTGATATATATGGATATGCCATACTTTAAGATAGGAAGACGGAGGGCAAGACTCTGAAGAGATGTGATTTAGGTCTTTCTCTCTGTTTCTCTCTTATATAACATAAATACACACACACACACACACACACACACACACACACACACACACACATGCACACACGCACACACCTATTTTGTATTCAATTTTAGCTTCCCAAACTTCCTGAAGCTTACCATGAATCTTAGCTTACCTGATTAAATCCTTTAAGGAAAGAAGTTCATGGAAGACATCTTTCCCAAGCTCATTAGAGAATGAAGTCCCTGTGGCCACCACATTTTCTCTTCCCCCACACACCCTTGTCTCTGCCCTCAGGCAATCTGCTGCCCCTCAGCCCAGCCATCTGTTCTTAGCAATGAGAGAGCAGTGTGGTAGCCATAAATCCTGGCAGACGTTGTAGTCTGGCGGTGTGAATGACAGCGTGCAGTATGGAGCCTTTGGCAAAGGTTGAAGCTGTGGCTACAAATCCAAAGACTGTAAACCAGAAGATGGAGTAGAATGAAGTGCCTGGATTTTTCTTTAACCACCAGGTGATATTTCCAGAAGCAACAATGCATCTTTGTCAGTGACTGCTGTGTAGTTATCTTCTTAGAAAAATAAGTGCAGTAGATCCTGATTCTTTCAATTTGTTTCAACATTTCTTATTCCTCCTTCAAATTAGTTTATTGTTTAACTTAAAATGTGTTGATATAGCCTTGCAAAAATAGCTGTTTCTTTTTTTTTTTCTTTTGGCAGGAGAGGGAGACCCTTCTATGATTAAGTGGCCCCCAAATCATTTCAATCAACACGTTCAATTCAATGATTTTGAATCCCAAATAAATGCTCTTGAAGAATGAAAGCCAGTTATTTTTAAATCACTCTTTTACATACTTACTTATTTTTTTGGTCAACTTGGTAACTAAATAAAACTGAATAGCCAATAAACATGTAAAGCTGTTACTGTTAATAACATAGGTTTCTTTACTGCAATGAGTGTGCAGGTTGTGCAGGTCAGAGCGGATGCTCTAGGGAATGTTATTGGTCAGTGACAGAAGTTAAAGCTGAAGAGAAAGGATGGGACCAGATCATAGGTGATGTTAAATGACATATATTTAAAATATATTTTGAAGGCCAACAAGAATAAAAAAAGGTGTAGTGGAGACAGATTCATTCTTAGGATGATATATACCTTATAACAAGTTTAAGTTTCAATCAATATTTTAAAAGTCTTTTGTGGCTCTCTAAAGAAAGATTCCGTGTAAGTGCCAAATGATAACCAAAATTAGATGTTTACTGGCAAGCCCTAAAATGTGGAGGAGCCAGCATGACATACAGGCTATAGACACACAGCACATGATGTGCTTTTTATATTTCAAGAGGCCATGGCACTTTTTTTGACATTTCACAAGGGGCTCTACCTTACCACCTTGGCCCAATGTATTAGCAATTTTTGTCTTAACCAAATGTAAATAAAGAAGCATGTGGGTGGGAGTTGTTTCCTGTATTTTCTATGTATGTGTATATACTAGAGGCTGGATATACTAGGGTTGGAAGTGTATATGCAATTTGAAATATCGAGATGAAAATCTGAGTATACAGTAAACCAGGTGAATCATTACTAATATTTATGTAGTTTGCACTGTATAGTTGCGATATTTTCTGAATTTTTCACTTTATATTAGGTATTTTGCTGATATTATTAAGATAGCATTTTTTCCTACTTTCAGCCCCCTCCCATCTAAATCTAGAGTATTTCATCACTGTGTTTAAATTTTAATTTTAAGTACATATTAGAGAATGTGGCATGTTTTAGATAAATTTAGTTATTTTTCCTCCAACCTGTCTATTGAGATTTCTACACACTTTTCTAATGATAATAATGTCATAAAGTAGTGGTTTCTTCATTAGAGTACGCTCATTAAAAGAATCAAATCTCAACTTGAATCACTCATAGTGTTTATTGAATATTTAAGGCATTTAAGATGGTGTTTTAAGAACTTTACAAGTATAGCTCTACTTCAGGAGCAGTGCCCTAATGGCAGCCACAGACAATGATAGCAGTGAATCAGCGAACGTGAATCCTGGGACTTGGATGGTGGAACTGTTTCCAAATTGTGTGCTCCCAAACCAAAGTTCATTTCCTAATCCATAAAATGGAAAGGATAACATCTGTTGCTTCTTGAGGAACCAATAAAGTCATACAATGAAAAAAGGATGAAAACTATTAAGGTCCTTTCTAAACTTTTTAAGTAACGTTTATATAACGTGTGTGTGTGTGTGTGTGTGTGTGTGTGTGTATGCACATGCACATATATATTATTTATAACATGCACGTGCATCATAGTTATGCATAGTTTAATAATACCTATATAAAAAATCAAGTGAATGAGTTCATACCCTCCCATTTCCCTTTGATCTGCATGCTTAACCAAGTACTTTGAGTCTTAGTCAGTATTTTAAAAGCAGTTCCCTAAAGGAGAGTTCATGTGAGTGCCAAATAGTAATTATAATTAGATGCTCACACCAAGTGACTAGAATACCAGCATGTTAAAATACAGAATGGCCCCAGACATTAAAGTTACTACACTGTTTATTTTTATTATTAATTGCAAGTGCTGAATTATATTCAATAAGAGAGCCAAGAGGCAAACAAGTGTTTCAGTGTTGAGGTACAAGTGATTTAACAAATTCCTAAGGGAAATTGACATCTTAATGATGTGTCAGAGAGCCACAATAGTAATATTGCCTTCCATCACAATCTATATTCTATTTCTAGAGCACTTTGCACTTGTTTTTACACTGGCAGTGATTAAAATATTTCCTCAAGGTATGTTTATAGTTCCCTCACATGCCCATTGCATCATACATACTTTGAGAGCTGTGACATTTGTATAGTGGGTGGCACATGATGGGCACATAGTTGATTTATAGATATGTATTGAGGTAACATTTTTTCTAAATTTTTTTTAATGTTTAATTATTTTGAGAGAGAGAGACAGAGTGTGAGCTGGGGATAGGCAGAGAGAGAGAGGGAGACACAGAATCTGAAGCAGACTCCAGGCTCTGAGCTATCGGCACAGAGCCCGACGTGGGGCTTGAACCCAGGAACCGTGTGATTACGACTGAGCCAAAGTCGGATGCTCAACCCTCTGAGCCTCCCAGGTGCCCCGATTTAGGTAACATTCTTTATCCTTTGCAGCATGCATTTATGTATATAATCTCATTTCTATTTTCCCATCGGCTTTGTAGGTGGCCATTTTCTCCTCAGGTGACTTTGTCAAGGAATCTCCGCCGGCAGCTGGTAGAACCATAACTTCTGTTTCTTAGTCTAATGTATTCATTACTGGCAAATCTCACCTCTGTGACTCTGTGCTGTCTGAATTCTTGAGCTCTGACTAAAAGGTATTCCTGCTGGGCGAGGGCAGGCATCTTTTCTATTTTACCATTCCTCTGCAGTGTTGGCCCACCCTTTTCTGCTCATCATGTTAGGGCTAGAATTGCTGAGATGTGAAATGAAATCTATGGCAATTTATTACTGTTTATGAGAGACTCTGTGACATGGCTGAGTCGACTTGCCTTCTACTATCCTGTATAGGAGATCTGAGAGGATCGGCAGATAGATTAATTTAAGGCAGCTTTTGCTGACACTGGTTACCTCTAAATGGATAATCATTTATCAGTAAATTACTTTTTTCTGAGCCAGGTAATTTCTGATCAACATGTTCATTCTCATCCCTTTTCCCTCCCCTCTCATCCCCTCCACCCCTACCCGTCTTTCTCTTTCTGTCTCACCACATGCACACACACAAACCCACACACGTGCACATGCATGCACCCACGCACACTCACCAATACTATGCCTTCCAAAGTCAGCTTTAGTTGAGACCTCAGCATGTTAATAATTTTTTTTATTTGCTAAACCAAAGTCAAAATTGACGGCAAATGATCAAAATAGGGAGTGGCTACAGTGCCGATTATAAGGAGGGGATGGGTACTATGTAAAGATAAATTAGTCTCTGATGCTGGAGTAATCAAAATAGGTTTAGAACTTCACTAGCACTTTAGTATTCTAGCAGACCGTGAAAAATGGGTAAAACTAGATCTTGGATGTCATTATCAAACAGTAGGCTTTATGAGTGCCTTGACACCCACCCACATAATGATGAACAAGTCTGTTAAACTAACACCCCTCCTGTCTGAGAGCTTACCTCATAAATGTAGGGTATCGTACAGTTGGAACAGGTTTGGTTTATTTACAAAAAGCTCTGGGAAAGAAACGATAGCAAAGAATCCAAGGCTTTTACAAATCTGACATGAAATGCTAAGCTGTGGGCTTAGAGAGGCAGGAGAAAGAAAGAATAAAAAAATTTAGATAGAAAACTACGCTACAGAAAGATTTAAGTGAAACTATAACTTTGGAATTTTGTTAACTCAGGGTTGCCAGAAACCAATGCCAACTCATAGTTAAGGTCCTCAAAACTGAGATCCCCAGTGATACAACTAGGTCTGACTTTTTTGACAGATTTGTTTTCCAGGACAAAACAATCATATTCCTGTACTATGGCATCATAAGTATAGGGTATTCCATTTTCGTGAACTAAATTGCCATTAACTAGAGTATTCTCTCTTTTTCTTTATGTCAATGTGTCACATAACAAGAATGTAAAACTTTCCCCTGAACTAAAACTGCAGGTCAAAACTGCTTTACCTATTGATGAGTTTTTAGGAGGAAGGGGGCACTGGCTAATTCACCAGGACCAGGCAGTAGAGATCAGAAAGCTGTGTTGGGCGTTTTGTAATTTGGCTACAGAATGGCTGAGATTGCCGAGTGCCAATTTGAGCAAAGAGAAGAAAAGGAGTCGATAGGAGATTTTATTTTACTGCCTTGAACATTTGAAGTAACTTGTGTTTGGGATGTGAGCAGCTATCTATTAAATGTCTATCTTGTCTCCATTTGCTATTCATTTAGGTCATTGGTGACGGGGAATAAAAATACCAACAGATCATTTTTGTTCCTCCGTATGCATGGTCTGCTCTTTATTATTAATGAGTACAACATACCGTTACTGGGCTGCAGATTCCTTGTGGGGAAAGGTCTGTACACAGCCCTGATGCCTAATACAGTGTCTCATGCCCCCCGTAAGCGTGTTCCCTGTGAATCCCCGAGTGACTGATTTCATGACTAAAGGCAGGTTGTATGCAAAGGAATTGCCATGCTCACATTTTAGTTGATGGGAACCCTGAAGAACAGAGTGATACACACACTTTAAGAGCCAGATTGTCATTGGAGATAAGACTATGGGGGTGGGGAGAAGCAAAGTGGGAATCAAATCATAAAGCACCGCTGTGGAGACCTGGCTTTGGAAACAAAGGGAGCTTTTGTTGATGTTCCCCGTACAAGTGCATATGCTTCGAGGCAACCGGTAGTCATTCAGTGTGTTTAGTGTTCAATTTTACATCCTCAGCCATCCCCTCTTCCTCCACTGTAGGCATCTGTGCTGAGCATATTCCTTAACACCCTCCCCCCAGGCCTGCCTACTCTCTCTTTTTTCCCATCAATATCTTTTCTAATACCCGCTGTCAGAGCCACTAAAAACTGCGAGGTTTGTTTCTTGACAAATGTCCCATTTTCACAGGCAGTTGAACTGAACTGCAGCTTGTGCTCCGTTCAAACATGTCAATAAACATTATTGCAAAGACGTAGAAGCAATAATGGGAATGTATAAAACTCACCTTTATTGCTTCTTGCCATGAATTCACACGCTTCTCTAAGCAGCTTTCACTCCCTCAAGAAGAAGCTGCAGGAAATCTGTTTTGGGTTGTGGGGGCCAAAGATACTGATTTGGTTATAGTCTTCCCTGGAGACTGGAAGCACAAGGTAGCAGCACCCACCAACTCCAACACATGCACGCTATTTCATTTCATTACGGTCTTTGATGAATAATGCCTCTTGTCACAGGTGGGACCAGGGTCTTGCAGGGTGGAACATGTGATATCACAGAACAGCAACACTCATGAGTAAAGATCCCAAGCTTGGTGATACTCTAAACCCAGCTTTCTATGATTGTAAATCTGCAGTGACAGTACAATTGTTCGGAGGAATATAGACATGGAGGATTGTAAAACAAAGAGACTGGCGACAGCAGTTGCCAGCAGGACTTGACCCTGAGGTACCCTACCCTAAAACTGGGGAACTGGGGCCCGTAACTGCTTGGGTTGTTAAGATATGTTTGAGGCAAGTGCTAGTCTGAAAAGCGTGTCTTTGTGGATAGACTGTTGGGATGAGTATTGATATATCTCTTGGGGTGGGACATGTCTAGGATTAGTATGTCTTGTAGTAAAATGCCCCAGGAGGGTCTTGGAGTAAGGTTATCATCCTGTAGCAGTGGGTTCCACAAAAAAGAGATAGTCCCTGGAACCTGGAAACAGGCCTGCCTACATTTGTAGACATCTAAATCTGCAGATGATAGAGTTGAGGCAAAGAGACCTCTCTGAGAGTGTCCAGGTCACTTTCTTCCTTCCTAGTCGTGTGTGAGTTCCATTATGTGACGCTGCATTGTTAAGATGTCCTTCACTGCTTCACTGCAGGAACTTTGAGATCATTTAACACTAATGCCAACTGTAGCACTGCCACTTGTCTCTTCTTTCTCCTTTCTCCTTTTCAGAGCCAATAATAGCACTTGGAGTCATATTGATTTCACTTATCAGCTCCTAATACATCAAATAATTTTTGGAATTTTGTAGTAATAGTCAAGAGGCATATGTTATATACCATTGTTGGCTAGGATTAGTTTTGAAGTGGAAAGTGATACATACCTTAAAAAGAAAACATTTTAAAAAGAAAAACATTCTCAAAATAATCTATGTTTCTTCTGGTAAGGTTACAATATTATTAAGGTAGACTGAATAATAGATACAGTATATATTAACTTCACTGGTAATTTTGATTCTATAAGGCATGCTTTCCATATGGTATACACTTGATTATTAGTTCAGACTACCAATATTTACTGAATACCTGTTAAGTGCAAAAACTTGTTAGGTACTAGGCTGTTTTAGAAAATTAGTTAGAATAGGGAATATTCTTTTCCCTTTTCTCAAATTCATTAATTATTTTTAATCACAGTGAACACATTCAGAAATGAGAAGCAGAATTCAGTCACAAGGGCATTTTCAATGAAGTGTCTTTTATTTTCTATTCAAGATAAGATTAAATAATAATCTGATTATTCCTGCAGTGGTGTCTTGGCACTTTTTGCACAATTTATTTTGTTTCATAAGTCCAAGCAATAGAGAACTTCGACCTGATCCTAGGAGAGATGGACTTCCAGAAGGAAATGCGCGGAGAAGAGGAAAGTGTCGTATATTTAAGGGACTGAATAAAGGTCAACATGTCCAAAGTATGCCTATGTAGAGGGCCAGGAATGGGGGAGGTATGACAAAACCGTTAACTCTGGGAAGAAGACTCCATCATGGATCATACCATGGAATCTGATCAGAAATCAGCATGTCGATATAATTTCGGGATGATGATGTCAATGAATTTAAAGCATGCTTCTATATTAAAAACAAAATGTATACACATAAATATATTAGAAAAAAATTCATCACTTTCTGAGTTCTTATATTTTCTTTCCTCCACATCAGCTCTTTGTCTTTTTCCCAATATTCTCAACAGCCAAAGCTATAGTCACAGTTGATTCTTGTAACCCAGTGAAGATTAGAAGGCAAGCCCTGGGATTTCCTGGTACCAGGAAAGCTTGTGCTGGACAGGACCACCAGTCAAGCAACTGATGTCCTTTTCATCTGCTGTGATTCTATATAGACTTTCTAATATAGATCTGGATGCATTTGGCATTTGAAATAAAGTCAGCTGTAGCTGAGCCCTGCCAGGTCTTACGATAAGAAGAGAACTAGTTGTGACTAGATTTTGGGAAATCAGATGGATAAGGTGGAAAATAATGGAATATCTACATTTATGCCATTAGTAGTATAAAATATTGATATGGCTCTTGAAAGAGATGTTTTTGAAACTCAGTCTCCTGGTTTAAAGTTTATTGTAGCTGCTATTGTTACTCCTCCTCCTCCTCCTCCCCCTCCTCCTCCTCCTCCCCCTCCTCCTCCTCCCCCTCCTCCTCCTCCCCCTCCTCCTCCTCCCCCTCCTCCTCCTCCCCCTCCTCCTCCTCCCCCTCCTCCTCCTCCCCCTCCTCCTCCTCCTCCTCCTTCTCCTTCTCCTTCTCCTCCTCCTGCTCCTGGACAGTGGTTTATGTTTTTACTAAACTCTCAGAGATTTCAGAGAAGACCTTAAGAATGCAATCCTGGAGCCTTAAGTCTTAAGTAATAGTTTTGTCCACTCACAAGAGATAAGTATTATAGAGGATAAAAGAAACATGTAAAGAAAAAAGACTTTAGTGTCCTACATTATAATCTTTTCAATTTCTCAGGAATCCATTCCTGTGGTCATGGTAGGACTTTTCTTACTGGTCTTTATCTCTGAAGTTTGTCCATAAGGCTGTGGCCATATCAAATATTTAAGTTGTAGTTGGTCTGGGTCATGGTAGCTTATTTATGTAATCATGTCACATGAAGGGAATCTTCATATATTAGCCCCTTAATTTTTCATGGCATTAAGATAGCCCCCATTGGTTTGGGTCAACTGAATGTTAAGATTTCACAATGTTCCCACATGAAAATCTCTTTATAAACGTGGCCACTTTATCTTTCATTTTGACTGTAGAATTTTGCTAGGATGCTCAGAGAATTTCTCTGACAAAGACCTGTACAGCCTCTAGCTCCAATGCTCTGGCAACACAGAAGGATATAGCAGAAGGAATATAGTACAGATACTGATACAAAAAGAAGACCTCCTTCTCCAGCTGTAATCCTAAATGAAACATCACTCATGAGATACATAAATAAAGTAGTTCTTATATGGTGCAAGTGTGTATGTGAGAGAAGGAGAAAAGGAGAGGGAGAAGGTAGGAGGGATGAAGAGAGCAAAAGAGGAAGGGAAGGGAAGTAGAGGGGAAGAGAAGGAAAGGGAGTCAAAGGGGAAAGGAGGGGAGGGAAACAGAAGGGGAGGAAAGGAGAGGATGTTGCTGTTGGAGAATTAGAGGAAATGCTTTCCCTAGTGATTGTAGAAGTGAATTTGTTATTGCTCTGGAAAATTCTTTCCTTTGGTTATCAAATATCACATTTACAAAGAGTAGTTTCATCTTTGTCATATGATATGCTAGAGACATCAGATTTTCATGAGCAATTTTTTACAATATGATTTTTTTCATTTAATGTTTTATTTATTTTTAAATTTACATCCAAATTAGCATATAGTGCAACAATGATTTCAGGAGTAGATTTCTTAGTGTCCCTTACCCATTTAGCCCACCCACCCTCCCACAACCCTCCAGTAAACCTCAGTTTGTTCTCCATATTTATGAGACTCTTCTGTTTTGTCTCCCTCCCTGTTTTTATATTATTTTTCTTTCCCTTCCCTTATGTTCATCTGTTTTGTCTCTTAAAGTCCTCATAAGAGTGAAGTCATATGATTTTTGTCATTCTCTAATTTCACTTAGCATAATATCCTCCAGTTCCATCCATGCAGCTGCAAATGGCAAGATTTCATTCTTTTTGATTGCCGAGTAATACTCCATTGTATATATATATATATACCACATTTTCTTTATCCATTCATCCATTGAGGGACATTTGGGCTCTTTCCATACTTCGGCTATTGTTGATAGTGCTGCTATAAACATGGGGGTGCATGTGTCCCTTCGAAACAGCACACCTGTATCCCGTGGATAAATGCCTAGTAGTGCAATTGCTGGATGATAGGGTAGTTCTATTTTTAGTTTTTTGAGGAACCTCCATACTGTTTTCCAGAGTGGCTGCACCAGCTTTCATTCCCACCAGCAGTGCAAAAGAGATCTCCATATCCTCGCCAACATCTGTTGTTGCCTGAGTTATTAATGTTAGCCATTCTGACATGTGTAAGTTGGTATCTTATTGTAGTTTTGATTTGTATTTCCCTAATAATGAGTGGTGTTGATCATTTTTTTGTGCGTCTGTTTACCACCTGGATGTCTTCTTTGGAGAAGTGTCTATTCATGTCTTTCGCCCATTTCTTCACTGTATTATTTGTTTTTTGGGTGTTGAGTTTGATAAGTTCTTTATAGATTTGGATACTAACCCTTTATCTGATAGGTCATTTGCAAATATCTTCTCCCATTCCGTCAGTTGCCTTTTAGTTTTGCTGATTGTTTCCTTCACTGTGCAGAAGCTTTTTATTTTGATAAGGTCCCAGTAGTTAATTTTTGCTTTTGTTTCCCTTGCCTCTGGAGACGTGTTGAGTAAGAAGTTGCTGTGGCCAAGATCAAAGAGTTTTTTTGCCTGCTTTCTCCTTGAGGATTTTGATGGCTTCCTGTCTTACATTCAGGTCCTGTATCCATTTTGAGTTTATTTTTGTGAATGGTGTAAGAAAGTAGTCCAGGTTTATTCTTCTGCATGTTGCTGTCCAGTTTTTCCAACACCACTTGCTGAAGTGACTGTCTTTATTCCATTGGATATTCTTTCCTGCTTTGTCAAAGATTAGTTGGCCATATGTTTGTGGGTCCATTTCTGGCTTCTCTATTCTATTCCATTGATATGAGTGTCCTTGTGCCAGTAGTATACTGTCTTGATGATTAAAACTTTGTAGTATAGCTTGAAGTCTGGGATTGTGATGCCTCCTGCTTTGGTTTTCTTTTTCAAGATTGCTTTGGCTATTCGAGGTCTTTTCTGGTTCCACACAAATTTTAGGATTATTTGTTCTAGCTCTGTGAAGAATGCTGGTGTTATTTTGATAGGGATTACATTGAATATGTAGATTGCTTTGGGTAGTATCGACATTTTAACAATATTTGTTGTTCCTATCCAGGAGCATGGAATCTTTTTCCATTTTTTTTTGTGTCTTCTTCAATTTCTTTCATAAGCTTTCTATAGTTTTCAGTGTATAGATTTTTCACCTCTTTGGTTAGATTTATTCCTAGGTATTTTATGGTTTTTGGTGCAACTGTAAATGGGATCCATTCCTTTATTTCTCTTTCTGTTGCTTCATTGTTGGTGTATAGGAATGCAACTGATTTCTGTGCATTGACTTTATATCCTGCAACTTTGATGAATTCATGAATCAGTTCTAGCAGTGTTTTGGTGGAATCTTTTGGGTTTTCCATATAGAGTACCATGTCATCTGCAAAGAGTTAAAGTTTGACCTCCTCCTGGCCAAGTTGGATGCCTTTTATTTCTTTGTGTTGTCTGATTGCAGAAGCTAAGACTTCCAATACTATGTTGAATAACAATGGCGACAGTGGACATCCCTGTCTTGTTCCTGACCTTAGGGTGAAAGCTGTCAGGTTTTCCCCATTGAGGATGATATTAGCATTGGGTCATTCATATGTGGCTTTTATGATGTCGAGGTATGCTCCTTCTATCCCTACTTTCTTGAGGGTTTTTATCAAGAAAGGATGCTGTATTTTGTCAATGCTTTCTCTGCATCTATTGAGAGGATCATATGGTTCTGTCCTTTCTTTTATTGATGTGATGAATCACGTTAATTGTTTTGCGGATATTCAACCAGCCCTGCATCCCAGGTATAAATCCTACTTGGTTGTGGTGAATAATTTTTTTAATATATTGTTGGATCCGGTTGGCTAATATCTTGTTGAGAATTTTTGCATCCATATTCATCAGGGAAATTGGTCTATAGTTCTCCTTTTTAGTGGTGTCTTGTCTGGTTTTGGAATCAAGGTAATGCTGGCTTTACAGAAAGCATTTGGAAGTTTTCCTTCCATTTCTGTTTTTTGGAACAGCCTTAAGAGAATAGGTGTTAACTCTTCCTTAAATGTTTGGGAGAATTCCCCTGGAAAGCTGTCTGGCCCTGGACTCTTGTTTTTTGGCAGATTTTTGATTACTAATTCGATTTCCTTACTGGTTATGGGTCTGTTCAAATATTCTATTTCTTCCTGTTTCAGTTTTGGTAGTGTATATGTTCCTAGGAATTTGTCCATTTCTTACAGATTGCCCATTTTATTGGCATATAATTGCTCCTAATATTCTCTTATTATTGTTTTTATTTTTGCTGTGTTGGTTGTGATCTCTCCTCTTTCATTCTTGATTTTATTTATTTGGATTCTTTCCTTTTTCTTTTTGATCAAACTGGCTAGTGGTTTATCAATTTTGTTAATTCTTTCAAAGAACCAGCTTCTGGTTTCATTGATCTGTTCTACTGTTTTTTTGGTTCTGATAGCATTAATTTATACTCTAATCTTTATTATTTCCTGTCTTCTATTGGTTTGGGGTTTTATTTGCTGTTCTTTTTCCAGCTCCTTAAGGTGTATGGTTAGGTTGTGTATCTGAGAGCTTTCTTCCTTCTTTAGGAAGGCCTGGATTGCTATATACTTTCCTCTTATGACTGCCTTTGCTGCGTCTCAGAGGTTTTGGGTTGTGGTGTTATCATTTTCATTGACTTCCATATACTTTTTAATTTTCTCTTTAAATGCTTGGTTAGCCCATTCATTCTTTAGTAGGATGTTCTTCAGTCTCCAAGTATTTGTTACCTTTCCAAATTTTTTCTTGTGGTTGATTTTGAGTTTCATAGCATTGTGGTCTAAAAATATGCATGGTATGATCTCAATCTTTTTGTACTTACTTAGGGCTGATTTGTGTCCCAGTATATGGTCTATTCTGGAGAACGTTCCATGTGAACTGAAGAATGTATATTCTGCTGCTTTAGGATGAAATGTTCTGAATATATCTGTTAAGTCCATATGGTACAGTGTGTCATTCAAAGCCATGGTTTCCTTGTTGATTTTTTATTAGATGATCTGTCCATTGCTGTTAGTGGGGTGTTGAAGTCTCCTACTCTTTGGTATTACTATCGATGAGTTTCTTTATGTTTGTGATTAATTTATATATTTGGGTGCTCTTACATTTGGCACATAAATGTTTATAATTATTAGGTCTTCTTGGTGGATAGACCCCTTGATTATGATATAATGCCCTTCTACACCACTTGATACAGTCTTTATTTTAAAGTGTAGATTGTCTGATATAACTATGGCTACCCTGGCTTTCTTTTGTTGACCAATAGCATGATAGATGGTTCTCCATCCCCTTACTTTCAATCTGAAGTGGGTCTAAAGTGGGTCTCTTGTAAACAGCATATAGATGGATCTTGTTTTCTTATCCATTCTGTTATCCTATGTCTTTTGATTGGAGCATTGAGTCCACTGATGTTTAGAGTGAGTACTGAAATATATGAATTTATTGCCATTATGATGCTTGTAGAGTTGGAGTTTCTGGTGGTGTTCTCTGGTCCTTTCTAATCTTTGTTGCTTTTGGTATTTATATATATTTTTTCATCTTTTCTCCCCTTAGAGAGTCCACCTTAAAATTTCTTGCAGGGCTGGTTTAGTGGTCACAAACTTCTTTAATTTTTGTTTGGAACACTTTTTATCTCTCCTTCTATTTTGGATGACAGCCTTGCTGGATAGAGTTCTTGGCTGCATATTTTGCTGATTCAGCACATAGAGTATATCCTGCCACTCCTTTCTGGCCTGCCAAGTTTCTGTGGATAGGTCTGCTGCAAACCTGATGTGTCTTCCCTTGTAGGTTAAGGACTTATTTTCCCTTGCTGCTTTCATGATTCTCTCCTTGCCTGAGTATTCTGTGAATTTGACTATAATATGCTTTGTTGATGGTCGGTTTTTGTTAAATCTAATGGGGCTCCTCTGTGCTTCCTGGATTTTGATGCCTGTGTCTTTTCCCAGGTTAGGAAGGTTTTCCGCTATTATTTGCTCACACAACCCTTCTACCCCTATTTCTCTCTCTTCCTCTTCTGGGACCCCTATGATTCTGATGTTGTTCCTTTTTAATGAGTCACTGATTTCTCTAATTCTTAAATCGTGCTCTTTTGCCTTCATCTCCCTCTTTTTTTCTGCTTCATTATTCTCCATAAGTTTGTCCTCTTTATGGCTGATTCTCTGTTCTGCCTCGTCCATCCTTGCTGCCGCAGCATCCATCCATGATTGCAGCTCAGTTATAGCATTTTAAATTTCATTCTATTTTTTACTTCTTTTATCTCTGCAGAAAGTGATTCTAATCTATTTTAGACTCCAGCTAGTATTCTTATTATCGTGATTCTAAATTCTGGTTCAGACATCTTGCTTGTATCTGTGTTGGTTAAATCCCTGGCTGTCGTTTCTTCATGCTCTTTCTTTTGAGGTGAATTCCTTCATTTTTTTCATTTTGAAGGGAGAAAAGGAATTAATGAGGTAGAAAAATTAAAATTAAAAAAATATTGAAATTAAAAAAATAAACACACACACACACACAAATTGAATAAATGATGCTAGATCCTAGGTGTGTTTTGGTCTCGGTGTTGAAAGTGGTTTGAGACATTAGAGGAAAAAAAGGGGGGGAAGGGAATCATTTGAGAATTTGAAAAAATGAATACACTGAAGTAGACTAAAATGAGATGATGTCAGTAAAATAGAACTTGAAAAAATTTACACCAAAGTAAAGAATATAGTAGAAAAAATTAAAGAAAAATATTTTTAATAAAAGTTGAAATGAATTCTTTCTCTTTTTCTGTTCAAGAAAAAGAAAAGAAACAAAAGAGAGAAAAAAGAGGAAAAAAAGGAAATCGTTTGAAAATTTGAAAAAGTGAATACACTGAAGTAGATAAAATAAAATGATTGAAGTAAAATAGAATTTGAAAAAATTTACCTAAAAGCAAAAAATATAGTAAAAAAATAAAGAAAAATATTTTTAATAGAAATTGAAAGTAAAAATGAAAATTTTCTCTTTGTGCACTCAAGAAAAAGAAAAGAAATAAAAAATAGAAAAAAGAAAAAAAGGAAATCATTTGAAAATTTGAAAAAGTGAATGCACTGAAGTAGATAAAATAAAATGATGGAAGTAAGAATTTGAAAATATTTACACAAAAGTAAAAAATACAGTAAAAAAATTAAAGAAAAATATTTTTAATAAAAATTGAAAATACAAATGAATTTTTTCTCTTTCCGTATTCAAGAAAAAGAAAAGTGAAAAAAAGAAAATTGAATAGATGGACCTGCTAACAGATTGAAATAGGACTGAAATTACTTTGTTTTCCCCTAGAAGTCAGACTATGATGTGCTTTATAGTCCATAAACCAAGAAGGCAGTGAAACTTGTGTTCTTGAAGAGTGCAGATGGCCCAGTTGGGCAGGTCTCAGTGTAGTGGCTCTGTTCTCCACTAGATGGCGCTGCTAGCCTACTGGGGTGGATTGTTGCGGTGCTTGTAGGTGCCTATGCACATGCTCGGGAGCGGTGAAAATGGTGTCACCCAACTACCCAGTCTCTAGTATCAGAACTCTGTTCTCCCCGATCAGCAATCGGGCACCCATCCTCTGTCTTCAGCTTTCCTCCACTCCCCGCTTTTTCACTGTCTGTGACCAGCCAGGCAGTACCTCTCTCCCGAGTTTTGTCTCAGATGCAGCTGTTTTCCTCAGCCCCTTACTTCTGAAGGACTGTGACTTTGATCCGTTCCTTCTCTCTGTGGGAGGGTCTCACCAAGCAATGGCCAAATGAGCAATGGCCAAATGTTGGCTGCACCCAGGAATGCTTGCTGGACCCTGCTGCTGCCGGTGCCCCGAGATTGCAGCTGGGTGCCAGCCCGCCCCAGAAAAAGTTCGCGAGGCATTGTAGCAGCAGCATTTCAGGGATTATGGAAAATCACACCACATATCTGGCACCAGGCTTCACCCTTAACAACCTTATTCTAGCACCAACGAATGTGGCTGTTTTCTGGGGTCTGCTGGGACCAGATGGCCTCAACACTCTACCAAATGTCCTTCCAGCAGTGGAACCACTTTGCCCCGTGTGGCCGAGAACCTCCTGGACCCCACTCTGTTCCTGGGGATTCGCCCTTCCCACCAGAGCACCGCCAGGTATCGAGCTGCAGAGTTGCAGACTTTGCACTCCCCTTGTTTACAGTCTTAATGGAATTTAAACCCTGTCCTTTCTCCTTTCTCCCTTTTCAGTTTAGTCCCTGTGGCTGTTTCCAATTTTCCACTTTCTCTCCAGCTGCTTTTGGGGAGGAGTGCTTTTCCCACATTGTCCCCCAACCTCTGTCCTCTCTGCACCTGCAAAAGCACCTCCCTGCTCGCGGCGGCTTCTCGCTCCCCAAATTCACCTCTCCGCGCCACATACCTGCTGAATTCTGTGGTTCAGGTTGTGCAGATTGTTATGTCAATCCTCCAATCAGTTTTCTAGGTGTGTAGGATGGTTTAGTGTTGGTCTGGCTGTATTTCATGGACACGAGACACACACACAACTTCCATGCTGTTCTGCCATCTTGGCTCCTCCCCTACAGTATGACTTTAAAGGAAGAAGTAATCTGCCCTGACAGCATGTAGTCTTAAAAAGGCCAATGATCATTTAAACTATAATATGCCCAGATAATGAGAAATAATCTTACTTTTCTAACTGTGACTTTGCTTATATTTGATTTTAGTTTTGGGCTTCCTGGTAGAAGCTGGAGTAGAGAATTTCCAAACACTGTGTCTTGTCCCTGAAGCACAGATAGCTTTATTGTAGTAAGTAGGTCAAATTGGAATAACCACAACCTGGAGCTTGTGCTTATGGAGGTGATGTGGGTTCTGGAAAATGGTGTCCCAGCTATAGGTTATGGAGAGCAGTTCAGGCCATCAAATAAAACTATGCAAGAGCACAGACTGAAAATCAGAAGCAAGGACGCGCATCAAGGAGAAAGGCAAAACCAGCCTTTCCTTAGTTGGTAAAGTACGCACTGATCTCACAGTGGGATGATGGCATTTGGGACACCCCAGTCTCAATTTAGGGCTGGAATTCAGTTTGGGGAGGGAGACCTGAAGTTACTAGATGATAAGGAAGGGATGGGTAATTACGACAAGGTAGAGTTACAGTCTCAAGTCATAGGGCTAATGGCAGAGATAAAGTTTAAATTATGACTTTCTGATTCCTTGTCTAGTGCCATTCCTGTCTTTTGGGCTGTGCTTGGCTGTTGGCAGCAGGATATGTGGGCCTTGTGGGCTTAGGCTGTGGTAGCTTAGCTGTTCCCTCTGTGTATCCTGTGTGCCTGCTGTCATGATCCTTGCCCTACCATGCTTGGCAGTATGTATACTGTTCTCACACTGCCAGAGTCCTCCTGGTTGGTAGCAAGCTGATATATCCTCAGAGACCATTCTTCCCACTTGGCACAGCTCGACTCATGTCTCTTGGCTTTTGTGCACCACTCTCCTGTTTTGCACAAATGTATTACCCTTGCCAGTTGGTGGGCTTTCATTAAACCCATACTGTGGATATCGCCCATCTCATGTTCCTCTGGATGTACTGATTCTGTCTTTGGCTCCGCTGTGACTGCCCCCATTGACTGGCTTGCCTTGCTGCCAGTGGGCTGGCCTAACCTGATTTAGACGTTTTCCACTGAGCCATACCCTGCTTGGCTGGCAATTTATTGCCTGTGCCAGTGGGCAGGTTCCTTCCAAGGGGGCTACTGCCACCTTAGGCTCCATCTTTTACTTCTCCTGGCTTTTTCATTACTTGTATCACTCTACTTGGCCAGATTTACCTCCAGCATTCAATTGTTTCCATATTGTGGCTGGCTTTCTCTTCCTCCACTGGCTCTCTCTTGGTAACTACTGACTTGTCTGACCCTGCTGCCCACATATTTCAGGTGTAATGTGTTCTTCAAAGGTCATTAAATTCAATTTGACTGACTCATGGCTGTTGAGAACATTTTACAGTATTATATGGAATGTTCCTTATGTTTGATGGTAATTGTAAAAACTCAGATTCTCACTATTACTCAAATATCATTCTCCCCAGCAATGTTATATTTATCTGTCTACTCTCAGCTAGGAAATTAGTTAACATCTGTCAAGCACCTGCTGATGTCCCAGATTCTGATCTCTCTTTACTGAATAACTTGTTAGTTATGAGAGTCTCTTGGAGACCCTTAGACTATTCAATTCAGGGGAAATGTGAAAGGAAATCCCCCATCTTTTTTACTTCAGACATAACAACCCCACAATTATTCTAGATAAACATATCTAATATCTGGTGGCATTAGAAAGAAGCTCTCTGGAACTTATTCTAGTATTTAACAAACTTCTCTGTTAGGAATATATCAAAACCAAGCTAATGTCTTATGTTCTTTTTTACTCCTTTATAAAGTCTGTTGCCTTTCAACATAAATAACAGTTATTAAACATTTTTTTCTTTAAAATGACTCATTAAAATAACCACTAAATGCTGACCTAGACATATTGTTTCTTATTTTATTGACACAACATTGTTCAAATTCCTTTCAGTTTCCTCTTTTAAGGATTTGATTAGTTCTCTAACTTGTAATTTAGAGACTGGCTTGGCTTATGAGTGAGGGAGAAGTCCTTAACAGACTTGGAGTGCTTAGGAAAAAAGCAAAACAGAAACTAGCCAGCCAGCAAAGACTGTAGGGGCCATCTACTGGAAAGTCTAACATTGGAATATCTAAGGTTGCTTGCTGCAGTCATGGCATGTCTGTGCCTAAACCTGTGGTTTCCCAGTGGATATCCTCTGACATTGAAAGTTGTAGGCACAGCCATGGAACTCTGCAGGATTGGATCCCAGCCTCCATCACCAATCTTGCTCTTCTTTTCTTCAACCCTGCTCCCATCTGACAGGGCTTCTTTCAGGTCCTTGAATATCCTAAGTAATGGCTGCCCCAAGCCTTTCATTGCTGCTTCCTCTACCTGAAACTCTATCTCCCTTTGCAAAGCTGTTTCTATCTCATCTTTCAGTTTTCAGTTTGAGTGCCATCTCCTCATTGGTGCATCATTGTTACCTCCTCATTGGTACATCACTGGGACTCCCTTTTATATTTTCTTCGTTGCACTGCTCCCCCTACCCCTTAATGGAATCTTAACTTGGTAATTGACTTTTGTCTACATATTTATGGTCTCTTGGCCCACTAGATCATGATCTCCTTTAGGGCAGTGACCTTTATTACTAAGCCTAGTGTCTGGTACATAATGGCCATTTAATAAACACTTATTGAATGGATATTAGATAGAATAATGAATCTCTTGGCTGTGAAAGGAGGAGGCCCCGTGAGTTCCTGGCATTTCTGTGGTATTGGAACAATACTTTCTAAGAATCAGCTCCTACATTTGCTGCCTATCTTTCTCAGCCATGCAGAAAAGTAGAGAAGCTAGAAGCCAAGCCTAGGCTGCCAAGATTTGAAACAGCAAGCTTGTTCTGGAGCTGATCATCACTTCACATGCTTAAAGCTGTAGTTAATTTAGTGCTAGTTAAGCTGACATCCTGTTTCCAGTACAAGTAAGAACATGATAAAAAGATGCAAACAGAGTAAAATGAAAGGGGATAAAGGGAAATTGATAAAGAAATCAACGAGATAGACTTCATCCTCAGTCACTTCCTCTTATATGTATGTATGTGTGTGTGTATACACATATATATGTGTATGCATATATATGTATGTGTGTATATATATGTATGTATATATACACGTGTGTGTGTGTGTGTGTGTGTGTGTGCGTGCGCGCATTTTTTCCTTTGGAGGGATTCATCCATTTGTAAATCCTCAAATACCTTATTTGTGATGCTATACAAAACATTACCTCCAGTTCCATTTCTTCTTCTTAACTGTAGGTATAGATCTTTAAATTCTTACTGATCATTGCCCTCTTGGCGTCCTTCTGTTGATGTAAATGTAACAGGTCTGGAACTAAACTTGGTAACTTCATTCATTTGATAACATACATTGAGTCTCTCTAATGTGCTAGACACTACTATGGGTGCTTGGGTTACAGTGATGAGCAAACACCCATTCTAGTAGGAAGGACTAATAATAAACAGATCATCCTACAGTAAACATGTTGTTGTTAATTATCACAAATGCTACCAAAATGTAATGTGCTATGAGAAGGTGTGATGAGGATTCCTAAACTAGTTTGGGAAGTCGGGTAATTCTTCTCTGTGGGGAAGGGAGATCTGAAGGATGAATAAAATTAGACAAGAGGAGATAGAAGAGGAAAGATACATTGGGCAGGAGGAAAGTATGTGTGAAGACATAAAGGGGGAAAGGGTTGTTGTATTCAGAAAAATAATAGGAGTGCTGTGTGTCTGGATTGTGATCAGAGAGGAAGAATTGGTGAGATAAGTACTGTTCCCTGCATATTTTACTTTGCCATCCAAGACTCCTAATTCTCCTTACTTATGATTTATTCACCTACTTGGTCCCCCATAGCCAGCCACCAAAGCCGAACAGTTTTTGTTTCTGTCTGCATGTCTATTGCTTCTGCCAGTAAAGGATAAATCCTGTGTATTTTATCTCTTTTTATTAGAAATTTAAGACATTTTCATTAACAAAATATTTATTTTGAAAAAATACTAACAATTGAAATTCAGTCTAGGACAATGCAGAAAATAAAAATAAAATGAAAAATTACTTCTCCTCCCTCAATATAAATGTTCTTTTTGTATGTTCATTACCAGTCCTTTGTCAAATATATTCTGTACGAATATTTTATTCCTGCCTGTGGATTTCCTATTAATATTTCTAATGAAATCTTTTGATGAACATAGTTCCTAATGTTGATGAAGTTTGCCATGTTATTTTCTTTATAAGTTATCCTTTCTGCCTACTATTTAAAAAAATCTTTGTCTATAGCTAGATACAGGACTTTATATTTACTCCTATTATATTTTGTCTCGTTGGTTTCAGCCCAGTATTCCAACTTGTCAAGATTATTTTGAGTCTAGTTCCTATCTTCTACTGTATTAGATATTGCTTTCATCTTTGTGTCTCTTGCAAATTTGGCGAGGTATTGAATGTTGCATAGGAAAGAACCTTTTTCAATGAAATTAGAATCAAGGGCACATTTCACCGTATTATTCTTCAAGATAACAAAGAAGACAAAGTCAAACTCCCTGTTGAAATTAGCACGGTAAATGGTGGTAGTATGCTAATTTACTACACAATATTCCTACTTCTAAGCTCTGACATTACTTTGAATTACTCATTGACACCTGTTCTTTACTGATTCCTTTTCTAAAATTTTTTTTCCTAACTTGTCTGTCTCTAATACAATGTAACCTCTATCAGAGTGGACATCTTGTCCCTTAGTTACCAACATGTACTTGGCAACATAGAGCTGTATTAGTTAATATTTGTTGAATTCATTAACCAGCACATGTCCAAAAATCATCATTTAATGCTTTTTCTTAGATTTTCTCTAGAAATTGTCTATTTATTTGGCCTGAACTTGGGAAATGCACCACTTTACCCTCTTGACAGCTGGGACATTTTCTTGGCTCTCATGTTCTGTTAACTACCTTTCTTGCTCTCTATCACTTCCTCCAAGCTTTGTTGAGATACAACTGACAAATACAATTTTGAGAATCAAAGTATACAACTGGATGATTTAACATACATATGTGCTGTGAAAGGATTCTCCCTCATTGAGTTAATTAATACATCCATTGCCTTACATATTTGCCTTTTTTAAATATTGAGAACATGTAACTTTTACTCTTAACAAATTTCATTTATATAATATGGTATTATCAACTATAATCACCATATTATAGATTAGATTCTCAGACCTTATTCATATTATAACTGAAAGTTTATATCCTTTTACTGACTTCTACCTATTTTTTCCCTGACAGCCTACTCTCTGTTTCCATGATTGCTTCTCCCCTCCCCCTCCCAGATTCTATATATAAGTTATACCATGTTATATTTGTCTGTCTCTGGTGTATTTCATTTAGCAGAACACTTTCTGTGTTTATCCATGTTGTTGCAAATGATAGGATTTCCTTATTTTTTTTTAGTCTTTATTTTTGAGAGAGAGAGAGAGAGAGAGAGAGAGAGAGCGAGAGAGCGAGTGCATGAGTAGGGGAGGGGCAGAGATAGAGGAAGACACAGAATTGGAAGCAGGCTCTAGGCTCCGAGCTTTCAGACCAGAGCTCGATAGGGGGCTGGAACCCACCAAACTGTGGGATCACGGCCTGAGCCGAAGTTGGACACTTAACTGACTGAGCCACCCAGGTTCCCCGGATTTCCTTATTTTTTAAGGCTGAATAATAACCTATTCATGTGTGTGTGCGTCCGCGTGCGCGCACACACACACACACACACACACGCACTGCATTTTCTTTATCCGTTAATCTATTGATGGATGATTTGGTCATTTCCATATGTTGGCTGTTAAGAATAATGCTGCTATAAATATGGTAATATAGATATCTCTTAGAAATTATTTCTTTTGTATATATACCCAGAAGTGGGATCGTTGGATTATATAGGTAGTTGCCCGTATAATCTATTATTCGTTATCAGAATATTGTGTAGTTAATCATCAGGTTGTACACTTTAAATCTTACAAATCTGTCAATTATACCTCAATAAAGCTGGGGAAAAAATGATGAAAGGCGAGAAATGAAGTTTAACAGAACACTAGAGCCGGAAAAATGTCCTACTTGTCAAGAGGGTAAAGTGGTGAATTCACTAAATTCAGCATACTGATACTGAATGTTAGGTTAGATGCACAAGAATCTTTACAGCCTGGTATGCAATTTGCCTAGATATGACAATTTTAATTTATTTGAGGGAGATAGTTTTATTGAGCCCAATCAAGATGGGTTTTTTGCTAGGTGTTGGAGATATAGAGCAGAGGGTGGGGGAGAGTAAAGTCTCTGTGCACAATTAGTTCATAGCTTAATAGTGTATGCGTCTATGTCTAACGATTGGACAGTTTGCTTATGTCCTTCCATACTAAGGAATACTTCAACAACAACTGAGAGCTGTATTGAGACATCTTAGGTATGTTTTCACTGCCTATCTGGCCTGTTCTCCATTCTCACACCTCTATATACAAGATGAATTTAAATGGAAATAATCACTAAAAGTCCTAGTTTTTTGATAAAAATATTTTTATAGCTAGTAATCTATGAGTAAACTGAGGTTTTCTTATTTAGAAACCTAGCTCAAAATTAGGCACTATAGGTCATAAACAAGATGTGTGTCCTTTCTTGAATGGAAATTTGCTGTAAGAATAATAGCTATACAAGGAACAGAAAACTTACATTATTAGACCAGAGGTACTAATAAAAAAATTTGCTAAAAATTTTGAAAAGGAGAAGGCAGTCTAACTTGATAGAGACAAGGAAAATCCATGACAGAGATTCATTTAATTTAGAAGAAAAAAAAATGAGGATGTATTAGGTGGGAGAAAAGCTTAAGCAAGGCCTTATGGGCAGCAATGAGCTTAGCAAATGAGCAGACTGACTGGAGAAGAATCTATCTTCTCTGGAAGCCTTGGGAAATATGACTGCAAGACTCCAATGGGGCCTAAAGTACCAGGACAAGGACTTAGTATTTGATTTAAAAACAAACAAACAACAACAAACGCAATGCTTTAATTTCCTGTTCAGGAGAATGACTAAGTAAATTCAAAATGTTTAAAGGATGTGAATTTAATTAATGTAGGTAATATGGAGGTAATATGGAGAAGAGACAGCTAAGAATGAATGGTTATGAGCTGGTGACAAAAATTTGAAGATAATGAGATCAGGTCATTGACAGAAGAGCAGGAACATTAAAAGAAAATTTAGAGAAACACTCTATTTAGATATTGGGGAGAAATGGAAAAAGATATAGTGGTTTCTTTTAAACTTTAATTCCAGTGAACTAGGAAAATTTCCCCATTGGCCAGAATGGGATCATCTTGGGAGCAAGTTGAAGTGGTTATAAATATGAATTGAAGTGATACTGTATTACCAAGGAAGAGCTATCCAGTAGGTTCGGGATCCTTGCGTGAAGCTGGTGCTAGACAGAAAGAATTAGAGGTCATTTGCTTACGGATACAATATGAACCAAAACAATATATGAGCACTTTCAGAGGAAACAGTAAAGGGGTACAGAGAGTCAGTGATTACACCCCAGAGAAAGTTCACAGCTGAGGTCAAGAAGAAGAACTGGAGTTACTGAAGGGAGGAGAGAATGATTCATTACTTAAGAGAACGAGGTTAGGGCAGGAGTACAAAAACCAGAGGAAGAGGCTCGTGGAAAAATGTGGCAGCACATTTAAGGAGGATGAGAAAAAAGCCACGGATGTGGTATGAAGATAATCCTGTCCTTTTTATCAATAAGGAAACTGAAGCACCTGTACAAAGCGAATCTAACCCTTCTGAGATTGTGGAAAAGTAGCCAGTAGATGAGTTGTTTGCAAATACAAGTTCATGATAACGTTTTCACTTGTCAGTGGCAAAATAATAAATATGAGGACCGTGCAGTTATGTATGGTGGTGTAAGATAAATTTTGTCCTGTATAACTTTCTAAATTACCACATACCCTCTATTATTAGGAAATTATAGAAACCACAGATGATTACTGCCCTATATTTGGTTGGAAAAATAAATGATAGCCACATCATTTTTACTCTTTTGATTATTTTTGTGAACATGGGATATAGTGATAGTGATCTCCTAATGTACTTCCTTTCCCTAGGTTTGTTCTCTATGACATGGAGTAGGTATTTCTACACAGGGGCTTCCTTCTATGCTCACAAACCATTGGCAGTCAGAGGGCAGGATAAATAATAATTTATTCTGCTTGAGTTGTTGAAAGATGCTCAATACAAAAACACCAGATTCTGACAGTTTTAAAGCCCCACTGCAGGTTCAGAGCCCTGTCTGTCACTTATCTTAAGCTTCTATGGAAAATAAAGATCAAATATCTCTGAAACAGTGTTTAGTGTCATAGCTATTTCTGCAAAAGACAGGGGTTTTTTTCCCCACTCCCTAAATCCCTTGCACTTTATTATCATCTGAGTCTCTGTCGTGTGATTTTCTTGAGGTTCTTGGGTATATAAGTGCAGGCAGATTGGCTGTAGTGAAGAATAAATCTTTTTGGCTAGAACCTCAAGAAATAGCTTCTAGTACTAGATTCCTTTGCCTCTTTTGAGGAGTGACACTTTGCAACTCATCTCTTGTGTCTGGGAAATAATACCTTTAGTAGAATAACACGTGACATAGATAACAGTCCTATCTTTTTGTCTTATGCAAGATTCTTTCTTAATGTTTTACATAGATAAATAATTTTCTCTTTTGATAACCTTATGAGTTAGCTTCTATCTGATCTTTATTTAAAGATAAATTTATTTAAACCCAGATAGGTTAAATAACTTACTTGTCAGGATGACTAACAAATACCTATGGAAAGGTTTAAACCAAGAGTCCAGCTCCAAATGTTGTTTTTCACCCTCGTGATGGACTGCCTCAAGGGGAGAGAACTATGAGAAAACATCAGCTTACCTTAGGAGGGTGTATCCTTATTCCAGCTCTGCTATAACATTCAAAGCATCTCCAGAATTCTCCTTTTTAGAATCTCCTCTAGGCACGTTCGTTTAAATACATTCAGTGATGGCAAAACTCTGTTTTGGGGGTTGATCATTGGAAATCAAAGTCAAAGACACTATAAACTCAAAAAAGAGTTAGTGTTAACAGGGTGCTCTAAAAACATGTTTGACCTTGGAATATATTATTTGAAATAAAGGTGTAATCTCATAAACTGTCATGGAAGGGGAAATAGTCACTGGATATTGTATCTGTCGTTAGAAAATCAGTCACATTAGCTAATGGTCATGTGACACTGCATCCTTCCCAACTTGTTCTTAATGAAGATCCTTCTGCTGTCATGAACAGAGCCCCACGTGACCTCCCAATGTGTAGGCCTTTCCTTAATAGCAGTGCTTCAATGCAAACAGGGTTAAAATTTCTGGCTGTACTTTCACATGGCTTCACTAAGTTGCTGGGAAATCTAAGTGGGTGCAAAAGTAATTCCTATAAAGGAAGACTACATAGTAAGCACAATTTTCTCTACTCTATTTGCTAATGATGCATAAAGGTGGCCTGATAGAGCCACTCATTTTGATTGCAGTAACTGGACGTCTAGAGCAAGTGTATCATTTAACATCTCAGTTCTTTTTCCCTCAAACATTGGATGAGAAATAAGCTTTACATGGTATGTCAGAGGAAATCGTAATAGTTGGTGTGAGTTGTCTCTTGTTGGTGACAAAACATAAACTCCTCAATGTTCCTATAAAGCAGATAAATAGCCAGTTCTTTCCATTCTGGCTCTTGAGGCTCAGAGAGGTGAACTGACAGTTTCAAAGACACACAGTGGATGAATGCCAGAGCAGGTAAGAAAGCCAGCACTTAAATTGTTATTCAGGCAGTGGATACAATTGAGCTTCTTTCAAATCGAAGGATGTAGGGTCACCACATTACTAGCATCTTCAGTAGACACTGTGTGAATCACCACATGCAAATATGGCCCCATCAGAAAATGTACATCACTTGTTGCTTGGTGGTAGAAGATGAGAATCAATCATGTGTTTTCAGAAAAGGGGACTCTGGGAATAAGGTCCCAACCAGTTATTTTCAGGCTGATTTGAAATTACTGATGGGAAGTCGAAAGGACAGATAAATCTTCAATTCAGAGAGAGCAGGACCAACTTGTTTCTTGACCCAGATGACGAATCATTTTTCACCCTCACCTGTGACACAAACTACTCATTTACTAGCTGTTCATTTCCCCTCTGTATTCTGTCTGCATAGTAGCACCAGCTGACACATAGAAAAGAAAGGAAGAGAAAGAGAACAAGTTGGCAGTGAGTCGATATATTTCAGTGTTTTATTACTACAGACGCTGGTAGCATTTAGTTGGTGAGTCTGAGGAAAGAATGTGTATTTCTAAAGTGACTCACTTATCAGTGGAAATGATTAAAGGCACACACAAAAAAATCTATGGATTAATTAGCAGGTCATTGGTGGTTGAGTAGCTATTACTAAATTACATGGTTTGCATGCAAGAGAACGGATTAATATTTGATGTTTTCCAGCTTGGGTGACTTGTGTTTTAGAATTCTATGTCAATGAGAAGAGATTCCCATTGATTGGTTGATAGGTAATGAGATCAGAAAAGATAGTCCCACGATTTCCTTCAGTTCTACACATTCAAGACTTAATCTTGTTTTCTGTCAGTGGTACATCCTTCTTGCTATAGTTACCGACAGTGAGATTTAAAGACTTGATTAATAATAAAAAAAGCAGAGCTACCAATGTTATGGGAGAGGATAAAGATCAGGATCAGCGAAAGACCAGTATTTGGGTGCAAAAGCAACAAACATGTTCTGGGAGAGGGAAAGGCCAGTAATAATCTGTTCTTTGGAATGGCTGGAAGTCTGATTGATTTGTTTGAAGTTTGAAGATGGAGGGAAGCAACATAATCACCAAGAGACCCACTATTTCATTAATTCATTTAACAAATATTAATGGAGATGTACATGTGCCCCATATATATATACCTTTTATATATTTTTATAATTTATATATACATTTACCGTGTGTGTGTATGTGTGTATAGTCTGTGTATTTATGTAGATAAATTCTAGTGGGAGGGCAAATACATACATATATATATATATACATACATACATATATATATATATACATATATATATATATATATACATATATATATATGCAAGGAAGGAAAGGAAGGGTGGAACTAGCTAAGAGACTGGGAGTTCAAAGTGGTGACTGGGGTCAGGTGTTATTGTGAAATAGGGGTGGTAAGGGTAAGTCTCTCTGAAAAGTTAACATTTCAGCAAAGGCTTGAAGGGAATGAGAGAGTCTAGTCATATAAATATCCGGGGGAAGCTGGTCCAACTAAAGGTAACAGCCAGTACAAATATCCTAAAGTGATATGTGGTTGGAGAGATAGTGGCACAGTAAGGAAGCCAGTGTGGCTGGGATAGAATGGGTAAAGCTGGGGATGGGTGTTGTGGAGATACTAGAAAATAGGATCAGAAAAGAAGCAAATTAGGTGGTATAGATCCTGAGTGGTTTTTATAAGGACTCAGTTTGGAGGACCGAGCCACAGTCCTGGGACACTCTTCCCAATCCAAGGAACGAAGAAAGAACAAGGCATTTATGATGGGTCCAATGAGAGATCATGTTGCAGTAACATAATGTGTGGGATTAATCAGAAGTAAAGAATTATCCTTGGGGCTTTTGACATAAATGCAATGAAAAGCAAACAACCAAGAGAGACATTTATACAAACAGGGGAACTCTACTCTAGGACTTGGGGGCCAACTAGATGGCACTAATGTGCATAATAATCATAAACTGTCCTAGTGCTTTTGCTTTGGGTCTTCATCTAGGCAGGCGATGCCTAGATCATTTTATCTCATTTACAAATGACTTTTATACCCATTAAAATGTTGTTTTCATTTCAATTAATAATGCAGCGAATAATACATTTATGAAACAGAACTTTTGCTGATAGCTCTTTCTAGAAGACAGTTGAAAGGATGTAGGGAAAGAAAATGTAGGGAGGTTTTCCTGGCTAGAATTCAATCTAGTATAAGCAGATGTTTGAAGGTATCAATAATCAACCATGTCACATAATCTCCTTCATTTCCATTTTGAATGAAAGGAAATAAGATTAGAGCATGAGAGGTTCATATTAGAGCTGTCATTTAGGCCCCTTTTAGAGGTCTGAAGCTATAGCAGTTGGTTGAAGAAACTATGTTTGGGGCTCTTTGGCTCAAATTCATCCTCTTCTGGGACGTGTGGCTGGCTCATTCGGAAAAGCATGTGACTTGGGAATTTGGGGTCATGAGCTTGAGCCCCACATTGGGTGTATAGATTAGTAAAAATAAATAAATATTTTAAAACATTGAAAATCCTCTTCCACAAAACTTCCCTTCCCAGCAGGAAGGGAAAATTGTGTGCTAGCAATTTTATTTCATTTAAGGTAAATGTTATTCTAGTGAATGTTTCTGGGCTGTATATGTCAATTACAAAGATATATATGCTGTTTGGTTATACTCAATTTTTCCAAGAATGATTTGTCATCTTGAATAGATACAGTTCCAGAAATAACTTGGAACCTCTACCACAGCTATGGTTTTGGATTGGTGTTCCATATTTCATACCTTTGATAATAATGTTGGTTTCTTTGTATGAGTATTTCATGTTTACCAGATTGCTAGTTCTTTTTGAACTCAGACAGGATCTATAATGTATCAATTTGGACAAGAGAAAAGGTAATATTACTCACTCAGCCTCTTTAGATGACTAATCAGCAATAATCATATGACCCTAAAAGCCACTTCTTTAGGCCAACTACACTTTTGCTGCTGCAACAAATAAGTATTCATACACATGACCTGTCTAGTGAGATAGTGCATTATAAAAAAGTAAAAGCCAGGTAGTGGGCACTTGCTTTTTTCTTCCCATCTCTGCAATGACTGGGTTCTCCTTCCTGTAGGATACGAGGCCACTTAATAAGAGCTCCAGACAAAATTGAGGAAACGGATTCTTTTCCTTGCTACCAGAAAACTATACTACCTAATGACAAAGAGATTATTAAAGTACAGCCATCTCCTCACCACCCCAATGTTGAAAACTACCTCTCTCAGCCTTGAAATCTTAGTCTTGCCTTTGATTGCTAAACTGAAAAGTATTAAAGGTGTCAAATAAAATGGATACAACAGAAGTGGCTCCTTTTAGTCTACTAAGTCATGGATGCTTCTCGGCAGTCATTCTGAATAATGTAGGCATTAGTTGTTCCTAGAATTGGGGCACTACCCTTATCCCCAAGAGTTCTACCCCCTCTAAAGCCACCAGAGTAATTGAGTGAGGCAATTGGCTCATAAAATTGTAAGATTTGCTTATAAAATTTGGGGAGAGTGTGCTGACCCTGTACTGCCTAGCAGCACAAGTAACAATCCCAGCTCAGTGAGGTGTTAGGTTTGTTTTTTTGTTTGTTGTTGTTTTTTTCCAAAAGTTTATGTAAGTTTGACCTCCTTTCTCATGGCAACATCCTGGCAATTTCCCACAGTTCTTCCCTTCCTATTGCCATAACAGCCCGTATATAACATTGAACAGTGGGAGCAGGGCCTTTCTCAGAAGATATGGGGGAGATTAACCTGCATCAATTACAGTTTCCTCACTTTAATTGTGTTTGTTTCCACGTTCTTATACAGACAGTAATGTGGATTTTTTAATAAGCCGCACTGAGATGCACTTACCAGTCCACATTTGAAAGACCTTTTCTGGGTCAGGACCTCCTAAATCCCTGGTGTGAAGAATATTGGTGAACACCTCAGGTGTTGTCTCCCACCCCCACCAAAAAAAAAAAAAATAGGAATTTTAGTGCTGAACATCTAACTATACTCCATTCATAAAAACAGATTGTAATTTGTTCAAAGATCAGAGGAATTGTAGGATGTCATCAGAATATAAAACACATTTTACAATGTAATGTGAAATGCAGACTGGGTGGATTTACCAGGAATTCTGTCCATCCCACTTTTGCTGCTATTCTCTTTCCAAGCTTCTGCAGCACCAACAGGTCCACAACATTTCTGCATCAATGGTGGGGCAGAGATCCTCTGCCCAGCATCTCCAGCCCTAAGGTTTTGGTTATGCTACCACGAAAAAGCAGTGAGCTGTAAGGTGGAGGATTGAGCAAGCTAAGGAATTTTATGAACTTCTCAGTTGTTTGAAATACATTAGGTCAGAGAGAGAGGGCAAGACTCGATCTCATAATCATTTAAAATCACACCGAGCTAAGATGGATGGGCGTGAACACCATCTACGTCAAGTGAGGAGTAGAATGGTTCCCCGCCAATAATAATTAAATGATAATAATAACATTAATAGCGATGATGGGGATGATGTGGTTTTGCTGTCTCTGGTTTCCTCTGCACACTCCTCCCCCAAATCTGTCTCATTCAGGATTTGCTATGAGTTAAAAAGGGGCTTGGCAGTAGATGCTGGAGAGAAACTTCCAAAAATAACACAATTGTGTGAATGTCTTCACGATTTTGTTAGACATATTTTATGAATTAGTAACACTAATAAGCCTGTTATTTCAAAGAAATTCATTTCTTAGAATTCATTCAAAGCAACTTCTTTTTCTCCTTGCTCCCCTCTGATAAATTACCTTTGCCGACTTAAGAGAAATGATGTTTTCCTGAGAAGTTGACAAAGTACCTTACCAACACTAACACTCTTTTAAAGTGATCACTACCAATACTGTTGGGTTGAAAATAAATCATTCGTATAACTGAGTGCATTTCATTTCTAATGAAATTCCTAAAATTCAACAATATTCTTGAGTGCCTGTTATATGCAAGGCATTCTGCTATGATTTCAAATTCTGCTATGCCCTGTTGGGAATTAATAGATAAGCAAGGTATGTCCCTAAGTCTCAAGCAACACATAATCAAGTACGTGAAATTAGTACACAAATAACAAGTCATTTTAATGAGGGGAAAAAAATAGTCTAATTGAGCTCTGGTACCTAGAGACTGATGACATCACTGATTTCATTTAAGTCACCAAATACTGGCAGAGTATAGGGCCTTTGATTGATATTTATTTAAATGATATGCTGAGAAGTAATAAACATGATGGTCTATTTAATTACCAATTTCCTAAGTAAGTTTTTTTTTTTTTAATTTTGGTTTCATTTCTATTCTTGAATGTAAAATGCCTCTCTACTACAGTTTTCCTGAATGGATTCTTGGGGTGCCTCAGCAAGTTTAATTCTGTCCTAGGTTGGCTGTTGTGTGTGAACGTGTATATATGAGTTTGTATGTTTATTAGAGCATGTTCTAATGGAAACATCTGCTTGTTCTTGATTCCCTTAATGTATTGTCTTGGCACTGCTTAAATGGTGCCACAAACCAATTATGATACCCTACTAGGATCCATGTACTGACACTACATTCTGAAGGTAGGCCACTTATTTTTCTAACCCTTTTTGAGAATTGTATATGCATATACTGTGCATACTCTATATATAGGAAAATACTTTTATTTATAGCTTACAAAGTGCTTTGGCTATCATAGCTCCTCCAAAGCTGCCCCTCCATTTGAATTGTACCACCTTGTATTGATCAAGCTAGAAACATTGTTGTCTGCTTTATTACTACCTCCCTTTTACACTTTTCTACAGCTTATCTCCAGATTAAGTCAATTCTATCATAGAAACAATCTTCCCACTCTTCTCCATTTTCTCATTCACTGTCTAGACTAACCTTGCTGTAATGTCTTGCGTGGCTTAATGCTTAAACCTCTAATTGATCTCCCTGCCTCCACCCTGCATTTACCCCATCATGTCCATTTCTCCGTAAAGTATACAGTATATGCTAATTTGATTATGATGTTCCTCTGTTTAAAACATATCCTTGAACACTAATTGCATATAAAATAAATTAAAAATCCTTAGGGGTGCCTGGGTGGCTCAGTTGGTTAAGCTTCTCACTTCGATTCAGGTCATGATCTCACATCTCATGGGTTTGAGCCCAAAACTGGGCTCTGTGCTGACAGCTCAGAGCCTGGAGCCTGCTTCAAATTCAGTGTCTCCCTCTCTCTCTGCCCCTCCCCTGCTCACACTCTGTCCCTCTCTCTCAAAAATAAATAAACATTAAAAAAAATTTTTTTTTTTAAATCTTGATCTGGTCTACTGAGCCCTGTTTGTTCCAAAGCTGCTTTCTTTCTAGGTTTATCTCTTCACTACAACTTTCCTACAGTGATGCAAGATTATGATTTCAAATGATATAAAAATACCACTGCTGAATCATTAAAAAAATATGGCAGTTGTTCAAACAAAAATAGGCCAGATTTTTTTTCTTGGCCTTCGTATATACTCTTCCTTCCTCTGCACAGATTTCCTCTGTTTCTTTACCTGGACAGTTTTACCTCATCATTCATATTTGAGTCTAGATTTAAAAATTAACCTTGGGAAGCCTGATCTGACTACATCCTCCTCCTTTCTAGTCTGAATTAGATGTCCTTGGTTTTTAATTCTTATACAAATTGAACTTCCTGCATAACATTTTAATTCTCTTGTCTTTCTGTGATCTCCCACTATACATAAACTCCATAAAGGCATGGGACAGGCTTCTTGATGACGGATGTATCTTGAATGGACAGTATAATACCTAGCATTTGGTAAGGCTTTAATAAATAAGTGGTGATTCAAGAATAATTAACCTAAAAAAATACCATGAATGAGATATTTATTGCCATAATCTCATTTGGTTCTTTCAACAAAGGGTGTTATCTCCTGATTTTGATATGTACTCTAGCTGTATATACTGGCATCATCAGAGGAAGTTGGGAAAAGGGTTCATGAGGTACTATGTACAAATTTGTGCTTGCCTAGGTGCTTCTAAGTATTTTTAAACAAAAAAAATTAAAAATGGTGATTTAGAAAAGCCAGGTATGGTAGCTCCCATTTAAATTTGAGGAAAGTAAAGTCATGTGCATGAGACTTTACAGATTAAGGTCATGTGCATGAGATCATTACCAGCCTCATGCCATGGACACTTTTGAGTGGAGCCACTCAGAGACTTTTTACCTGTTCTGGATCTTCAAGTGAATATAGCACCAAGTACCATGTTTTGTCTCTGAAAAAATTTAATGTTCTAGCCCAGAGCTTTTGTATTTCTTTGTGATGTGTTTTCTAACCTGAAAAGCTGAGCAAGAAGGGAATAGGACATAACCTTTAGGTCTGTCCTTGAAAACCTAGATTTTGGAGTCACCCCAGGCAGTCAGCTCCCTCTACCTTTCTTTTGCTCTGACTTGAGTTCTCTTCGCTTATTATTTCATTTCTTCATTCACTGATATTTATGATATTTTCTATATCTCAGATCATGCTCTGAAAACTCTGAAAAATGGAATATGATGCAGATTCTACTCTCAAGGGAACTCATATTCTAGCAGATGGCATTCCAGTAAAAAGTTAATGATAGGGCAGTGCTGTAACTACTGTTTCATCAGTAAGTACAGGGTGCTAAGCACGCAGAAGAAACTCTTAGTTTGGCCTTGAAACATGTATAAATGCTCGGTAAAAGAGGTTATTTCTAAACAGAATGTTACAGATCAGGCAGCCAGAGAGAACTGTATACTTAGCAGGGCTGAATGGCAGAGTGGAATGGGGTGGGATAGCAAGAGTTGAAAGAAGTGGGATCATGTACAGAGATTCTGAAGAGGAAGGGCAAGACTGGGAGGAAACTCTCAAGTAGCAGGTATGCCTCTAAACCAAATAGCGCTGACCCATGTCTTTCCGTTCTGGAAAAAAAATAATAATAAGTAAGATATTTTTTCACTTCTCCTGCTTGAGACACCTGCAGACCAAGATATGAAGAGGGGATGGGCCTTGTTATTCTCCATTGCCAAGGATAGGCATCATTGTCTCCATGACTCCATGTCTCTATGCTGTCCATGTGAACTTTGATACCAGTGCTGAGATGCTGATGAGGTTCTTTCCTGAAAAGTGAAAAGAATGTAAAAAGGAAAAAGGATGCAGGAAACAATTGCAACGTTTAGATTCCAAAGAATTCTATTAACTTTTTTTTCTCTTTTTTTCCTTCTTTTTTCTAGGTAAGTGAAACCAATTCTTACAACAGAACTGTGATTATGGTACTGGATTACATCAGCATATAATGATTTTCTCCACTGAATGTGCCACAAGCGACATCTCAGTATTTTCCATCACCTCTACTTGATTTGTGAGTCTTTACCCGGAAGTGCTAAATAACAATCTAGGATTAAGAAACATTTAAATAGTTATATCTCCATACAGTGTTTAGTTGTACCTTTCTTTAAGGTAAGTGAACCCTATTCAAGTCATGATTTTAGACAAAGAAGCACTGAGGGGAATATTACTCTCTTTACAGCAATATCCATAGTGAATTTTCATTAAGTACTCTTCCCTAATGCATTTTTCTTCATTCGATTTTCATAAAGTAACTTTTCGCGGGGATCTTCAGGTAAGTGTCTTTTATCATTTGAAATTCACTTCTCTCTATATGTTGATAATTCTGTTTTGTTCCTTTTGACAGTATGGGATTGGCATGATTTTTGGTGTGCTCTGGAGTCTAAAATACTAAACTGTGTGGCTTCTTTCCCATGGTATTATCCAAATCTATCTGGAGGTTGGAGTTTTAGACTTGAAGTAAACGAACTCTTAGAAGTTCAGTGTAGAGTAGGATCTAGCTGGCCAGATGGGAGATAAATAGTAAAATGATGGAAAAGAATACTTGGGAGTTATTAAATATTTGAACAGTGACTTCTCCTAGAAAGTTGGCAATGACTCTTCTTGGCCTCTGGCCTCTTGGCCCTTCTTTTGACTTTACACACTGAACGATTCTTCAATTGCTTATCTTGCTTTCCAAATTTACTTTTCATTTTCTTCACAGACATCATCAGCCACGTTCTGTTTGGCTATTTGCACTTACTGAGGGGGATCTTAGTTGTTTCAGTGAAATGACTTCTGTCTGGCTTGTGTATAATTTGGTACAGGTACTTCTACACTCTGTAGTGAGGTGCCACACCTCCTTATTCACAATAATTATCCCAGCTGATGGAGCTCATCAAGCCAACCCCCTGGCTGACTTGATGGGGACAGATTTTCTGAGGTGCTGCTGATTCTCTGTTTGCATCCTGTCATCAATATCCACGTGTGAAATTAATTGCAAAGCACAATGGAACGGTCTTGCAGCAAAAGACTGAATGGCTTCACTTGAAGGTCACCGTTGGAATTGGCCTTCTGTGATACATTATTATAAGCTAAACATTTCATGTTGTTTCATTGTTAATTGAGTGCCTCATTCAATGGTTTACTATTGTGTGTCAAAATGGGTCTTGCTATATATGGAAAACGTAGGATGGAAGTATTGCTGTGCATTATGTAGCTTTCAATTTCAGAAATGGGAAGGCCCAAAACACCTCTATCTTAAGGGAAAAAAAGAAAAATAAATTAAATGGGTATAACGGTGACATTTTGATGAGTTTTGGTTTCTGAAGTTACGGTGAGTCTGTGAAGAACAAAATTTCATAAATAATAAACTATAGCTGATACTAAGATGATGATGTGATGACGATTATGATGTTGATAATGATAGTGATGATGGCGATGGTAATCTTATTCTAGGTGTGGACCTATCAGTGTCATAGCTTCTTTTAGCCATTGGTTTTGCTGTGTCTTTATCATTTCCACGTAAATGTGGACAACAGGCTAACATGTGATTTTCATTGCCAAACTCTTGATACTGTTTACAACAACATCCAAAATAACAAATGGTTGTATTATTAGATATAGGCCATAGATTCTCAGTGAAAAAGATTCAATTGTGATTCAGTAATGAGCAAACTGGCTACATTTTAATGAAGTAACTCCTGGGGCATGGCCACCGGAATCTCACTTGGGCTCCTCTGGTTGCCATCTGGGTAAGTAAACCAAAGAATGGAAAAAAGGATGTGTACAGAATGAAAGATAGGATGTTCTCCTAGCATTCACTTCTTAGCATTCTTCTACAGAGCTGTGACTTTCCTACCAAGATTCATCTCCATATTTTTTCCATGTTGTCACCTCTACTGTTGGCAATGATAGTAACAACAATAACAGCCAACATTTATCTCGTGCCTTCTCTGTGTCATGCACATTCTAAGTGTTTTATGTGCATCAATTTATTTAATCTTTGCAACAAATGTATGAGCTAAGTACTGTTATTGATCTCATTTTTTAGTCAGGAATCTTAGTCATAAAGAATTTGAGTAGTTTGTCCAAAATATTTGATTTCTCAGTCTGTGCTATAAGCCACAATGAATACTTACCACAGGACTGAGTGACTTGAAATTTCCTTACTTTTTGACCCCCCTACTTTGGTGATATAATTTTTATTATCAGTATCATCATGATCACTATGACTTTTAATCTCGTAAGCTTTATATTTCAGTGACATGTATATATTAACTAACTCCCACAATAACCAAAGGCTATCATTTGTTTTTTCATTTTATACTTGAAGAAACTAACACTTAGTAGTGACTCTACAAGTGTTACCTGCACAGCTAGAGAGTGGTTATGCCTGATTTGAAGCTACATCTATGGAACCTCTAACTTCTAACCCTTATACACCAGGTCACACTAACTACTATACAGCATTGCATAGAATATCCTCAGTGTATGCAGCGACTACTCTGATGGTATATAATGATGGAATGGGAACTTGTGTGTTTCTCCCAGCTTGAAGTGGTATGTTACCTTTTTAGAGAATAGCTCTGTGACAAAGCGTAGATCCATGTCTCCAGGGCAGTAATGACAACAGACACTAGTTTTTGTGTGATTGATGACGACTTGAGTATGCTGAACAAGCTTCCATTGGGTAACTACATACCACTATTCATCTCATTCTATATTTTAGTGTTGTGCAGGTCTATGCTTAGACATGTCTGTAATTTGGGAACATCTACAGTATTTCCTGGTGTGATTCCAACTGTCTTTTCTCCATTGCAGTCCCAAATGAGATAGTAGCAAAGATAACTTGAAAAATATGCCCATTTTCATTCATACCCCTATAAATCTTCACCATCTCCTTTCTTTTGATTATTTTTCTATGTGGACACATTCAAGGAATCTGAATTTGGATTCGTAAGATATACTTTCACAAAAGACTCTTTTTAAGTTAATGTCTGTATCCCGCTGAACTATATCCTGTGAGTATACTGCTCTGATACTCTAAAACCTGTCATGGTCCTTTACACTATGTTGAAATGAGTTTATAAAATCATTTCTCAAAGTAGATTTTTGTCAGGTCATGGTCGGGGTGGGGGTGAGATCATGAAAGGGAGTTTGGGAGTCACGGGTTGTTCTACTGGAAGGAAAAGGAGAGAAGAGGGCTATCTAATGAGGTGCGAAGCATTTTGCCTACCACACAATTTCCCCTGGGACCAACTCTGTGTATGGTTCCTGTCATACTTTTTGTCTTTTTGAGTAAGGGAGAAGGTTTCTGGTAATAATATCTGTTTTCAGAAGGTACATGTATGATGAAATTGTCTGCCTCAGGCTACGTTTATTGATTGTTTTCAGGAAAATGTGTGATGAGGTAGGAATGCATCTTAGCACACATTATACTGGATTTTCCAAACTGGATTTATTTTTCTTTGTTCTGTTGGCTTTTAAGAGGTCAGCATGGGGGATGGAGTTAGCACAGAACACAGTACAGTAGATGGGTATATGTGGTTTCATAGTTTTAAGACTGAAAAAAAACAAACCTTCAATTAATACTATAATTTAAAATGATTTTTAAAACTGTATGGTAGTATGCACATATTGGTTATGTTTATGGGTTTTATCATTTCCTCTTATACTAGGGACCGAGGGAACTCCATAGAAACTACACTTAAAATCATGTGGAAATGTTATACCTAAATCTGGAGTAGTTTGATCTGTGGTACTCTTAAGGTCTGGAAGAGAAAAATTCTCCAGTTATCCTGTGTTCTTATAAAGTAGAATAATGTGGGGCGCCTGGGTGGCACGGTCGGTTAAATGTCCGACTTCAGCCAGGTCACGATCTCGCGGTCCGTGAGTTCGAGCCCCGCGTCAGGCTCTGGGCTGATGGCTCGGAGCCTGGAGCCTGTTTCCGATTCTGTGTCTCCCTCTCTCTCTGCCCCTCCCCCGTTCATGCTCTGTCTCTCTCTGTCCCAAAAATAAATAAACGTTGAAAAAAAAAATTAAAAAAAAATAAAGTAGAATAATGATAAAGTGATTACACATAGACATATATTCTGTAAAATTAATTGATCTGAACATATTCAAGTGATATTTTGAAAGACTTCTTATATATAAATACATAAACACACAGTTTTCCTCTAATATTGAAATGATTAATACCTGAGACTTTGCTGAGGGATTATATGTTTTATTTAATGTTCACTGATACTGTATGTTGGATATACTTCATTTAGCTGGTATTTTAAGTTGAGAGCCAGAATCAAACATAGGGCTCCAGATCTTGTCTGGCCAGGGCAACCCAGATATGCGCAGTGAGTAAATGACTGCTCCAGGATTCGATAGCAAGTACTATGTCAGTTCCTCAGCTGAAGATACTTTTTAAACCATACCTCAAGTTAGGGTATAGAAGATAGTGGTCTAGGTTGATACACCTGTACATTGGATCGCCTCCATTCATATACTGATCCCCCAATTACCAATTAGGTGACTTTGGGCAAATTCCTTTACCTCCTTATTGTGGGGATTAAGACATTCATAGAAATCACTCAGAATATTCTCTGGTCAATAGTAAGTGCTCAAGAAATATTAGTTCTTATAATTAGGCCCCATGCAGCATCCTAAAAGAAATTCTCACATACTTTTCAGGTCTTTCTTACCATCAGTGTTAGCACTAATACCATCATCATTCTATAGGAAAAGTAGTTCCTCTGGGGCCTTTCTGCTTCTGACAGTGGAGATGACTCTATAGATTAATTATGGAGCTTTGCTTCTGCGAGGCACTACATTTTTAACATTCATATTTCTTCCTGAAGGAAAAGAAATATTTTTGACTTGAGTTTTTAAACTATAATATTTAACTGCTGGTTTGCACAATTAATCAAGTGTTTTCATAATCTGGTTACTCTCTCAGACTTGTAGAATTTCAAATTAGGAAGGCTCCAATTGTAAATTACATTTGTATATTCACACTGGGTCACATAAGTAAAGGGAAGTAAACAAAAAATAAAATAGGGGAATAATTTAGATTGCTGAAGGAAAAAAATACACACTTGATAATTTCTTCAATTATTTGGCTTCTTTGGGTTTAAGATTTAGTATGAATGATTTACCTTTGCAGATGCATATCATGCAATGCAGAGTCTTAGACTTTAAAAGATCTCAGGTCATTTGAACTCAAACTTAAGTATTGTTGAACCTGGTGTGACATCTCCATGGGTCCATGAAGATCCACAGATCTTCCAGTCTATGTTGGGACACCTTTCTCATTCTCAAAGTGGTCTCCATTCTCTCTTTGGACAAGTCTGTTAGAAAATCCTTTCTCCTTTAGACAGGTGTTCTCTTTTCTGGTAGTTTCCATTCTTGGTCTTCCACTTCCTCCATGGGACCATTAATCCTAGCTTTAGGATTCTATTCTAAAACATTGAAAGCTTTTCTCCCTTTCTTACTTGGATATGTTTCATGTTCACCAAACAATGTAGTGAATTTCACTGATCCTCAATATATCGCATAATTAATGTGTTTTACTTGAGAACTCAAAACAATTAGATAGCCCAATGCCCCTACAAAAAAATGCAATCTTAGTGTTTTCATGGGGACAGAAGGTAGACATACTGCTTCAAGTTCCCTAGCCGAATTCTGATCTAATTTTGATAGGGCAAGGTTATCCCAGGACAAATAGATATAGATGCTGCCTTTTTCAGAAAACTATCTCAGGACTGTGTTTCTTTTGAAATTAGTTTTATTTCTTGGCTTAAAGTAGTAACCTTTTATTCTCTTGAGAAGGCTCTTCTTTGAAGAGTCTCTGGTTTGAACATTGATTTCAAATCTCAATAACAAAAACTGAGGGAAAGAAAAGAAAGAGTGAAGTGAATAAGGGAACAGAAGGAAAGAGAAAGAGAGGGCAGATAGGTGGAATGGGAAGGGGGACAACAAGGAGTAAGTGAGATGTATTTGTGATATATAACGGACTTAAATCTATAACTGAGAGAATAAAAATGTTTACACAAAGAAACTCCTTGATATATAATAGCAACCTGAGAACTTTGTACATGGTAAATACTGTTCTAAGGGGTATATTATTTCTATATTAAATGTGTATTATATATTATATATGTTATAATAATTTTTATAATCACGTAGTGTGTATAAACTTTACTAGTTGTCCCTAAGACACTTTAAAGTAGGTTTAATTGTCCTATTTCTGTAATCGAGGTAATTGTGATGGTTGCTTAAAGTCATTCATCTGAAGGACAGGGCGCCTAAGTGTGTCAGTCAGTAGAGCATGTGACTTTTGATTTCCGAGGAGTGAATTTGGTATAGAGATTACTTAAATAAATAAATCTTAAAAAAATAATGTCCCTCATCCAAGAAATGGTGGAACTAGGAGTTGATCCTAGGAAGTATTGTTCCAGAGTTTACCCTTTTAACAACACCCCTTCCAACAACAAGAACTAACATTTATTGATGACTTAGTAAATATCAGCCCCTCTTCTAAAGAACTATTTAATCTCACAAAACACTCTGAAGAATATCAATATATTATCCCCTACAGATGAAGAAACAGGGACATAAATTTATTAAATCACTTCCTATACTCAAACATCTAGTTACTGGTAGAGCTAGGTTTTGAGTCCAAACTTGAAGATATGATGGAGACAGAAATATCATCCAGGGCCTTCAAGATGTGGGCTAGTGGATAAAAAGGGCACACACATAAATATTCCGCATATATAGTACTCAAAAATGGATTAAGAATACTTAGCAATATATCAGTGAGTAGAAATTATTATAGTGCAATCTGATTACACAAGTGTAGAGAAGAACCTGAGTAGTTAACCTAACGAGGGAGGATAAGTGTGTTTTTAGTTTACATGGGAGACATGTGAAACAGGCATTTAAAAAAATTAAGGAAGAGAAGGCTTGAAGAGCAATTGTTACCTGGTCAAGCTGCCTTAAGAAGGTAGGAGGGGTGCCTGGGTGGCTCAGTCAGTTTAGCCTATGACTCTTGGTTTTGGCTCAGGCCATGGTCTCAGGGTTTCTGAGCCCACATTGGGCTCTGCACTGGCAGCACAGAGCCTGCTTGGGATTCTCTCTCTGCCCCTCTCTCATTGCCTGTCCCCAGCTTGTGCTCAAAATAAATAAACTTAAAAAAAAAAAAGGTGTTATGGAACTGAGGGAGTACAGAAATACTGAGTTCCCTTTGAACCTGTATCTGTACAGAACCAGGAATCTTGACAAATTCTGTGCTAAGACATTCTTAGGGCCCTTACCTAGGGTAATCACCTCCTTCCCCTTAGATCTTTTTCAGCTCTGGTATTTTGGGGCCTTATTCTTATTTTTTTTTAAGTTTTAATTTATTTTGAGAGAGAGCAAGTAGGGGAGGGACAGAGAGAGAGAAGGAGAGGGAGAGATTCCAAAGTAGGCCCCACACCATCAGCCCAGAGCCCAACATGGGGTTTGAACCCACAAGCTGTGAGATCATGACCTGAGCCAAAATCAAGAGTCGGCATTTAACCGAACGAGTCACCCAGGCACTCCAATGGGGGACCTTATTCTTACCTGATTTAGATCTTGAGAAAAGTATTCAGAGACTGAGCAACAATGTAGGAATTTTAAATAACAAGCCTTTGCTTCTATCTCCCTCAACCCCTGTTATTTTTTTGTGTTTTTGTTTTTTGACTGACATGAATTCCTGTTTACCACATGTTCACAGTCTCCCAACTTCCCCTGAAAAGAGGGGGGCTTTACTGTATCTAGTCTTTACTTGGTCCAGTTTGAGTAGGACCTGTCATTTGTAATGTAACTTTTGCATCTGGTGCCTTTCCACTCTCTGTTATGCCCCTTTTGACCCATATCTTTGAGCCTACTCCCCTCATAAAACTCACATCAGACCTCTTCCTCCTTGGTTATATTCTTCATCAGTTTACCTGTGCCAGAAGTCCCCACACCTCTTTGGGGATAGATTTCATATAAAAAAAGAAAACCAATGTACTCTCCATGAATTGCAATGTCTTATTTTTCCAAATATGTTCAATAAAACATTCCATTTGCTGTCACTATGAATTCATGAATGTAAGAACATTTCCATTCTGAAAACATAGGGAAGACATAAGTTCATAATAAAGGGAAATCCTTTACATTGAAAAAATTCCATGAAAATATTCAAGGTTATTTTTTGTTATCACCATGGGCCAAAATTAGGGAAAAGCTGAACTAATATGCCTTTAGGTATGCTGAGATACTCAAGGCCTTCTATAACCATTCTAACATTCCTCTTAGCAAAAACCATTTCTTAAGGATTTGTGTTTGTATGTGACTTAGTCATATCATTGTTTACACAGATCAAAGCAGTGAGGTCATAGTCTCATAGATCATAAGTGTTTGCAAGCCATTGAGATCATTAAGTCCTAGGCTTCTTTTCACATGATTTTTGGGTTATATACTGTCTTACATGGAATATCTAATGGTAGTAATTTCTGAGACTTGTTTTTATTTTAGTGAGTGTTTATCCTTACTATATGTCAATGTCTGTATTAGGCCTGAGGTTTATGAAAAAGACTGAAGTGGCATCTTTGCCCTTGGATATTCACTAACTCAACCTCACACCTAGCTGCCTGCCCTTTGGATATTTCTGCTACCTGCATCTCATGGTCTCTCATAGCTAAGTTGAGACTTACTAGCAAGGTGAGACTTGGGGAACCCTTGAATCAGAGGAAAGGGTGATAAAAAAAAGTGCCTGGACACCTGCTTAGGCTTTTTATATACTGTGTCAGTTTTTATGATCAAGAAAACCTTTTGAGTGTGTATGGATTTCAACAGTTTAGAGATGAGGAAGCTATCTAAGAGAGGCTCAGAAACTTGCCCAAAGTTCTCTAAGGCATCCTTAGGACTGTTCCCAGGTTCTACTTGTCTAGTTCCAAAGACCTTGATCTTCGTACTGCATCTGCATACCTTCAAGAGGACGCAGAGATCCAAATTACAACCCTAGTAAAGGCTGAGCCAAGCTTTGTTCCCATTATATAATCTTGAAATTTGCATAATTACCCTTTGCCTTTACCTTCTGGATCCTTCACTTGCTGCTCTGTCTACATAAAATCTTTGCATGGATACAGATAGATATAGATATAGATACAGACATAGATATATAGATATCCATACACATACATGCATACATACATACCATCAGTTCACATATTACTTCTTCAGTGAAGCAATCCCTGAGGGCTGGTCTGTACAGTTATCTTCTTATTACACTATCCCCTTTCCATGTTGTAATATTTTATTACCCTCACTGTAATCTGAAATTATCTTACATAATTATTTATCTGTTTCCCCTCAGAGAATATTAAGTTATTGAAAGCACTATACTTGGATGGTATAAAACAACTATGTTCCTAGTGTGTAGAATGGTATTTAACGTAGAATAAACCTTCGATAAACTTGTAGAGAAATGAATGCATTTTAAGATAAAATTAGTTGGGGTGCCTGGGTGGCTCAGTCGGTTAAGCGTCCAACTTCGGCTCAGGTCATGATCTCGCGGTCCATGAGTTTGAGCCCCGCGTCGGGCTGTGTGCTGACAGCTTGGAGCCTGGAGCCTGTTTCAGATTCTGACCCTCCCCCGTTCATGCTCTGTCTCTCTCTGTCTCAAAAATAAATAAACATTAAAAAAATTAAAAAAAAAAGATAAAATTAGCATTGTTATTCATCCTTTATTAGGATACTACATTATCTTTGAAAATTCTAGATATACTTGCTATCACAGAAGACATATATTTCTAAAGAGTTATGAATTTTTCATATTGAAAAAATAATTTTCTATTATGTTAGGCATAATTATTTAGGAGACCTATAAACCTTAAGCAAAAAGAATATCCCTGTGTGTAACAAATCACCTTCTTTTAAGAATTCACCTTTCTACATTCATCTCATACTGCTGTATCTCACATATTTGAAAATGGCATATATTTAAGGTGGCCAAGGAGGTAAATGACATACTCAGTTTCTGGTAAGGGCAACCTGGGTGCAGTTCTCCTCTGCTGTCAGCAGGGGTCTCAAAAAGCTTTTTACCCAACAAAATGTCTATTTAAAAAAAAAATTGCAGATATATAATTTGTTTTATTGCTCTTAACAGAATGGAACACACATACTTTAAAAATCATTAAGTTAATTTTAAAGGTCTCTCTTTTAAAGTAATACATTGTGGTGGGTTTTTTGTTTGTTTTTGTTTTGTTTTTTGCTTATAAGCATCAATAACTGTTTTTTTAGTGTTTACCTAGCACTAAATTGGTAAGCCTATCTTAAGCATCAGAAAACACGATGTAGAAAGAACACTGATTTATTTGTGTTTCTAATTAGAGTTCACAAATTCAAAGTTTTGAATGCACTTCGTCTTTAAACAAGTCCAAGGAATTGAATGAAATGAACAGAAATGGCATAAACACAGCCTGCAAGTCTTCAGTCTGCCTCTTTCTGAATTTTTCAGTGACTTGTTAGGGAAACAGCCGATTGCAATTGTCTTTCAGAAAATGTCCTCCACTCAGCTGCACTCAGATGAGTCAGGCACAGTAGCTGCCTCCCTGCTTCCCATAGACAACCCTGATTTCAGGAAGGGTAGCCCCACCTCCAGTAGCATTTTCCCCTCTCCTCGGCCACTTGATACCATTTCTGGCATTTCCCATTGTATCTCCATCCCCCAGCAAGTGCCAAAGCAGATCTACCTAGCAGAGCACCGCTTTCTAAAGTTTTTTCCCCCTCTGAGTGCACCCACTGATACTTGCTTATTGTTCACACTACTCTGACATTCTTAGAGTTGCTCTTTTTACTTGCATTACCAATACACATGTACAACTGGGGACAATCATCATGAAAAATAGCATTTCCAAAGCACACCTGTACAAGTACCTCCATAAGATTTGTGATAAGGCATTCTCCCAAATCAAGTGTTGATTGTTGATGTGTCCCTCTGTTTTACTACATCTATCTCTAGATTGATGGATGGAAAAGTGTATAGATGGATGAATGGGTAGATGGAGAGATAAATAAGAAATATCTAAAAATTTGTGGAGATATAATTTATAATATATATATTATATGAATAGATATGCATTACATGTACACGCAAACATGTATACATACCATAGTATGTGTGTACATATATATGCATACATTTATGCATACTGTATATTAGAACTCTTTTTATATTTGTCAACTTGTCCATCTCTATAATAAAACCTAGGGAGGGGCACCTGGGTGGCTCAGTTGGTTAAGTGTCCCACTTCGGCTCAGGTCATGATCTCACATTTCATGAGTTCAAGCCCCGCTTTGGGCTCTGTGCTGACATATCAGAGCCTGGAGCCTGCTTCAGATTCTGTGTCTCGCTATCTCTCTGCCCCTCCCCAGCTTGTACTCTTTCTATCTCTGTCTCTCTCAAAAATAAGCATTAAATTAAAAAAAAAACTTAAAAAAAAACAAACAAACTAGGGGTACTGTGAATTGAGTTAACACGAGACAGCTTCTCCTTTACTCTTGACATTGAACTGGGCAAGGAAGGTAAAAAAAAAAAAACAAAAAAAAAAACAAACAAACAAACAAAAAAAAAAACCTGCCTTCAAACCTGTATAATTTATGAAAGGTTGTAAACTTTAGGACATGAAAACCTTATGGACAAGTGACATGTAACTAAATTCATATACTCTGTAAGGTGCATATTGCTGAGGAGAATGAAATCACACCATGGAACAAAGGTGGGATTTTTAATGGAAGATATCTCAATGGAAGAGTGTTATGAGCCCAAATGTAAATCAATGAGTCAATCCCAGGTTGTCTTATGAGAGCATCCTGATCCAGGAAAGAAGAGGATGCAGCAGGGTCTGCAGAGGAATAAATTGGAAGGGACTGTGAGGGATGTGAGAGTGTACTTAGCTTGGATTCTACACTTGGGTCTCCTAGACTTTCTCACACTTGAGAGGATAAGGGCTCAGACTGGTGATTTTGCCACTTGTACAGAAGGGATGGTCAGAGAACACTAATTGAGCAAGCATTGTCAGATTCCTTCCTTAACTTATGTGTTCACTCACTCTCTCTCTCTTGCTCACTAACCTTCAGGCACACCTTAGTCTCTTGGGCTCTTTAGGGTTTTCTCACATTTTCTTTTTTGCGTCTGAAATCTTTTTCTCGTGTTTCTTCACATGATGTGTCCATTCTCCTTTCTCAGGTCATAGTAATTGTAATTCCTTAAAGTGACTTTTCTTGACCAAATTTTATCACAACACACTGATTATTTCTTATAATGTCCAATCACTTATGAATTTGCATACCTATTTACTGTATTTCCCAGGAGATGTGAAGATACGTGAAAGCTGAAATATTTGTTCCCCACACCATGTGTGCCCGTGGCCCAGGATGGTGCCTGGCCCGTAGTAGGTCCTCAGTAAATATTGGTGTAGATGAGTGCATGTGGTGCAGGAAGGCACAATGAGGGTAAATACGAAGAGATTCAACCTAAAAAAATTTTTTTTTGTAGAATCCAAATGCAAATCGAATCTAAATTTAATTTAGCCATGACCTGAAGGAGAATAACAATTCCAAGTGCTTACATATAGAAACCATATTATGTATTAAAAGCATATATGATCTGTAGATGAATAGTATAAGCTGATACAAATAGTTCCTGAGGCATGACTTCATATTTCCTAGAGGTACAAATAACCAAAAAAAAAAAAAAAAAAAAAGATACATGCTATAGTATTTAAAGCCACCTGGGGTATTGGAACTGATATTAGAACGTCTTTGTCTTATAAGATTAACATCCTCATCTTTAGAATACTCTCTTTCTAATGTACAAGATCTGTCATCATTGGCAGCAATATCAGCATCATGAATATTTATTAATTACTCTACAAGGAGTTGTGCAGTCTGGTTTAGAAGTAATCCCTGCCTGTATGGAAATTTGCAAGCTATAACAAATGACATTTGTATCAGTGACAAGGTGAATTTCTATGAACCAGCAAATGTCCGTCAACAATTAACATATTAGTAGATTATGCCTGTGTTGACACTTCCAGTCTCAATAAATGGTTCGCCTCATTATCCAATGGTTGTTATCGAGCCATTAGTGCTATCCATGCATCAGAGCAATTGTTTATTGAGGCAAGTAAAGTTGTGAATTAAGTATGTGCTTCCTTTGTTCCCAAGAATAGTTTCTGTGTTCTACCATCTTATCCTGTGCTAAGGAGAATATAAACTCCAAAAGGGAAGGGAATTTGTCTGTCATGCTTACAGCTACATCTCATTCTCTCCACATGCCTGGTTCACATAACAAGTTAGGACCTCAATAGGTACTTGTTAAACAGTTGAAAAAGTTCAGACTTTTTCCTTAGATATTGAGTACCTACTGTATGTCAGAAACTAGGCTAGGCATCTTGCATAAACTATCTTATTTAATCCCCACTACACATCTTCAGTTTTGTGAGTTATTATTCTTACCTTACAGACAAGAAAATGGAGTTTTAGAAAGATTATCTTGCCTGTGAGTTCACATACAGTCAATGAGGAAAAGACTGTTGAACCTCAGGATACTTTCTACCATCCTACTGATGCTATTAGACCAAGAGGCACTTGGAAGTTTGTACAACAGAGATTCATGCATGACGGAGACTTGGGTTGTTGATATTCTGTAGTCAGTAGATGACAGTAGGTATAATTCACTAATGTTCTCCAGGCAAAATTAACCTTTTTTATAAGTAATAGTAAAATCCTAGACTTTATGGATTATAAACTGCCATAAAATTTTAAATATAACTTCATTGGAAAGAAAGAACACTTTATAGAATATTAGCTGTGAGATATAAGACTAAATAAGTTGCCAGTTCTGCTTTTTATAAGCTGTACAGATGAATTTGATTTTTCTCTGCCTCAATTTCCTCATCTATAAAATGGAAATGATTGTGACAAATAATATGGTAACTCTAACATGTTTTCACAAAAGCTGACAAACACTAAATTAGCTCAATAAATGTTAGCTGCTATCATAATTCATTCATTTCAGTTCCAGAAATAAGAAGACATGGTAAATTTTCTTCAACCACCATGGATAAAAATGTATTTCAAACTGTGAACGGAAGGGTTTTCTTTTGAAGATGCTGTATCCATTTCTATGTCTCTGTCTGTATGTGGATACCCTAGAGTTATAGCAGACTTTCAATAACAAACAATTTAGTTAGTCCAATATAGTTGCCTTTCCTTTCCTGGACTCAAAGTACCTGATTGTGCACTTTTTGCAGAAAATTCCTTATATGTTCCATTTACTATATATTAAAAATGTAGGCAATATAGGACTGGCAATTGGTCTGGCAAAGAAAAATGTATTAGTTTGTAAATAATACCCCAGGTCAATATGTCAACCACTATACTACCACTTTTGGTTCTAACAACCTAGAATTCAGCCCTCCTGTGTTTTAAGTGACTCTAGCACTCAGTGGACAATGGTTTTGGCAAGGTTTTAATTACTGTAAAATCTCCTCTAATGAAAACTCTATATGCATATTTCACTCCTAAAATGTCACAGCAACATAAATTTTAAAATGGGAGGAAATCATCAGAATCCTATCATTCCAAGAAATAGTCTTCTTTTTCTGTATCTTCCGACAGAGCTGATTATATTTATTTTTTCCACTGTGAAGTTTTGATTAACATGAAATTATAAGTATTGGTCCTCGTAGCTACTTATTCTTAAATACTCTTTTAGTTGTTTATATGTTCCTGTAATTTGACTGATCAGTCCCTCTTTATAGATATACAAATGGTTTCTTTGCCTTTTTCATAAATGATATCACAAAAATCTCCTTTGTAAGAACATTTGTGTATTTATCTTAATATGCTTCTTGTAGGATGAATTTATGGATGTGGGATGGTCAAAGACTTGGTCAAAGGGTTTGATTAGTTTTCTGACACCTGTATTATAAAGTCAAATCTTCTTCCACAGGGTTGTACCAGTTCATCAGAAGCAATTCATGAATATCCCAGATTTATGATTGACTTTCTATAATTTAGCTTTATTGTCATTTATTTTTCACCTTTTCATTAGCATAAGTTGATACCTCAATGTAGTACAGACTTGTGTTTGAGATGTCAGGCTCATCATTTCTAGTAATTCAGTTGTGACTCCTTTTGTATAATTAATTTTTTATTAACTTTTGTCCATTTAGTTTTGATGTCTTGATTTTGTTTTATTTGTAGGAAGGGGCATTTATATAATATAGACTTTAGTAATTTAATATTTCCTGTTAATTTTCCTGTCTTCCATTTCCACTGCAATTTTTCTTCCTCAGAAGGTTAATTTAATGTAGAAAAATAGATGGACTTCTTGCCTCTTTATTTATTTTAATGTCTTAGAAATTCAACAGTTCTTCCACAGATCTAATAAATGTTGTAGGTTTCACTACATGTTTTTCTTTACCTAAATAAAAAAAGAAATCATTTGGGTATATGGTATAAAGCGAGTTCTCCTTTTTCAAATGAAAAGCTAAACCTTTTACCTGTCATCATTTATTTAATTACATTTCTGTACCCATTGTTTCACGATGCTTGCTTTGTCATATATTATTTTCTTATAGGTAATTGGATCTCTTTATAGGCCTTTTGAAAACAGGATTTGACCTATATAAAGCAATGATGACTGGACATTGCTTTAGGATGTTGATTGAATGCTTCTACATGGCATCTTCTCCATGGCAGGTTGTTAACATTTGAATGTTTTATAGAAGTGAATTCTTAAAAAGATGTTTGTGAGTGCATTGGAAACCTTTTAAAAAGGCTGTAATTAGCTACTCTGGGAGAATGTTATAGGCTTTGATGGGCCCCTCAGTGGCAGTTCTAGTGGCCTATCCTATTGACTGACAAAAGATTGTAGGGGAATATTTAATGTTGTTTTAATTAACAACTCCTAAAAGAAAATGTCAATTATCTTCCATTAGCCTGAGGCCTTATCTTTCCAAAATTTTCCCTCCCCCACCTTTAAAATGGTACATAGAAAATTGTTTCTTTCATTTCCCCCTGGACATCCATCATCTTTTGGAAGTGAGATCAGTGTTTTAGTACATTTTGAGTTAATGATGATTTTTTCGGTCTAACAGAAAAAAAAAAAATGCCGCCTTCAAAATATCTAGCTGGCAGTGATAGGGACTTAATTTTGGATATCTGTTTCTCAGAAGGTGAAACGAGAAGGTTTGGCAATCACAGAGCATAATTAAACATGTAAATTTGTTGCATGGGATTTAGAATGAAACACAGTAGATGTCATCCTTATTTCTTTACTTACTGTGTGTGTCTTTGGACACATTTACCTTCAGTCAAAAACCTTCGGTGTTTCATGTGTAGAAGGGTAAATACTAACTTACTTCAAAGGATTGTTGTATGGGTTCAACACAAAGATCTCAACTGGTATGTATCACATGGCTCAGGGAGCGGTGGCCATGGTTATCATTGGCTACATTCGATGGACCTTTTAAGGCCTAGATGTAGAGAAAAACAAGAGGACATTTTAAGCAGAGCAATTATTAGCTCTGGACTTTTTGCTTGTGCTGACATGTCTGCTTTTGGAGGCGTGCTGGGGGACTAGGTGTGCATTGCACAGAGTTAAAAAGAAAAGAGTTCCTAAATGAAGGAGTTTTAAATTTTAAGGCAGCATATGAGCACTTTTTTTTTTTTTTCTTAAGGTCATATGTCAGAGAGTATGTCACTAGTTTGAAAGAAAACTGCCAGCCTACTGGTTCTCAGGCTTGATGATGCAATGAAATCACAGAATCACAGATTCTGTGATTGTCTGTGTTGGCCCATGGCTCCACTGGTGACTGTTTTCATACTCCTACTTAAACTATTGCAACTCCAGGTGCAGAGAAACTGGCAAGAGAATCCTCAGTATGAATGACTTCTAAGGTCAGGAAGAGGTAGGGACTTGGAGGCCCTGAAACAAGAATTTATGCTTTAGGAAGGCTTTTTAGTGAAAGTGTAACAGGTATAATATTATGAAATAACAATTTTATAATATATACAATATAATTTATATATTTATGTAACATATAAAATAATAATTTTCCTTCAAGCAAATGAGTAATTAGAGAATGTAACGGACATTATTTGGTCCATTTTATTTTATTGTATTTTTTAAAGTTTATTTTGAGAGAGAGCGAGAGTTGGGGAGGGGCAGCGAGAGAGGGGGAGAGAGAGAATTCCAAGCAGGCTCCGTGCTGTCAGCACAGAGCCCAACACAGGGCTCAGACTCATGAACCCTGAGATCATGACCTGAGCCTAAATCAGAAGTCGGACGCTTAGCCAACTGAGCCACCGGGGCGCCCCAGGTCCATTTTATAAAATGGAAATAAATTGCATTCCTCTGTAATGATAGCTTGCACTGTATACATGTGTTACATAAGCATTTACTACACCACAGGCAGTGATGGAAGAACTTTATTAATCCACTTATATATTAGAAACAACTTAGGAAGGTAGGTACCCTTTTTTAACTCTTCTTTTCTTACAGTTTATCTGTTTGTTCTCAGTGGAACTTGAATTTGAACTCAGCAGTTTGGACCTGAGTAGTTGCTCTTAACCCGTATACTTCCAGTCTCTCTACATTAACATAGGCTAAGCTCTTGAGAGAGAAAACAGAGGCTTTGGATCTAATGGGCCAAACTGGTTGAACCTACTGTTTTGCCCAGATTTCTCTAAAACTTTCTCTGGAATTGCTCAGCCCTTTCTGAATGGCACAGATCTGTTCTCTTTCCCACTTAAAAAGTAGACACCGTTGTCTGTACTTGAATTTCACATTTGTCCTTGTACTATCTCATGTTATCCCTGGCCTTGCTGACCATTTCCCAGCATATGCTCAAAAAAGTAGCAGGAAGTAGTCTTGTTGGTTACTAAAATTTTAATTTCTTGCTTCTCTATTCCTCAATGATTAGGGTCTGCCATCCCTGCCATTGTAACCAGGATCATCAATATAATCTAAATTGCTTGTTCATTCATCCATTCATTTTTTTTTTCTCAATGCTTTTGATCAGGTCTTTATTCAGAATTAGCTGTCCAAAATGAACATTTATTCATTTTTGGTGCCACAGCTGATTTACTGTGCCCAGTATTTTCTAAGAGTAAGGATTTCTACACCTCACATCTGCTGAGTTCATCTTTAGAAGGCTGTCAGCAAGGGCTGTGAGAGAGACAAGAGAGGCCTGCAGGCCAAGTAAGAGGAGAAAGGGAGGAAGAGACCTGGAAAAGAGGAGGAGATGAGGAAGGAGCCAACAGAGGGACAGAGCATGGTAAAATCTCCTACAGGTAACATGTTCCAGAGAGTTTTCACACCGGAACATATAGTTTGGTGAACTCTTGAAAGATGAAGTTAAAGATAGTGGAAGTGAGAAATGAATAGAAGAAGTATGCACGATGAGCAATGAACATGTTGAATAAGTAGCTTTTAAAAAATTTACCTGATTTGGGTGCTTGGGTAGCTCAGTTGTTTAAGTGTCCAACTCTTGATTTTAGCTCAAGTCATGATCGCAGCGTTGTGAGATGGAGCCCTGTGTCTTGCTCTGCACTGTCAGCCTGGAGCCTGCTTGGGGTGCTCTCTCTCACTCTGTGCCCCTCCCCTGCTCACTCATGCACTCTCTGTCTCACAGAAGAAATACAAAAAACATTTTTAAAAAATTTACCTGATTTCATGCAAGGATCTTAAGTTTTAGTTCATTTTGTTTTTTCCTTCCCTACAAGAGGCCTATTTTGTAACAAGGCAAGATAAAAAGGTTAGTATTCTAGAAGTGTCTTTGAACTTTCCCCCCTAATATAGACTTAATGAAATATTGAGTATAAGGGACTGACCCCAAAGCATCATTTTTATTACGTCCTGCCTCATTCCAAGCCCTGACGGTTCACCTCTCTCCTCAAGCCTCAGGGAGGTGAGAGACACTGATAGTTCCATACAGCTTCATGCTCCGGATTTTGTCAAGTTAAAGAATTTACTTCTAAACATTTTTGGTAAGTATTTGGAACACACGTATGCGCACACACACACACACACACACACACACACACACACACCTACACACACATCCCTTGTGTGTACCATATCATAGTACAGATTGCTTTTCAATTGACTACTTTCATTCTAACATATAAAGAATCATTGAGTGATAGTGAAATTGTTCTCTACATTGTTAATCAGTTGATTTAGACATTCAGGGACTAGTGGTACCATAATACACATCTGTGTGACATAGTCTCTGACTGAGTTATGAACAATTCCTGGACACCTACTTATGCAGTGACACGAGAAAAATGTTATGACGGGAAAGGGTGGATCTGATGATGGTGATAAATATTGCAACAAAATTGTGAAAAGGATTATACAGTAGTCATACTAGTAGCAGCTACCATTTTTTTGAGGGTCACCAAATGTCAGGCACAATGGTAGGCATTTTCTAATGTTATTTGCTTAATTAAAACAAGGAAAGTGAGAATCATAAAATTTGAGTTACTAGAGTAACTTGAGTTCATTCTTTCCTTTATTTAGCAAGCAAAGATTTTATGACAGGTTATGTCTGATACCAAAATCCATTTCTACCTTTACCCACCTTTATTTTTTTTTTATTTTTTTTTTTTTAATTTTTTTTTTTAACGTTTATTTATTTTTGGGACAGAGAGAGACAGAGCATGAACGGGGGAGGGGCAGAGAGAGAGGGAGACACAGAATCGGAAACAGGCTCCAGGCTCTGAGCCATCAGTCCAGAGCCCGACGCGGGGCTCGAACTCACGGACCGCGAGATCGTGACCTGGCTGAAGTCGGACGCTTAACCGACTGCGCCACCCAGGCGCCCCATACCCACCTTTAAAGACTCTCTGTGGCTTACATAAAAGCTCAGGAACCTAGTAAAAGAGGAAGGAATGAGTCAACTGCTATTTAAAAAGTGCATGTCAGGGCACCTGGCTGGTTCAGTCAGTAGAGCATGTGACTCTTGATCTCAGGGTTGTGAGCTCAAGCCCCACGTTGGGGGTAGAATTTACTTAAAAATTTAATTTAATTTAATTTGAAAAAAAACAAAAGAGTGTGTGTCATCAAATATCTTAGCTTCTCACTGGTTAAAATGTAATCACTCCTTGTCTAAAAGTTTACAGGCCTAAGAAAGCCCATCCTATTCTCCTGACTACGGGTGCAGCTGTATGTAGGATTTGGAAAGAATATATTCTGGGGTGGTACATAGGTGCATTTAGAAAGTAACATGGCATGCAAAATTATTCCACAGCAAAAAAGCCATAATGGTTTCATGCTTAAAAAACAGAAGATGGGCTCTTGGGTAGGGCTGAGTGGGTTCAGTGTCTGAGTCTTGATTTCGGCTCAGGTCATGATCCCATGGTTTGCGAGTTCAAGCTCCACACTGGCAGCACGGAGTCTGCTTGAGATTCTCTCTTTCCCTCTCTCTCTCTGCCCCTCCCCTGCTTGTGTACGCTCAATCTCAATCGCGCGCGCTCTCTCTCTCTCAAATTAAACAAATAAATACATTAAAATAAAAAAAGACAAACTTGCCTCAAGTCTTTCGGCATTATTGCTAGATCTCAATTGGAAAGTGTTTAGTCTAACATTAAAATAAATAAATGTTTATCCTTCAGTTATTTGTTTCTCATAATTTTCCATAATGTAGGGGACAAGGGTGCTGGGAAGACCTGCAAACAGTAACCTAGCTTTTATCCTTTACTAATAAATACCAAACTGGACCAATGTACAAATAATTATATAATTTTGAAGAAACCTCAGAGCTAATATTTTAACTAAGAATAGCTTTAATATTTTACTTAATTTTTAATATAAAGATTTGGAATGATTGTTTTACTTCCAGGAGTTTCTCAGTAGTTTTCAAGTAGCACAGCAGAAAATATATAAGTGCCCTCTGTGTAATTTCCATCACATTGTGTATGTATGTGCATACTTTCCTCCCAAATCCTATCTGTAACTATATTAAAAATTAAGTTCAAGTTGATTACAACTTATTATTGTTTTTTTTAATGTTTATTCTCGAGAGACAGAGAACGCGCAGGGGAGGGGCAGAGAAAGAAGGAGACACAGAATCTGAAGCAGGCTCCAGGCTCTGAACTGTCAGCACAGAGCCTGAGGCAGGGCTTGAAGTCACAAACCACAAGATCATGACCTGAGCCGAAGTTGGATGCTTAACTGACTGAGCCATTCAGAAGCCTCAATTATTTATAACTTTATATTGCTACCTTCAGTCTTCCAGTGATGAGAACTTTCATTGTACAGCAGCCCACGGAGCAGATTCCTAAAAAAAAAGGGATGAGAGAAAAGCCTGATTACACCCGTAGCTCAGTAGATCACCATTAGAAATACTTGGATACAAAAAAGTTGCAACTATTTATTTGAAGAAGGGTTCTTCATGCTTAGCAAGGTAGACATCCTCCCTCACCACCACCATGTATATTTGTCAAAGGAGAATGAGAGCAGCTGTTGCCATTCCTTAGTCCACCTGGCAAGAAAGCATGCACATGTGGGGTCCCATGTTTCTTTGTGGCCATGGCCCTTAAAAGGGACTTTGAAATCAGGAATTGGGGGGAATATTAGTGGGAATAATTTCCAGTAGAAAATTAACTTAAATATGGAAGAGACTTAAAAGAATTGGGAGTTAAGATACAAATGGTTGTGTCATTTGGGGTATTGCCAGTGCTTCCATTTCACTACTTATTCAATCTCTTGGTCTATATCGGTAATCCCTCTAGATGGAAAAAAAAAAAGGATGGAAATAAGTAATAATTCATAAAATATTTAAATTACCCTTGTACATGAATCTGGTGATACAGTTTTGTTAGAGTGGTTGGGCACAACGTGGTACTTAAAAAATTCAGGTGACAATGAAGTATTTTTTTTCCTGGGCAACATAAGAGGGTACTCAGGAGGACAAATACTAAGAATATACCTTCCTGGACGGGTCAGTTGGTTAAGTGTCCAACTCTTGATTTCGGCTCAGGTCATGATCTCAAGGTTCCTGAGATAGAACCCCATGTTGGGCTCTGCACTGACAGTGTGGAGCCTGCTTGGAATTCTTTCCCCCTCTCTCTGCCCCTCCCCTGCTTGTGTGGGCATGCCCGTGTGGTGTCTGTCTCTCTCTCAAAATAAATAAACATTTTTTTTTTAAAGAATAGACCTCCCTGAGGGGCGCCTGGGTGGCGCAGTCGGTTAAGCGTCCGACTTCAGCCAGGTCACGATCTCATGGTCCGTGAGTTCGAGCCCCGCGTCGGGCTCTGGGCTGATGGCTCGGAGCCTGGAGCCTGTTTCCGATTCTGTGTCTCCCTCTCTCTCTGCCCCTCGCCCGTTCATGCTCTGTCTCTCTCTGTCCCAAAAATAAATAAACGTTGAAAAAAAAAAAAAAAAGAATAGACCTCCCTGAAAAAGTCTTTCTACATTCATTCACTCACCAACTTAATTATGGTTGAATTTTGCCACTTGTAAGTTATAAAGTACACACTGAACTGTAATCCTAGTGTTCCCATTTCTAAAAAAGAAAATTACCTGAAAAATATAACTGACCAACCTAATTGATTTGGAGAGATTCTAGGAGTTGATTTTTATCAATCAACTTTTGAAATAAGGCAATTGATGGTCAAGAAAGGAAGCCATGTATTTTTAATTCTTTAAACCCAGGGCCCAAATAATAGATTTATTTTAATTTTTTCCCCAAGGGTTGACACATGAGAGAAGTGATCATTAACTCAGGATGCTTGAGTGGATATGGAAAAACAAACTTTAACAATGTTCTAAATGATTGATTTAAGAAAAAAAATAATTAGAAGTACCAGATTCTAGATCCATAATTTCATTGGAAGCCTGGTTCAAGGCCAATAGCAGTGAATTTTGCTGCTACCTACTGGTGAGTTCTGAATCTATATAGCATAGAGGGAGAGATATGCAAGCACATTTAGGAATGCTCTTGGGGACATCTGAACTCATGGTGCAACTGAAGACCGATCAGTGGTGAGTCAGGGTTTTGTTGTTTCTGAGAAAGTGTTGGCAAGATAAAAGCATCTAAATAAATATTTGAACAACAGTATTCATGTAGCACTTTAAAGTCAATCCAAGTATTTTAAAGATTTTAACTAGGTGTTTTCACATATACTTGTTTAGTCTCCATTTATGATGCAGATAGTAGTTTTTATCTCTCTTTAGCAGTTTAGGAACTAAAGCTCTTTAGAGACTAAGTAACTTGACAGAGGCCTTGTAAGGGAGCTGAGAAGCAAGCACAGGTTATCAGACTCCAGCCTCAAACTTTTTCTCCTGTATCACACTGACTCTTATGGTACCATTCCCCCCATCTTGGTACACCTCTCCTCATCCTGCAATTCACTGTTTTCCTCTTGGATCCAGGGTTGCTGATTCACATGGCATTGATCCCAGTGGTTCAGGACTAACCTATAATTCTGCCAGACACATCACCTTGTGTAGGATGATGCACAAGAGGCAGGGGAGACTAGTGATTAAGAGTTGGGAAATCAAATCCCTGGGTCGAACATCCTAGAGCTCTACTACCTACTGGCTATGTGGCCTGGGGCATGTTTTCTTAAACTTTCCCTTTCTCAGTTTCCATGTAATAATAGTACTGTAGTACTATCCCATAATATTGTTGTAGGACTAAATGAATCAATTAACGTAAAGTTTTTAATATACCACCTGGCAAATGGTAATCACTAAGGCTTGGCTATTATTTTTATAAACTCCCTGTTCTCCTTGGAAACATGCAATGGAAAATGTGGTTTTGTCTTCCTCAAGTTCATCTTCCCTTAGGTACAACCTTTTAATTTATTTTCAATAAAACCAAGAGAGTATATTTTTTTAAAAATAGAAACTCATAGCCATGAGAGTGATGTGTTCTTTTCTGAATATCAGAGTACAAATGATGTGGGTTCTGACCTTGGTTCACCCTAGGAAAGAAATTATTTTCTAATAGTCCTTTTTACTTTTTGGATTTAATTTGTGTTTTTTGCAGGGATTTTTTTTTTTAAGATACTGTAGAATGGCATCACATTTACCAAAACCGAATTTTGTAGCCTATACCTTTTGCAATGCAGAAGTCAGATTAATACATTTGCACAAAGAGACTTTTCTGCATTTATACCTCATGCACCATGGACATCTTCCACACAAACCTCTTCATCCTGCACAACTCGGTGCTTCCGTTTACCAACCCTGTGTTTCCATCTGAAGAGCATTCTTCATTTATTGAGTGAAGGGCTTTGAAGAGATGATTCTAACTTTGGGCCCATATAATGTGCTCTCAGCCGCTAATTCATTTATATCTAGCCAATTAAGAAATAATTTTTTCCTCTCTGTCTACATACTGCCATCTCTTGTGTAGCACAGAAACAACAGACTAGATTTCCTAAACCTCTTTTCTTATGTTATTCCCTGGCTTAAAGACTTTCAGCTGTTACTCATTACATACGGGTTAAAGTGCAAACTCTTTAGGGCAGAGTCCTCACCTGGGTCTGCCTAGATACACGGACTGCATTGTAGCTAAACTAACATTCTAACTTATATTTGTGCCTTTAGCTTTCTCTTCTCAACTTGCAAATGTCCCTATCCCTTTGTCTCTGTCCTAGTAAACTCTCTCCATCATGAAAAGCACCCTTATCCAGGAAGCTTCCTGTGTCTAGCCTACATCTGGCTCAGTAGACTGGAAGAGTTTTCTGTTCTACCATTTCTTTGTGGTAGAAGTGTGTATAAGTTGCTTTAAACATCTCAAGGCCTTACCCCGGCTGAGTATTGGGATGAATATTATGTAGCATTCATGGTTATGATGAGGACTTACTGAGGTAATACAGGTAAAAGTGATTGCTGTTATGCCAGAAACATAGTAGTTGGTCAGTAACTTCAGCAACAAATATTACCTCCCATTTGTGTATCATGCAACTTATTAATGCTACCAATTTGATACATATATTTTTGTCTGGTTATAGTTTTTACAGGTAATGTTCTATCCTTCCAAAGAGACCCAAGCTCTGTAATAGCTAGAATTACCTCGTATGCATCCTGGCATTCTCCACTTATCCTAGCAAAGGACTTTACACATAATAGAGGCTGAGTAAATGGTTGCAAGATTAACCATGGAAACAGTTTTTCCGCAGGTACTGTGATCATGAAATTGACGGAACAGAAAATATGCTGTAGTCCCTGAGTGGCATAAGGTTCAGGGACCTGAAATAGTGGTCTTTGTATGAGCCTATGTTTGGAAAACAGAGAGCATATTTTAAGCCCTAGAAATTTTGGAGCCTATCAAGGACAGTGACTTCTTGTCCAGTGTCACCTTCATATAAGCTTGACTTGGCATTACAGTCACATTTTCTTATCTCATGAATAGATCTAAAAGTTACTCAAAAGAATCACTTTCTTTTTGACCCTATCTTCATTTGTACATTCATTTATTTGTTTACTCAAATATTTTCCTCACAACCTAGTGTGCTCTAGATGTTGGGCTAGGTGTTGTGAATGGATTCATGAGTCATAGTTTAAGGAGCTTATATTCAGTGAGAAGTATGTATATTTACTGAATGATGACAATATTCAGAAGAAATTAAAATTCTAAATTATTGCCATAATGGAAAAGTATTAATTCCAAAGTATTAATAATGAACACATTGCTATCTTTTTTGTGAGATTTCAAAAAATAACAGCATTATTTTGTCCACTGTTTTAAAGTACATACACACACACACACACACACACACACACACACACACACACCACAGTTTCCTCTGTTTTAAGGGACCTTTGAGAGTAACTAGTCTTGATGGTTTACTCTGCACATGGAGTCTCCAGGGGGGAGAGAGTTACTGTCTTGGGTCATGAAGTTGGCAAGGGCAGACCTAGATATGAACTCTCTTGATGGTAGTCTATCACTTTTCCTTGTGGTTATCTTATCCAACCCAATATTTGCGGTGAGGGTCTGTCATCTGTCCCCTTGGCTCTGAAAGACTGTTAGGAGGATTCAGCCTCATGCAAACCAGCAGCTGCTTTCTCTGAGCAGCATTAGAATGCGACACTGACCCCCAAGGAGGAAATGGTTTCCCTGTGGTGTGAACTCTTCTACACTCTTGCCACCCACACATATTTACATCTCCTGCATTCCTGAGTTACAGTGGAATGCTTCATTACAGCGGCTCAGCCAGGAGGACATGCCCTGGGGAGTTGATTCACAGACAAATGTATTATTCACAAGCTTGATCTGATCATACAAAATTTGCTCTAGAACCACACGCCCTGAGGAAATTCCTTTCATAAACCTAAATGATTGTATTTAAGAGAGTGATGTGGAAGAACAGAAAGTCTGTGAGCTGGAAGGGGGTGGAGTGATCTCCAGTTTGCAGTGGGGCAGCTCACAGAGGAACCAGTTCTGAGCCCCCTCCTCTACTCCATGCCTCCTGTAAGCTCTTCCCTTCCCTTTAAAGAGCCCTCTTTTGACAGTTTTGAAGGAGGGAATGATGAATTAAGTAGAGTTGCTGAATTATTTTAATGATGGTTTCTATGACAACGAGACAAATAACTTTCCATGCACTCTGTGTTTTAAGCAAAGAAGCATTAGGCAAATAATTTTTCTGCAAAGTGAATGTGGTAAAAATGAAACCCTATAGGTATTTGGTTACCATCAGGTATGAAAGATTTGTACAGTATTACTCCACCTGCATTCAAAAGTTGTTCTACTTGGAATCGGAGTCAACATTTTCTTAGCATAAAAGTCTCCGGCATTCCTTGACCCAAAAAATGTAACCTTAACGTGTACTTTTACATTCTTCAGACCTGGACCTCCCTAGTTTCCTCCTGAGGGAGGTTATAACCTTGCCGGTAATAGCTAAGGGGAATGCTTGACTTCTTTTTTTCTGGCAGTTCTTACCTGTACAAGCTTCTCTGTGGTCATTCTGTAAGTCCTGCCCTGGCTCCAACGGGCCAGTTTAAACTCACAGGGTAACTGCATTAATGTAACATTTTTGCATTGAGGGTTGGTCAGCAGAGTGCTGTGCTATTGATACTTCTGCTACTTCCAACTCGAGCTTTGCAGAGAGAAACCTATCTATTATTAAAAACCCTATTAGCAGTGGTAAGATTGCACTGCTCTCTCACTATAGCTGCTGAGTGTTATCTAATTGGTTTTTATTACTTCGAAAACCCTGGGAGTGTGCGGCTCAAATGCGCATTTGCTAACAGTTGTGTTCTTTCCTCGTACGCATTGGAGATGCTTTTACATCCTTTAGGTTTTTGTCAGCAGGAGAAAAGGGAAAATAATAACGAGCATTTCCAAGAGTACCTGGATTAGGACTGCAGACCCCAGGATTAGGTCGGCTGTGACCACTGTAGGACTCAGCTACATGAATGTTCATCACTTGTGTGGCTTCTCCCATTATGTGGAGTGCAGAGTCTGTTTTCAGAATTATGGCATTATTTATCACTCGTGTGATGCTATTGTCTATTTTCTGTAGACTTGATTTTATTCACATTAAGAAAAATGTTTATATATTTTGAGAGAGAGATAGCAAGCATGAGCATGAGTGGAGGAGAGGCAGAGAGAAAGGCAGGGAGAGAGAGAATCCTAAGCAGATTCTGCTCTGTCAGCCTAGAGCTCAATGCAGGGTTCAATCCCACAAACTGTGAGATCATGACCTGAGCCCAAATCAAGAGTCGGACACTTAGCCAACTGAAGCCACCCACGCGCCCATTTATTTGCATTTTTAAACTGGTAACTCAGTTCTCTATAACTATTGGTTTACTCATTTAAATGGAACAATTCAACAATGAGCTTATATCCTTTTACTTGTCATGTGAGTGTCTTCTTCAGACTCAATATGAGATATTAGAAAAGATGCATCCTTTAGCCTCAGTGATTACCAGCTCCCTTGCATTTAATTTCTCTTGAGAGGTACTATGGTTCTTGCTTGAAATTAGTAGTAGTAGTAGTAGTAGTAGTAGCAGCAGCAGCAGTGTTAGTAGTAGTAGTAGTAGTAACAGTGGTAGTAGCAGCAGTGTTTAGTTGTAGTAGTAGTAGTAGTAGTAGTAGTAGTAATAGTAACAACAGTGGTAGTAGCAGCAGTGTTAGCAATAGTAATAGTAGTATTACTAGTAGTAATAGTAGCAGCAGCAGTAGTAGTAGTAGTAGTGATTAGCAGTTGCAACAGCTGCAGCAGCATTAGTATTTTCTCTGGTGACTTTTTCTTTTTCCCTCTAAAGGCTTTGCAGCCTTTCTTGAAATACTTTGAGCCACCGTAAACATTCCAAACCACCCTCATTCTTGGGGAAAACTGACCTGTGCGTCAAGGCTTGATTTGTGAGTGTCTAGATGTTTCATTTAGTTCATTATCTCCTTCCTTTTTGACTCCATTTTTACCCCTTTGCTGAAGTAAATGGCTTTCTCCAGGATCATCTCCAGTACTTGCATTCAGCTTTCATCTTTGTTTTCCCTTTTTGGTATCTATGTTGCCTTTAACAGTATGTTCCCAGTAAGTGATAATAATAGCAGAATTTTGTGAACGCTTACGATGTGGCAAATGCTGTTGTAATCACTTTAAATGTATAGTCAAGTCATTGAAGTATTTCATTAACTCACTGAATTCTCACAATATCCCACAAAGTGAAGAAAATACTATACTTTCCAATTTATAGACAAGGACGTCGAGACAGAATAAGGTGAAGTCACTTGTCCTACGTTTCCCAACTTGGGGAGCTGAGATTCTATTCCAGATGTTCTCAGAGGTGCATAGTCTCTGTTCTTGGCCTCGCTGCAGGGCTGTCCCTCAGAATTCTGTCTGGCTTGTCATCAGTGATGTCCTTGCCTCTCACACTGCTCAGGCTAAATTCAATTGAACAAACATGAATTGAGTGTCCAATAGGGGCCAGCTCATCGTCTCTTTCAGAGTCTCCTCTGGTCCCCTTGATCTTTGTTGTATTCAGCAGGGAGAGATTAAGGCCACAATCATGCTATGGCTTTTAAGGTCTAAGAGCTCATTTCTGGGTGGGGAGAAGGCCGTGTTGGGAGCACCGAGGACCTGCGGCATCAGTCCTTCCTCATCTCCTAATGATTAATAATTTCACTGTGATCCTCTCTATGCCCCAGTCTTATCATCATAAATTTATGCAATCGCTCCCTTTTCTTTGACCTCCAAATCTAATCAGTGACTAACTGTTAGTGATCTCCCCCCTTAAAATTCATCTCCACAGCCATAACTCTACCTGAGGCTCTAATCGCTTTGCTACTGAATTGCAGTAATGGTCTAAATGGCTTCTCTTCCCCCAGGTTCTGTCCATTCCAGTCCAGTTACCCACATCATACACACTGGCCCCCGAAGCACTTCCACTTGTCTTCTGTGACTTAGATCAAATATGAACTCTCCTCTGAAACCTTTCCAGATCACTCTACAGTTGGTCATTCTTGCATCTTTTAGGACTAGTCAAATAGTATCATATACCTGTTTGTCATGTCTCTGCCTTTAAAATTCCTTGTGACCAGGACTATTATTTTTCTTTGTATACATCACATTCAGCACTGTGTCTGGTGCATAATAACCACTCAGTTAATGTATGAATGAATGTACAATTGAATGCGGGGATGCATGACTGGATAAATACGTAAATGAAAGAAATAACATTAAATGACTGAAGGGATTTTCAGTTGCCCACCTTAGCAAGTCCAAATCTCTCAACATGGTCACACAGGACCAGTGCCCTGCCCTTCCTTCAACTGGTCTTATCTCTAACACTTGATGGTTTGGCCCTGGTTTGCCAAGTGTGTTTATTCTTCTCTTCACATATTATTTTCTCCTCCTTGCATTAATGGTTCAAGGCATTCCCTTCTCTTAGAACATCCTTTTACATATTTCTCCATCATTTTCTTTCTCAACAAAGTCTACCCCAATCATCTCCAGTTCCACTAGTCATCATTCTTTTGTTCACATAAATAATGATCACAATAGACTGGTGAGGATCTGTTATTGTCATGATAATTTATTAAAATGAAACCGTCCACCAAGGAGTTGGCATGATGCCATTTAACATATTTAGCATCAGACATCCAATGGCCAGGATTGCAGTCTCAAAGCTAGTATGTGCCCACAGTCAATGTATTGCCTGCTGTGAGCCTTAGTTTACTCTTTGGTAAATGGAGATAAAAAACTATTAGCTACTTAACAAGTTTGTGGTAGTATCGAGTGTTTTCCAGGACCAACAACCAGTACTCTGATTCTGTAAAGGCCAACTGGGGGTCCAACAATTCACTTCAATACTGACAGTATCTATCTGTAGTTCGCACAACTTTGGACAAGTTAAAAAGTTCAGTCCCACGAGACTGCCCCCCACTTCAGGCAACAGTCAGAAGTCCTGGGCCTCCCAACCTCTGACCAACTGGCTATAATCAGTTCCTATGACCCCTGCTAAGTTCATTAATTTGCTGAAACAAGTCACAGAACTGAGGAAGGCAGCTTACTTATGCTTACCTGTTTACTAAAAAGGATACAAATGAACAGTCAGATGGAGAGGTACATAGGGTGAAGTCTGGAAGGGTCCCAAGTTCAAGAGCTTAGGTCTCTGGTGGAGTTGAGGCACACCACCATCCCCCGCACATGAATGTGTTCACAATTTCAGAAGTTGAGCAGATTTCTTCGTTTTAAAGAATTTTATCTCTGGTGTCTTTCCCTTCTCAAAGGTGTCTCTGAAAGTTCTAACACTTTAATCACTTTAAGTGACCAGCCCCATCCTGAGGCTATCTAGGGATTCCACCCTAAGTTATCTCATTTGCATAAACTCAGGTCTGATCACATGAACTAAAGACTTCCCTATCACCCAGGAAATTCCAAAGATTTTAGGAGCTCTGTGCCAGGAAACACTCGAGACAAAAACCAAGTACATTTCTTATTATATCACAAAATGATTAAATGAAACTCTTTATGAAAAATATAATTTAGTAAAATATTTTGGAAGTAAATTTTCCTTTGTAAGGTATAAATATACATAACAAGGTATTACGTAAGTGTTGTTGTAATAAGCACTTAACACTGCCTTTCTTCTCAAGACTCAAAAGGAAAAACGCAAAACAAAACACCCCTAACATCATTTTTACTGCATCACTGAATTCTATAGTTTCCCTGTCTCTAAAAGGCTTTCTTTCAAAATATCCCAACTAAGCTAATCTTCCCAAGGAATAGCCCTTGGTGTATTAACAAGCATACCATATATGGAGAAACTTCTAAACTTTCTCTAAACCTTACAACAGTCCTAGCTGGTCAACAGTATCATCCTCCATGAACAGAGGAATAAACTGAGGCTCAATCAAGTCAACTCACTTTCACATGGGGACAAGGCTCCTAGGTTTGGAGCTGCAATTCAAATTTAAGGTTATCTCAAAATGAAGTCCACACCCTAGTCATGGCACCATGATGACTGTCACAGAGGGTCATTATTTCACATTAGTATTTCATTGAGGATCCTATTTTACAGTAAATGCAGCATCCCTGCAGTTGGCTACTAGGATGTGAAAGGAGATAAAAGAACCACATGCGGATCTGGGTGTCTGTGTGGAGCACTGTCCTGTTGGGGTCAGCAGGTTGGCTTCTTGCCAATCAGGGATGATGCCTTTTATAATGAGGAAGTTAAAAAGATAATTATGGAAATTAATTCCCGAACTGCTGTGGCCTGTGAACTCTACCAAGCAGAACTTTGAATATGAAGGGCAGTGCTGCAAGGGAGAGCAGAAGCAGAAAATTGTACCTTAGCAGTGTCTTAGGGGGTGAGCAGAACTGCTTTCATACGACCCCACGGTCTTATTGAACGAGTGTGTGTATGAGCTTGTGTGTGGGTGCGTGTTGTGGTATGATTACATGTCTGTGAGCATTCCTGTCACCTGATGCATACAAATGTTCCATTAACGAAATAACTTACTGTAGTCAATAGGCTAAATCAAACTAAATGACATCAACTTGCTCTACAAGGATAGAAATCTATTAGGATTAAGGGAATTTAAAAGCCAGTCAGAATGAACAGATGAAAAAGGAAAGAAGGAAAGAGAAAGTTGAACATCTAACCCATAATCTACTCATTTCTTCCTATTCCCAGAAACTGCCTAATCTACTTTTGCAGATAGATGAGAAAATACCCCGGCTTGCAAAAGCTTGTCAGCATCCCACCACATTGAACACTCAGCCGATGCCAAGCTCAAGGCATGAAGAAATTCAAGATCAATGCTGAGAAATGCATTTCCTAGGTTTTTAAATATTCTTGGGTCATAATCTGATTTCTTTTCAACCAGTCCAAACTCTTCCCAGTTCTGTGCTTCAGCTAATATGAAGGGCAGTAAGCATACTCCCCAAATGTGGATTCTGAGAAGTCACTTAAGAAACATTCTTCCTGGAATTCTGTGTGATTCAGATGGAAATGTTCACAAGTAATATCCATGTATGACTAAAAATGGAAGAAGAGAGGACCACACATTTCTATTTTCTAATACTGCCAAGGTGCACACTTCCTATAATTTCCAGAGACCCACACTATAATTCACTCTCTGTCCTGTGATCTGCCTCTTTTCTGTGTCTCATTAGATTTAATTCAGTAATCATACCCTACAAGCCATTCAGGCAGAAATACCCTTGCTGATTGTAACTTTTGCCGACTAGTCCATGAATATTACTGTAGTGTGTGTGTGTACGTGTGCATATCCGCATGTGGGAGAAGAAAGACTGTCGCCTCCATCAGTAGCTGCCTCTCTCTGTGTGTTTAATTTGGTCTTTCTCCCTATTTCACATTTCCCACTTTGTGTCCATGGGAATTGGAATGCCACCCCTCAAGAATGCCAATACCAGTAAACAAATCCTTTTTCCTCACCAGCCACCTTAGTGTGAAGTCTCTTCCTTTCTTTCTTTTCTGTATTTTTAATTACCTCATCCTTGTGGTATTCACAGGCCATCACCCCTTCTCAAAGACTCCTGTGTTTGTAACCCTGTTATGCTTTTACAACTGAGATTTCTCTCTCAGCCTTTTCCTCTTACATTTCAGTGTCTGTGCATTGCCTGCTTTTTGTCCCCATTGTTTTTTGACTTTCTTGCTTACCCCCTAATTTGTTTTCTAGACGTGATTATCTCTTGCTTATCCCCAGGTGAACTTGTGAACACGGTTTCTTTTTGCTTCCCTTACCTCTTGTGTGGCATGTATATGTCAATTCCCATTTCCTCTGGGAGAGGTATAAGGAGTAGCAGTTGCTGAATGGTATGTGCATTTTAGTTTAGAAGATGTATCTGTATCTTTCCACTGCCTTGTTTCATTTCTTTATGCATGAGCAGCATCACTCAAGCCGAACTAAAGCTTAACAGCCTGCAACTGCACAATGCGTATCCCATAAAAAAATGGTTCAGGTTCCCAAATGAATATGAAGCATTGATTTGTATGGTAGAGAAGTTAAAGGGTCTCAGGAAGCCAAGATTTTGTATTTTTAATATTTTTTCTTTATGCAGAGCCCTAAAGAATCATTGATTTGCATTCTGAAGGATCAAATAGAAGCCATAGCATTTTGTCCCTTCATATTGAGCAATGAGATTGAAGATTCTAAAATGCAAATCCTAAGGGAAGAGTCAAATAAGGCACCAAATCTTAAAGGGGGTCACATGGGGTAAAGGTAGGACCACCAATATGACACCAATTTACCTCATGTTTCTCTACCTAGATCTTGTGTGTGGCCTCTGGCCATGGTCAGATCATTTCCCATTTCCCCTTTCTCAGCATTAAATGAATTTGTTCTCCTTTCTGTAGTTAGAAATGATAAAGGCATGGCGAAAAATGTACAGAAATGTACAGTTCTATGATCTTGTCTCACTTGTACATTTAATAATATTTGCACAAATTTGGACCGGTTTATACTTTTATATTGAGTTTAGATTTATATATGTGTATTTTAGTAAGGGAGGGGCAAAGAAAACAAGACAAGGGTAAGTATATGACAATAGACACAGATAAGTGGTTTCTCTTTATTGGAAAAGTGAATTACATAGTTTCAAAATGTGTACTATCATCCCTCAAGAATCTAAGAATGAAATATATTTTTTAATCACTTTATTTGAAGGGCTTTCTGAGAAAGGTAATGGTAAGAAAATAGGGGTGAGAGGGAGGGAAAGGGAAATTAA